>NC_064616.1:811230836-811538677 GCF_023898315.1 Schistocerca nitens
TTCTGTGATGAGGGTACTGTAAGTTTGTACGACGCTACAACAAATATCAAAGTCGGAGCAGTAACTATTTAGAGAGGTAGCTGGAAGGTGTAGCTAACTGTTGCAAATAAAAAAATTCAGATTTTTACTGTGGTTACCATTTCGCGACCTGTCGGACCTTACTTTACGAAACAGCCCTCGTACTTCGTCTTCGGAACACAGTAAGCTGTTCACATGTTTATGGGTTCCTAATTTGAATCCCGAAGGAGTATTTTGGGCTTTTCATGTTCTTATCACGCTATTTATGCAGACATTAAGAGTGGTTGAGACACTCCAGCACGCTCTGGTTTATGTCTGTCTCTGCTGATAACTGTTTTCCAGTGTCTATAACGATCCTTGTATTAATATAGACGCGCTCGCTTGGATCCTGAGTCTTAAGTAACATCTTTTTCGAAATTGTATGTCAAATTTTTATTCGAAATTGTCTGTCAAATTTTCTTCCAATCTACGTGATCAAACGCATTTTCGAACTCCATGAGAGGTGGGTGTGTTTCCAAGTTGAATTTAAGTCTTTTTGAATTATGTTTTCATGGTAAAAACAATGTCACCCCTGTTTGTTCATCAATCAGAATAGCTTCAGAGATTCTTTTTAACCTTTAATTTGGTAAGTTTACATTCAGTTTGTAAGTATCATTTGAGAGAGCAATAACTCTACACTTATTGGAATCTTTTCACAATCCTTTATTGAAAACAAAGACGAGTTTAGCTACGCCCCATTCGCCTGGTATTTCATACCTTCCCCAGACGTGACATACTAAACTTAGGATCATATCTCCATACGTAATTGGATGAAAAGGGTTATTAGTGAAATTAAGCCAAATGAATATATTTAGTAAAATATTCGGCCTTATTATTTCTGTATTGCAAATTTATTCTCATTTACGTATCCACATGACTACTTTGCAATTCACGCTTAAGTGCCAGGCAGAGGTTTCATCGAATCACTTTCACCCTTTCTCTACCGCTGCACTCTCTAACAGCACGCGGGGAAAATGAACACTTTAATATTTCCGTGTACGTTCTGGCTTCTCTTACTTTTCTATGACGATCATTTCTCCCTATGTAGGTGGGTATCAATAAAATATTTTCGTTTTCGAAAGAGAACGTTGGAGATAGAAATTTAGTGAAAAGATCTCGCTGCAACGACAAACGCCATCGTTTTAATTATTAGCATCCGAACTCACGCATCATATCCCTGACACTCTTTCCCAAATTTGACGGTAATATAAAACAAGCTGTCCGACTTTGAAACTTTTCCATGTCCTTCGTCAATCCTATCTGGCAAGGACACCGTACTGCACAGCAAGAGTCTAGCTGAAGATGGAGAAGCGTAGCTTAGGCAGTCTATTTAGCAGACCTGATTTGCCTTTGTCAAAACAATATTTATGTGATTTTTCCAATTTAAGCAGTTCGTAATTATAATTCCTAGATATTTAGTTGAAGTGATAGGCTTTACATACACTATGTGATCAAAAGTATTCAGACACCCCCAAAAACATAGTTTTTCACATTCTCTGGATTGTGCTACCACCTACTGCCAGGTACTCCATATCAGCGACCTCAGTGGTCATTAGACATCGTGAGAGAGCAGAATGGGGCACTCCGCGGAACTCACGGACTTCTAACGTGGTCAGGTGATTGGGTGTCACTTGCGTCATAAGTCTATACGCGATATTTCCACACTCCTAATCATCCCTAGTCCACTGTTTTCGATGTGATAGTGAAGCGGAAACATGAAGGGACACGTACAGCATAAAAGCGTACAGGCTGACCTCGTCTGTTGACTGACAGACCGCCGACAGTTGAAGAGGGTTGTAATATGTAATAGGCAGACATCTATCCAGACCATCACACAGGAATTCCAAACTGCATCAAGATCCACTTCAAGTACTATGACAGTTAAGCGGGAGGTGAGAAAACTTGGATTTCATGGTCGAGCGGCTGCTCATAAGTCACACATCACGGCGGTAAATGCCAAACGATGCCTCGTTTGGTGTAAGGAGAGTAAACATTGGACGATTGAACAGTGGAGAAACGTTCTGGGAGTGACGAATCACGGTACACAATGTGGCCACCCGATGGCAGGGTGTGGGTATGGTGAATGCCCAGTGAACGTCATCTGCCAGCGTGTGTAGTGACAACAGTAAAATTCAGAAGCGGTGATGTTATGATGTGGTCGTGTTTTTCATGGAGGAGGCTTGCACTCCTTGTTGTTTTGCGTGGCACTATCACAGCACAGGCCTACACTGATATTTTAAGCACCTTCTTGCTTCCCATTGTTGAAGAGCAATTCTGGAATGGCGATTGCATCTTTCAACACGATCGAGCACCTGTTCATAATGCACGACCTGTGGCTGAGTAGTTACACGACAATAACATCCCTGTAATGGACTGGTCTGCACAGAGTCTTGACCTGAATCCTACAGAACACCTTTGGGGTGTTTTGGAATGCCGACTTGGTGCCAGGCCTCACCGACCGACATCGATACCTCTCCTCAGTGCAGCACTCCGTGAAGAATGAGCTGCCATTCCCCAAGAAACATTCCAGCACCTGATTGAACGTATGCCTGCGAGAGTGGAAGCTGTCATCAAGACTAATGGTGGGCCAACACCATACTGAATTCCAGCATTACCGATAGAGGGCACCACGAACTTGTAAGTCATTTTCAGCCCAGTTTCCGGATACTTTTGATCACATAGTGTATGTCTGATTTATCGTGTAACCGAAATTTAAGGGTCCCATTTAGTATTCATATGGATGACCTGACACTTGTCATTATTTAGGGTCAATGTCCACTTTTCGTACCGTACAGATATCTTGTCTAAATCATTTTCTAATTATTTTTGATCTTCTGATGACTTTACTAGACGAAGAATAACAGTATTCTCTGCAAACAATGTAAGATGGCTATTCAGATTGTTTCCTAAAACCATACATATAATAAAAATGTATGTATGTACGTATGTGTGTGAGTGTTTCCACATCTCCTCCTAAGCCACTGAAGAGATATCAACCAGACTTGGTACCCATATACTTTACTGTCAGGCAGCAATCGCTGTGGTGGTAAGAACCATCAGCGTAACAGTTCGTGAGCTATAACGTTATAAATACTGAGATGCGTGATAAATTGCCGCATCATGCATGAATTTTTAATACCGTATATTAGTTTTTTTTTACTAATAACGAAGACACTCTTACAGTCGTGTCAAACTAACGAAATCTCTGGCACCTGGCAGCACTTTTGGCAGCTTTCAACTACGTGGCTCAAACGACTGTAGGCGAAAATGGTAGCCTTCTGTAGAACTATGAAAAGCCGTTACCTTGACACACGAAGCAACTCTGCCCAGTTTACAAAAACTGTCTAATATCATGTTCCTTAATTTGTATAGTGTACTTCCACATTTGTACATTATGCACATTTGTTTGAACGACTATTTGATAATTTCAAATGTGTTTTCACGAATACGTGGAAATCAAAGTTTTTCGATTCTTCGTTACAAACATAGTTTATTTTTTCTTTTCTTTTCTAATATAAAACTGGCAAAATGGACGCTAGGCAATGCCAGGTTTGTCAGCCAATCATTTATGTACATTAGAAGCAGCAGAAGGCCTGTAACACCTCCTTGGGAAACGCCAGATATCACTTCTGATTAATTCGCTGACTTTCCACCAATTACTACGAACTGCGACCTTTCTGGCAGGAAATCGCGACTGTAGACGTTACAATATTGTCTTAACGTACAGTATGTCATCTCTTATCTTTGTCTTTCCTCTTGCAGAGAAATTGAACTCCGCATACGTAACATTTTTATACTTATATTCAGTTGGTCTCGTCAAGAGTCACAGGAATCAGACCATCTGGAGGTCTTGAATCTACAGTGGTGTCTCTTCACGTAACTCCTATACAGTGTCATATTGTGCTAACGTAATAATTACGTATAATGTTTCAAACAATATTTCGTCAAAGTGAGGGAATAATTAAGTTCTCTGTTTATACTCATCGTCATAAAAAGAGCTGCACCTAGAAGGACAGGCAGGTAGATCGTATCACACATACGAAATGATCACACTTTCAACTTTGAAGGACCAACATGTATTACGCTACGCTGCCACAAAACATACATGCTAGTATGATGTTGGAACCCCACTGTTGTGAATTCAAGGGTCGAGACGTCACGGCATGCCAATGGTACAAGCACTTAACAAAATAGTAGAGATTTTATAATTGAATTTTACTCTAGACTTTTAAGTCTCATCTTTATCTCCGATATTGATGTACGTTGAATAAATAAATTAAAATTTCTGCCACGGCCAGGACCCAGGTCTTCTTCCTTACTATGCAGGAATGCTGTCCACTATACCACCACAGCACTATGATTAACGTTGCTGCACGGATTACCTAAGATACAATGCCGGAGATCCATGGAAATAGGCACGGTTTAGGAGGAAAATAAGCTGGAGATAGGGTCTAAAATTTGTATTGGGGAGGGCATTGGTCTTGCGTAGTCCGTGCAACAATGGCAGCCACAGTGTTGTAATGTTGTAATGGTCAGCGTTCCTGCCTAGGAAGCAAGAAGACTTCGGTTCAAATCCCGGCCGGGCACCAATTTCAATTCATTTATTCTGCACCAGTCATTATCGTGCTTACAGAATGTTGCATACTTGGCAGGACAGCCCGCTGACTGACCTGTATTGTTGGCGTTGGATCTGCACGCACGTGGCGTACAATCCGTCGCTCCTCCCTCCTTACTGTGTATGTCGGACGTCTAGATTTTACATATCGTGCATGCGTGCCTTCATGTATCCATTGTCGCCAACAACGGGGACATTGTTGGTGTCCGTACGACCGGTGCGGCTACTAAGACGGTAGGTCCACTCAGCCTCCCGCAGCCCCACTATGCTGCCGCGTCGAACTCGTGTGGCTCCACATCCCGGAGACGATCGTTTCGCACGTCCAGGCGAAGCTCTAGTGAGGATCCCTGCTGTCATACTGACCTGCACGGCCATTTGGGGGCCTCTTATATCAAGCACTGGGCACAACGTCGTGGCCCTGCCCACAATCCCCGAGTACAAGGCCGACCGTGCAAAAGTAATCATTGGCATGGAAGATGGCGTGCAACACACCCCACTCACCTTACAGTGGATCAGTCCGGTCCGTGTGGCTGCAACTCCTTTAATGACTGAGTGTAAACAACACATGTGTAACAAACGCCTTGCTAATCGTCACATTACACTAAAAAACTGGAATGATATTTGATAACACCAGTACAAATTTCCCATCAATGAGACAAATAAAACCTGATCGTTGTTTCACGGTTGATGAACATTCTAATGCAAAGCTTCCACGAGCCTTAAATCGAACGGAAAGGGCGAAAAATTATGAGCAGGAAACTTTCAGTTAGTTGTTTTTGACAGAGTAGAGATGTTTCAGGATAATACAGATCACATCTCTGAATACCAGACCACCAATCTCAGAACGCTATAGACATATTGATTATTACTTGCCTGACAGAATGTACCTCTGACAGCGAGGACACTGCAAGTGCACCCATTTCAAAACGTTATTGACGCTGGATAAAGTCTAAGTCTTATTTGTAAGAACAAATATATTACTTACAACTAACGTTTCTCATTTTATTTAAATCGTAATTTCACCGGCTACTTCAAACTCTGTTGTGGAATAGGTGGAGCTTTGCACCGATCAGCTGGATGAGAAAACACCGCTGAACTGGTCACGCTCTTCATCAATACTTTCAAGTAAAAGTCTGCAAGTACAATTCCTTTCAAGACCTTTTCATGTTCTTGTTAAATTTGAGTATCACAATGTAGTTTCTTTCTCCAGAATTTTTAACATTTGCACGCGCTTTCGCTTAGTTTTCTTCGTTACATCTCCTTTTTCAACTTAGTGTCATCCGTTTATTTCTTTCAGCGAAACATAATAGATGCTTCTTACTGAGAAAAAATATGTTTCAAATAATTTATATTACATGAGGAGGTAATCGTGCCACTCAAAAGCTTTTTCCTCTTAAAATTTTCTTTACGATGTACGCTACCTTAGAATTTTGTCTTAATTTTTGTCACTTGACCATGTTTTCAGTCATTGTGATATCGTTCTCCTCAGCTACGACTAAATTTCTGTTTGGAGGGAAGCAAGGTTGGCAGCTTGATTTATTAAACTGTGTTATAGAGCACTGTCAAACATAGAAAAGTATACATCTGGTAATTTTCGGATAGTTCGTCATTGAAGATTTTAATACTGCTAATATAATGAACTTTCCATAGCGGAGTAGAGAGACATTTTTTTCTATTACTTACATGTGTTTTCTACTGTGAGATCATATAACTTGAAACAGTTTCGTTGGAGATGTTTATATACCACCTATTAACAAATAAATACAGCACACAAGTGGCAGCGCACACAGCAAGAGCTGCGCTGCAGGCCCGACCACCACTCGCGAGCGAACGCGTGATTCCTCTAGTAAGCAGAGGTTTGAAGCTCATAGGGTTGGTGCCAGTATTTGATGCTGGTGAAGATATTTTAAACGTACTATACTGTCAAAAGCTAAGTACATAAAGTGCGAAAACGCTTTCAGAACAATTTATTCATTTATTTATTTAATCGTATGGCTAGTGCCCCCCGTCGGGCAGACCGTTCACCGGGTGGCGGTCTTCAATTAAAAAGTAATTCCTCTGAAATTTTATGTGAAAATTATTTAAGACGCCGGCCTGTGTGGCTGAGCGGTTCTAGGCACTTCAGTCTGGCACCGCGCGACCGCTACGGTCGCAGGTTCGAATCCTGCCTCGGGAATGGATGTGTGTGATGTCCTTAGGTTGGTTAGGTTTAAGTAGTTCTAAATTCTAGGGGACTGATGACCTCAGATGTTAAGTCTCATAGTGCTCAGAGCCATTTGAACTAAATAACTAATTACCCAGCTAACTAAATCTCTTGTATTCCACTTCAGATTGATAGAACTGTCTTTGGATATGCATCGTAATGTGACGCATAAAGATAGAATCTCACGGTTTGTCTTATCCCTGTGTTTGTTTTTTGAGAAATAATTGTCCTCTGTCCGATATGTCAACGAAATCTTCGTCAGTTTCCACTCGTGTTCCCTGATGCTCGCTAACCAATACATGTCTCACAAATGTGAACAAATCTTTCGCTTTCCTGTATTTTTTCTTAATGGTGGCTTCATCATTGGCCCCGATTACTATTCTTCGCAGATTCAGTCACCTATATAAATAATGCCTGTCATTAATTTCGTTTACTGTGGACCCGAATGTGGTGTAACAGCAATTTATCTTCCACCTCGACAGCGCTGAAGGGGCTAATGTGGCGTCTATTTTACGACGCTCTACAAATTTATCTCCCTTTGTGTTCTCTTGTGAACTTAGATGAACAGAGAGTAGTGTCCACGTAATAATAGTGGGTGCTCCCTGAATCGCGAGCGTGCAACACAACAGCCACGTATAAATTATTTCAATGCGGCTCAAGGAATCGGCAACTTGTAGCGAATTCCGAAGCGAGTCAGGAGCAGCAGCAGCAACAGCAGCACAAGCGCACGTGCTGCCTTTCGACGCTCGCCGCCCTAATTTAGCGCTGCTTTCCTTTTCATAAATCACTTTAAGCGATTTCCGACTTAGTTCATTAACAAATTCCGTCGCAGGTTCCTCGCCAGCTGCTGCTTCTCTAACGATCTTACTGTCGTGAGTACAACACGTCTCTGAATCGAAAGTTGGAGGCAATTCTAAGGAAACGCGCTACCCCGGGAAAAAATTTGTTCTGTTATTGTGAGAGCAATGCGAACACTCATATGCGGATACAATATTAAATTTTTTGTATGAATAGGGAAATACTTAAAAGAGCTGACGTCTGAGATGGGGCAGAAGAGAGAAGTTCTACAAAAAGTAAAGGAGAGAGAAATTGCCGGCTTGTGTTGCCGAGCGGTTCTAGGCGCTACAGTCTAGAACCGCGCGACTGCTACGGTCGCAGTTTCTAATCCTGCTTCGGGCATGGATGTGTGTGATGTCCTTAGGTTAGTTAGGTTTAAGTAGTGCTAAGTCTAGGCAACTGATGACCTCATAAGTTAAGTCCCATAGTGCTCAGAGCCATTTGAACCACAGGAGAGAAATTAAAGAACTTTTGCTTTTTTTATCTCTGTACAACTCATTAGCATACTGTCCTATTCATTGAAACAGAATTCTATCAACATGCAAATCTATAGATACACATCGCTACTACCCACTGACAAAAAAAATAGGCGTTTTGTTTTTGAACCTTCTTGATGTTGTTCCGTAGAATTTATGGAGGACACAGAATGTATGGATTTAACAACATCAGCTAAGCAATGAAGTTTGAACTTTTTGTTCCTTTAAGTGATAACGTGCCCTCTTCACGGACGTCACTGATAAATAAGATTCTATTTTTCATCTCTACTACTCACGTGTAAACAGCGCTAAACAACAGGTAATGGACGAGAGCCCTGAAATAAGTCTCTAATTTTTCACAGTTCAATATGCCTCCTGCACATCGTGATTGGACTGGTCGAAGGAGACATGAAGCTCAGAGACCTTATCTCTTTAGATCATACGAGACGTTTTATAAATCCGCCCTTTCTGCTTCTGTTCCATCACGAGACTATAAACACAGCACCAGTATTTACAAAATCTCGTCGTCGAATCAACACAACACCACAACGTTCGAGCAAGTAAAGCTATAAATAATCTCCACCTGATATTGTGTAGAACGACAGAACGCTAATGAAGTCCCAGCGTTGGAAGTCACTTCCTTTCTTTCTTCTTTTTTAAATTCTTATATCCCTTATTTCAGCGACGACAACGCTGACGTGAAAAACACTGTTGGATTAAGAAGAAAACAGTGTGAAGCCTATCTCATATTCAGGCACAGATGCAATGGATAACACTTTAGCGATACGGGTATTAACTGTTTTGGTCATAAATGTGGAGGTATCAGCATTAGTATCGAAAATTGATAGGAGTGAAGCTGGACGATAATAGAAGTAAAACGTTCTAGTAAACACGAGTCCGAAAACTAGCCGTTTACAAGATGATTGCGAGTTTGTGGTTACTACTCCACAGACTTTAGTATCCAGCGATGACCTGCTCGAACACGGAATAAAATACTGCTTTAGCACGCTACATGTTACAATTTAGTGTACACTCGGGTATGCTAAATAAGATGTGACACATGCTGCGCCCTTCTTTGGATGCAAAACTGCACTCAGGCATGCAGTGATTTACAAATTTCTCCAAGAGTACCTGAAATGTCTCGTAAATCACAACAAGACTGAATGATTCGCTGTTTCATTTGTTGAACTGTATCAATGAGCATGCCGTACACATCACTGTTGAGATGACACTGGAAGGCGGAGGTCAGGTGATCTTGGGGGCTCTCTGACCACGCATCTTGGATAGCTGTGTGGAGTACGTCAGGATGTAATCTGATGCCAGTCACGTCTCAAAATGAGACACTCCATGATCACCCACTCACCTTTGGAAGTTGTGAGAGTAAAAATACCGTGGAAATGAAGGTCATCCAACTATTGCGCCGGTTCTGGAACAGATAATGATTCAGAGGTCACCATCCCCCAGTGATGTGGACCAACAGGTACTCGGGAATCCGCTACCCTCCGTTCTTTCTCCCTCTAGACCAATAGCATGCCGTAAAATGGCGCGTTATGGCTCGCCTTCACCCATTTTTATTGCGATTCCAATTACGTACGTTTCTCCATCTGTGCTCTGTGCAGCATAGTGAGAGAATCATCAATAGCAGAGTTATCCCACTTAAGAAATGGCGGCATATATTTCCATAACTTACGAAGAAGACACTTTGATTTTGCAGTATGTGATTCGGGCACAGCTGAATTACAGCAATTTGATGTCGTAACGGCATATTCTGCGGAACAGGGGTAATTATTAACTACATTTGTGACCTAAGACACATTGACGTTACATTATGTGAGTGGACCACTGCTGAATTACGATAAATTAATGACGCCGCCACGTCATTTTGTGTGCGAGCGCCATTGGGTGACCACCTCCCATTGTTATTTACAATTTGTTGAATGTTTTGATCAATATTTTTCAAATACCAACATTTCCTTTCTAATGTATGTGTATATACATCATTTCAAATGTTTACAATCACTGCAGCCTCTCATTTGAACATTGATATCGAATATTAACAACCAGCACAGCACGATATTTCAACAAATACATCCGTATTTTGAGTTAAAAAATTTTCTCGATTTTTTGTTTAACAACAAATACGCTCTTGATAAGTACAAACTCAACATTATCCTTGCAATAGTGGTGCGCGACGTCTCACAACACAACGCCAAATGTGTACTGTAAGCAATTAGCGCCACTGGTAATGAAAAAATGATATCTTAGTATGTTAAACCAATAATTTCAAAATAAGACAGACAATATGGATGACCTGTGAATATTGTTTCTTGACGAAGCGATGGTGTTGAGGTTAAATCATTTATAAACGTATATGCCTCTGAGCGAGTGTGTGAGCTGGTGGATTTACCCATAATGTCTTCCAGTTTAAGTCATTATGCTTAATCTGACATGGTGTTTACTTCTGATTGTTTCTGATTATTTTCTTCGTCATATTACACCTTTCATAGGAATATGAACTAATACATACTTTGCAATTTGTAATACCCGAGATATACACTCCTGGAAATTGAAATAAGAACACCGTGAATTCATTGTCCCAGGAAGGGGAAACTTTATTGACACATTCCTGGGGTCAGATACATCACATGATCACACTGACAGAACCACAGGCACATAGACACAGGCAACAGAGCATGCACAATGTCGGCACTAGTACAGTGTATATCCACCTTTCGCAGCAATGCAGGCTGCTATTCTCCCATGGAGACGATCGTAGAGATGCTGGATGTAGTCCTGTGGAACGGCTTGCCATGCCATTTCCACCTGGCGCCTCAGTTGGACCAGCGTTCGTGCTGGACGTGCAGACCGCGTGAGACGACGCTTCATCCAGTCCCAAACATGCTCAATGGGGGACAGATCCGGAGATCTTGCTGGCCAGGGTAGTTGACTTACACCTTCTAGAGCACGTTGGGTGGCACGGGATACATGCGGACGTGCATTGTCCTGTTGGAACAGCAAGTTCCCTTGCCGGTCTAGGAATGGTAGAACGATGGGTTCGATGACGGTTTGGATGTACCGTGCACTATTCAGTGTCCCCTCGACGATCACCAGTGGTGTACGGCCAGTGTAGGAGATCGCTCCCCACACCATGATGCCGGGTGTTGGCCCTGTGTGCCTCGGTCGTATGCAGTCCTGATTGTGGCGCTCACCTGCACGGCGCCAAACACGCATACGACCATCATTGGCACCAAGGCAGAAGCGACTCTCATCGCTGAAGACGACACGTCTCCATTCGTCCCTCCATTCACGCCTGTCGCGACACCACTGGGGGCGGGCTGCACGATGTTGGGGCGTGAGTGGAAGACGGCCTAACGGTGTGCGGGACCGTAGCCCAGCTTCATGGAGACGGTTGCGAATGGTCCTCGCCGATACCCCAGGAGCAACAGTGTCCCTAATTTGCTGGGAAGTGGCGGTGCGGTCCCCTACGGCACTGCGTAGGATCCTACGGTCTTGGCGTGCATCCGTGCGTCGCTGCGGTCCGGTCCCAGGTCGACGGGCACGTGCACCTTCCGCCGACCACTGGCGACAACATCGATGTACTGTGGAGACCTCACGCCCCACGTGTTGAGCAATTCGGCGGTACGTCCACCCGGCCTCCCGCATGCCCACTATACGCCCTCGCTCAAAGTCCGTCAACTGCACATACGGTTCACGTCCACGCTGTCGCGGCATGCTACCTGTGTTAAAGACTGCGATGGAGCTCCGTATGCCACGGCAAACAGGCTGACACTGACGGCGGCGGTGCACAAATGCTGCACAGCTAGCGCCATTCGACGGCCAACACCGCGGTTCCTGGTGTGTCCGCTGTGCCGTGCGTGTGATCATTGCTTGTACAGCCCTCTCGCAGTGTCCGGTGCAAGTATGGTGGGTCTGACACACCGGTGTCAATGTGTTCTTTTTCCATTTCCAGGAGTGTAATAGCTGGCGGTATGTAGGGTGGATGGGTTCTATCGCGAAGTAGCTAAGGTTTCATCTTGCTTCAACGCAGAGCCGGCCTGGTTATTAAAGGACTTGGAAGAGTTAATTTAAGTGTGGCAGCTAGATGCCTTTCCTGTCACCACCCTGTTGCCTCGTACCCCCTCTCGTCACTCCTGCACCCCTACACCTCTGGGATGGAATATATGTATCCCAACTGTCTGTGTGTGGTGTTATTCATGTAAAATGGAGTGAAAGTTTTCTAAATGTTTGTAAAACGTGTAACTGAGGTGAAACTTGAATAAAAGCTTAATATACACCTAATGGAATATGGAAAACTGTCTAAAAGCGCATACAGGCTAGCCAGAACACCGACTTCTGTCATTAATTTGCTGGGTAGATTCCATCCAAGGCCAGCAATATCCCCATCCCGGGACCAGTGCTTTATTATGCACAGCTATCTGGGTGGGTTTAATATGGCACTTACATATAATACCACATGTGTGCTTTATACTCGCTATCCTTAATAATTAATGTTTTAAGACTGCTTGCCAAATAGGTTGGTTTATATATTATTCATTTCAAGTTAGAATTTCAGAGTGTGGTGTATCACTTTAACAAGATTCTGGATTGAGAATAAATATTTTTCTGCAGCTATAATGTAATAGCTATGTCGCCTATGTTAGCAAAGGTGGTCTAAAATATGCCTATTAGTCCTTTGCCGGCCGGAGTGACCGAGCGTTTCTAGCTGCTGCAGTCTGGAACCGCGCGACCGCTACGGTCGCAGGTTCGAATCCTACCTCGGGCATGGATGTGTGTGTATGGTCCTTAGGTTAGTTAGGTTTAAGTAGTTCTATGTTCTAGGGGACTGATGACCTCAGAAGTTAAGTCCCATAGTGCTCAGAGCCATTTGAACCATTATTAGCCCTTTATCTTTGTACAGTATTACTGTTTATTACTGCTTCCAGTATTAACAAATGTTCCATTAACGCATTTTAGTCTTCTTGGGCATATATACACCGCTCCTACTTTTGAAATGCAATATGCCTGATAAGAAAAGCTGGCACTGGAAACGGTCGACATCCAAATTTTTGACAGTATTGAACCAGGCAGTCAACCAATTAGAAAAAATATTTTTGAACGCCAGCCAGTACCACTTTGTTTCAAGACTGTATTTATTTGTTTGCATAGCTTGCTGCTTTAATTGTTAAACCATACAGTGGTGATAGATATCCACAGGTCACCAGATAACGCTGACTGGCAGCTCTGTGTTTTCAACGGCGACAGCCCTAACCTTTCGCACAGCGATGATGTGATATGTGTGGGATTTTTGCAGACCACATCTTTCGCCGTCTCCCCTAATGTGCGATCATTCGAGTCCAAAATGAGTCAGTTTCATGTCAAACTACGCCAATTGTATTTCTGCTGGAGGCAGTAACTTTCCCACCACTGATCCTGCCAGAGAGAACAACCAAAGGAACATACTGAAATTATGTTAACTGGTGTAATATTATGTAAACGGCGAGCGTTTTATGTTAGGAGGGCTTTAAATTATGGCGTGTAAGTGATATTTGAGCATTTTACTCCAGGTTCGTTAGTTTTATCCAAACATTACGGGTGCTGAAGTGTAGAAATTCTTTTAGCATATGTCAAAATTTACAAGGTCATGAGCTAGACGTTTAGCGAGAATGAGCAACGTATAGAGAGAACTTTTAGTTTATTCAGAAACGGTAGGCAGCTGTTCAGATACGGAGATGCAGCAGGAGGGTACTTCGCTGATGAATTTCAGCGAAGGATGGGTGTAGCATGACAAAGTGGAACGAAATTTGGGAATGAGAAAAGCCAGGTGCAAGTTAACGATGAAATGTCACAAGCTGAGTTTAGGACAGAAAACAAAAGGAAATTTCACATATAGTGGGAACTTTCGAAGTAACATGCCACGAAACAAAGCTGCACCCGATATGACAGTACCAGTAAACTTACGCGAGCATGAAGATATCAGAGATTTAATACAGGAGATGCAGGCGCCGGCCGGAGTGGCCGAGCGGTTCTAACCGCTGCAGTCTGGAACCGCGCTACCGCTACGGTCACAGGTTCGAATCCTACCTCGGGCATGGATGTGTGTGATGTCCTTAGGTTAGTTAGGTTTAAGTAGTTCTAAGTTCTAGGGGACTGATGACATCAGAAGATAAGTCCCAGAGAGCTCAGAGCCATTTCAACCATTTTTTGAGATGCAGGCTAACATTCATCGAAGGATTAGAGAAGCTTTGGATGAGCTAATGAAAGAGAAGGAAAACAGTCGAAATTCGAACCGTAATGGAAGAGAGAACGTAACAGATCATGGCGAAGAAGAGAAAAGTCGAGAGGAAGAAGAACTGAGAGAGCTTACAGACAGATTACATCGCATGAGAGGAGTACTGTCACATTCAACTCCACCGGTAATGACCACAACAACCGTTGTAATCTTGTCATGAGATGTAGATGAAGAAGAAACCGAAAAACAGTTTGTATCTGTGCAAAAATATTCATTGTTCCCAGATGCACCGAACCACATACACCCAAATATTTGGACTGAGCAGTTCACAGACAGCTTGCCTAGATCATGGCCACATGTTCTGACGATTAATTTTCTCCGCGCTCACTTTAAGAAGAAGCTGCAGCGAGAATGAGAGTCATTGCAGGAGAGTGTAAGATGTGTTTTCCGTCATGGATATTGGTCCAAGACATAACAAGATCAGGTTAAACGAGATATACTGATAGTGTACCATGATACAGATTTGAGGTGGCTGGAGCCCATACAATACTCCAAGGAGATGATCGACAGAAACTAATTGTTTCACACACCTTGTGAGCCAGCCGGCCGCGGTGGCCTAGCGGTTCTAGGCGCTCAGTCAGGAACCGCGCGACTGCTACGGTCGCAGGTTCGAATCCTGCCTCGGGCATCGATGTGTGTGATGTCCTTAGGTTAGTTAGGTTTAAGCAGTTCTAAGTTCTAGGGGACTTATGACCACAGATGTTGAGTCTCATAGTGCTCAGAGCCATTTGAACCATTTTTGAACCTTTTGAGCCAGCAGAATTAGTACGAATTCGTTTGACAAAACTTACGAGTCAAATGCAGAGGGAAATTACAATCGCTGGCTGGAACATGCGCGCTGTATGTGCCTTCCAGCAATTATTGCACAAGCTAGATTACAATCGAAGTACAGAACCGAGGGATAGGTCCACCTTCCACCTGAGAACCATCAAGCGAATAACCAAAACTAGAGAGCGAGACACGCACCATGATGGGGATCTCAGTATTGGCCAAATGGTAGGAGAAAAAACTGGAAATGGACGATCTACAAGATCACTGGAGACATGACGATCACCAAGATGGAAGACTCGAAATTGTGGACGTTCGTGTACCTGACCCAAGACACAACAAGAGGAGTGAAGAAAAAAGTACACCAAGATACGTACTAGCAGTAGAGACTCTGGCATCACAGTTAGTTACGACAGGCCTGCTAGGAACACTATTTATAAACTGCAACAAATTTATGTGTTATTTACAGGAATCGAGGAATTTGATAATAGGACAGAGCACACTGCATATCCACCCATTAGTGGGAACATGAGAAAAAATGTAGTGTAATGCATACCCGATTCAGGTGGCCAAGTGCCGGTGTTGGATAAGGACATCTATGAGCTATGGTATAGATTGAAGAAGTGACAATTATTTAAGATGCTGGGTATGCGAGTATGAGGCACAGTGAACGGAATGTGTGGATAAGTTAAGGAGCAGGTGAGAGCAGATTTTCAGTGCCTGTCACATGCATTTAGTGCACATTTGTGGATTATGAATAATCTGAGGTGAAATCCGTATTAGGACTGGATTTACTGAGACATTACCACTTCATACTACATTCAAAGGACATGCTTAGTGTATAATGCAGAAATATCAGTGGAAGTTATTCGTTAAGCCTGGTTGTCACTGAAAATAAAAGGGATCGATGATAGGAAATGAAGAGGTACAAGTGAGAGAATCAATATGCGAAGTTAGCTGTGAACCAACAAGAGACTGTGAGGAGGTTCACACAGGCGATCTGATACAAGATGTGACTTCATCTTCAATCACAGAAAGTAGTGAACTAGGTTATTTACATGATGAAGATGACGGAGAATAAGAAGATATGTGAACCATTGGATCAGAAGAGGAAGAGACAGAAGATGTAGGATGCGACGCAATAGAATAGAACTATCCAATTTTTCGTTTGAGAGGATCTGTAGCGCTCTGTTAAATGCAAGACAATAAGAAATAGATTGGAATTTTCAGACACTGGGGAATGCTCAAATGTGTTCTGCTAGGAACAGAGACGAAAGGGAAGAGCAACGAAGAGGTAGCACATAGCGACTGCAGAGGCAATCTGTGGGGTAACTTGTTCAGTGGAAATAATTGGACAGTAAATATGTGTTGGAATTTCAGAAAGGTTAAGTAACATAGTGAGGTCATTATAAACGATAAATGTATAGTGCAATGTGATAAAGATTAGATAAAGAAAATAATAGAAGAAGAGAAATTGTGGACTACCCACCTGCCAGGTGGAAATGCCACCAGGAAGTAGTTAACACTGGACATAATAAACGCAAAAGCTGAGAATAGGCGGGAAAATCAGAAAGAATTGATAAAGGAGATGATGCTTACTGTGGGCAACAAAGTTTTGTTAAAATCACGGAAATGATCAAAGAAGAGGCGATGCTTAAGCAACAAATTCTTTTTATGTATTTTTTGGATCTTACCACGTGCGGAAAATACGTTCACCAAAACGTGGTAGAATTATAGACTCTATGGAGCTGCAAATCAATTGGAAATAACATCATTTCACATGTCACGTTGTTGAGGAAACTGTAAGTTTTGAAGAAATGAGCGGGACACAATATCCGGTCTCATTTCTGTTGCAAGGTGACTTAGGAATAAAATGTAGTAATCCCTTGTAAAAAGGAAAGGAGTCGTGAGGTTGTAAAAGAGACTTTTCGTATGGAACAATTCCATGGGTCATCAGGTGAAGTCACAAAGGCGGTTTATGTGGTAATGAGAAGAGAAGAATTATACGGATCATTGGCTGTAGTTGCCCATTGATGAAGATGTGTGTACTGGTTGCGATTTATTTTATACATATTCGTCAGATGCGAAGAAACGCTGAGCAAGAGCCCATGGAGATTGAGAATTTCTGTTTCAGTGAGTGATGTTAGGTAGAAACGAGATTACGAGAGTTTGTAGCAGACATGAAGGAGCGCTGCAATGTGAGGGCTTAGCACGTGTGAAAGAGTGCTGTAATATTTGGACAATTTATGAGTAAAGCAACACGCTGATTTGTGTGGGGATTTGTTAGTTTAATGAAAGCACGGTATGACTATTGTTGTATATCTCCATGTACTGCTGGCAGGACAGATAGCTGAACTTTTGGAGAAAATCATAACAAAAACAAAAGGATAAGAGACTATAAGTGAATGATCAGAAAAAACCCAAGTTGAAGGAAGGAGTAATTTAATTGCGGATCTAGAACAGAGAGAGACAGACCATAAACCATTGCAAATGTTAAATAATGGTAAGATACGATAGGGTAAAGAACCACGGAAGCAAACAACGAGTAAGGCATGTTAATTCTGTACTGCATTTTGCAGGTACGAGAACTGTATGATGCTTGTGTTTGTGTTTCAGATTAGTTATCGCCCCAGATTACAGAATCCACAGCATAAGGAATAAAACGAATTCTTAACATGGAAAGTGAGGGATATGTGAAGGACTCAACTTATCGGAAGAAAATCAACGAATGAAGACAACAGAAGTTAGATAACACGATGAAATAGTAAAATATGCAGGGTGACCATAGTAGATGTGGGCAAGCGTGCTGGCAATTATGAGTCGGCTATTAGGTGTCAGTAGACCTCTCTGGCTAACAATTAGTGCATCCAAATAACCAATAATCACAGGAAAATAATTAACACCTAACACAAATCTTACTTGAATTCCGAACAGAAATATGCATTGTGATGACTGTCATTTTTTTTATTTAAATATAAGAATGTGTTAGCTCACAAGCACGTAATTCCAATGCCACATTGGGATAAATTCCTTTGATGCACTTACGCTAGAACCACTACTGAGCACAACTCCATCTTCACAAATTCAAAAAGAGCAGGAAGGGATGATGTTACGCGAACGTTTTCTCTCAAACTGTTCAGTAACAATGTAAAACCCCAATGAAAATGTCAAATCAAATCAGAATACACTAATTTCTACCGTTAATGAAATATGAATCGGTACCAGTGATTTCTAGTGTTTAATTTCGTAGATCACAGTTTTCTGTATTGAGTTGCATGTACCCCTAAATAAAGAGCCTCTACGAAAGCAAGTTGTTTGTAAGCGAGGGGACGCATCACGGCTGTTAAAAGCTGACAGGAAAAAGCTCCGAGCAGAATTCGAGGAAGGCCCACATGCACACGTGCAAGGCAGTACGCCAGGAGGTTGGACTAGACTGCGCTTTGAAAGAAACTGCGCGGGTGCCTGACACATCAAAGTCACAATACAGATTGTATGTCTAAGCTGCACGCCGACGATGGACACTGACAGAAATGTAACTTGAATTCGTCGAAAAACACAGGGCATAAAAAAAATGCCTTGTGGCTAGGGCCTCCCGTCGGGTAGACCGTTTGCATGGTGCAAGTCTTTCGAGCTGACGCCACTTTGGCGACTTGCATGTCGATGGGAATGAAATGATGATGATAAGGACAACACAAACCCAGTCCCTGAGTGGAGAAAATCTCCGACCCAGCCGGGAACACAGGGCGGTAAGATAACATCTTAGAGAGTGAAAAGCAAACAGAAAACTTTTGGGTACCTTCGAAAGCAGTGAGACGCCCGCACTGTGGTAGGGACCCACCGGTGATAACGTTTAACGAAATGTAAAACCACCTACCATTCGTTAACCTAAATAATTTAGAAGTGGGCCTGAGAGAGAGATCCAATCCTGCTGACCAGGTTACGAACGTAGATAGAGAGAGGGACAGAGTAGAACACTGTTTTGGAGCACCAAATATGACAAATTTTCCAACTGGTTCACCACCTGAAATGAGAGTAAAGGAGGAAGACCTATATATTTTAAGACAAAATCATACTGGTCAGCACTCTCAATATTTATCATTCAGGCAGACAAAATTATGTGAAACTATTAAGACGCAGAGAACGAAGGCTTTCTTGTAGGAAGAGCACTGCAGAAAGTGACTTTGGATAAATAGATAGTTAGGTACCTTCGCATGCATTCTACTGATTTCAGCTTTTTGATGGGCAGATTTCTCTTTAAGACTACCTCTTCACACTCGTCTAGGACGGGACGTTCTCATCTGGCTGACCTAAACTTAGGTGCAGACGCAATTCGTTGGTAGAGAGGCAATGACACATTTTGCGCACTTCAGCCATCACTTGCAGGTTACGGGTAAGCTGAGATCCAGCCGCAACAGCGAGGTAAAGTGTAGGGGGCGTCCAGTCATTTTTAACGGTATTCGGTAACTAAAATATTCATTCTGAAGACTTGTTGGTGTTAGAAATTCAATACGCTTTCATCTCCGGCCATAGACGCAAACTCATTCCTCTATTTTGCACTAACCTTCGGCAATTACGATACGAGTTCCTCGAATATGAATGTTCTATCCAGATTCGTGTTCATTTGAATCACATTCCAAATTTCTTGCCCAGGTTTGCCAAAGCATTACCTTAACTATCAATGATTGATAAACCAATTCGTTTGCAATTACGTGAAATAAACTGAATTAATAGGAATCCTTCGTTGCTTCGGAGTGAAGCGAAGTCCTTCATCGTTGTTTTGGTGGGTAGCGATGTATTTATGTGAGTTATACAGGGACACATTAATATAGTCAATTGAATATTCTATTTTAAAGCACCGGTACACCACCGCCAACTGACTAACTGATGACTCTGTTCAGGCTACTGCATATCAGTATAGAGAATGCCTTCGGTAAAGTCAGCCATAAGTACCTAAGAACTATGTTACACCATTTGAGGTTTCAACAAGCAACAATAGTTGTACTGCTACCAAATGGTTTGCAGTGTGTAAATAAACTTACATCTTATGGAAGCAATCCCATTCCAACGTTCTGTGAGACAGAGTCGCTCTTTATAAATTACAATGTTCGTCATTCTTTATAACCGTTAATCCATATGATCAGGAGGACCATACGTTGGAGCATGATGGTTCACCATCAGTGGCTACGCTTATGATGTTACCGTGATGATACTAACGGAACGCCAATCTCGTTTACGAGGAAGCACAAACCGGAGGGGGGTGGGGGGGAGGTTCTGTAGCTAATTGAACAATAATGAAACATATGTCTTGTGGCTCAATGAATGCACACAGTCCTCTGTCGCTCTGCTGAATGTGTTGAAATGGAGGTCTTGGGCGTGAAACTGAGGAAAAAACATACAAGACCTGATTGACGTCAATTCAAAGGAAATGGTAGAAAAAGAGGTGATCTGACTGCGAGTAGTACAAGGAAACCGAATATCTTTCAAAGGATCGAACACGACAATGAGCTGCCTCAGTCCAAAAAGCAGTATGTTGAAATAGTCGTACACGATGATAGAAAATATAAAGCACAAGCATTTCATGTTGAGTGTAGCTGAAATCAGCAACAGATTGTGAGGCGAAACGTTCAGCCCCTGCTGTAAAAAAACTTAATAAGTACATTGAAGTAAGCCGAATTTACTAAAACTGCATGGGATATCGCACAGTTTACTGGCAGAAACCAGCAACTGTGTCTCGGGCCTTACAAACCGCAAAGTAAGCGTTAGAGGAGATTCGAAATGAAAGGTATTATATAACAAAGAATAATCGGAAACATTCAGAAGTTGATTGGTTGGTTGATTTGGGGGGAGGGGGCCAAACAGCTAGGCCATCGGTCCCATCGGATTAGGGAAGGATGGGGAAGGAAGTCGGCCATGCCGTTTGCAAGGAACCATCCTGGCATTTGCCCGAAGTGATTTAGGAAATTCAGGGAAAACCTAAATTAAGATGGCTGGACGCGCTTTTGAACCGTCGTCCTCCCGAATGCGATTCCAGTGCGCTAACCACTGCGCCACCTCGCTCGGTGATTCATTATGAACAGTTACTTATACTGGAAGAAGGTATGAGTGAAACCATCAAATCATAGACTCGCTCAACTGCATATATGTTGGTAAATGATCGCCACGAAATAAAATTGACAAGTTATAAATACTGCCAGCACTGCAGAACTGCTGACACACCCTTAACTGAACTCAAAGTTGCTGCAAAACTGTAAGTCTGAAAATGGACCAATTTTAAATCAATGAATGTTAACGAGAAAAAAACGAAGAAAGTAATGTATATGCTGTCAAAATATTTACCGTAGTCAAGACAAGAACACTCGCATGGTTTATATATTCGTCTTCAATGAGGTAGGAGAATCTTTACCTGTTTTTCCACTACGTATGGAAATTATAGGAATCTACCAATTTCGAAATAAAGGGGTAAGTTTAGAAAAATTACTACTGAACAGTACATTGATGTAATTATTTTAATAATGACTCATTACTTCAAATATTCACGTGTATAAAAATATTTTAGGTAGTTCTTTAAGACTGGCTGCACTCTATGTCCTCTAGCTGCTTCTGAGAGCATGCTGGTGTACTCACAGTTGTGTATGTGCTACTGGCATGGTGGCGTCCTTAAGAAGCGAAGTGGCCCTCGAGCGTGGTGCGACTGATATCGGAAAAAGTCGTGTGTGATTTCAGCGAGCTGCGCCGGTACTACCCCAAGTGGTTGGATGCTCTTTGGTCCTTAGCAAGAGCGACACAGGCTGGGATTCTCCTTTTATCGGGTATGGACAGGACGTCCCACCCCCCTCCCCCTCCCCCTCCCGACACCACTCTTTCTCTCTCTCTCTCTCTCTCTCTCTCTCACACACACACACACACACACACACACACACACACACACACTATGCAATGTTTGCACGGTACCCTGTGGCCATTGCTGGCGGTCAAGGTGTGTTTGAGTTCTGTCCAGTGCAGGTACAATGCGGAAGTGCTCCCTCAACTTTCTAGCTGAGGCAAGGCGTTTGGCTGCATCTAGCAGCCCTGAGCATTGCGCCAGTGAGCCCTGAGCTGCCTTGAGAAGTCCACACATAGGTCTACAAATAACAGTTTTTTAGTTTGTTTTAAATATGGTACCTTCCATCATATTCCCATTCTACTCACATAGGGTAATTGTTTTTACAGTATGCATATAGCAGAGTATTAGGATTGGGCGAGCTTTTCATTCACTATTTACGAATTTGCAATTTGCAGTCTTATACTGTTTTAACATACTATGAAATCATTTTTATACAGGTGCCGATAACTGCTTTCAGTGTACATTTAGCGATGTGTTGCGAGTGTTCGTAGTCAGATTTTTCCATAGTTATTTATGAGTCTAGTAGGGGCAGTCTTATAGTGATGTCACATACTATCAATGCAGGGGTAATGTAGACTTGGTACTTATCAAGAGGGTCTTTGTTGATAAATAATGCACTGCAGAAATTGTTTTAACTCAGGATTCAGATGTATTTGTTAAAATACCACATTGTGCTAATTGTTTAACATGTGATATCGGTGCATTTTGTTACAATAATGCACTCAGTAATTGTTAAATATTTAATATCGTGAATTTACATATATCTTAGGATGGAAACGTGGGTATTTAAGAATATTGGTAAAAAAATTCATTGAACTGTAATTAGCAATGCGAGGGGGGTTAAACAATGGAGTGCTTACGTAAAATATCATAATGTCATTAATTTTTAGTAATTTACCAGCCCCCAAGTCACACAATGTAAAGTTAAATTACCTTAAGGGGCTCCGGAACGCCCTTTACTTGCAATGTTAAAACAACGCTTATAAATTACATATTTCCTCACAAAGTATTTGAGGTAGGAAGTTGAACTTTTTACAGATTATTTATTGGAATATGGGCTACAACTTAACACAGGGATTTTACAAAATTTTAGTTCAGTTATTAAAGATGATTTTTTTTCAATTGTAATGAAAATTCACAACATTTTTTTGCAATTTTTTATTTATATATTCAAAAATATACAGTTTTTTTGGAAAAAGGCTGTGTTAAATTATGCAGAAGGTACTGTGTAACATTTACTGAAAGTTTGAAACAAATATGTTTGGAAGATCCTTAGAAATCATGTAATTAGTATGAGAAAATAAAAGTTTTGGGAATCGAGCGACAAAGATTGGATTAACTTTTTAGTGCATTCCAGGTCCATAGGATGGATTATCTTCATCCTCTGCAAACTCCTCCTCCAGCTTCCTCTTGTTCCTCCTCCTGTTTACTCTTGCTTGTATTTCTAGACTCTTTACAGCCCTGTCTGCAGCCCGAAGGCGTTCCTTGTCTAAAGCAAGCATCGCTCGTACCATGTTAGAACCTATCTTCATTCCCATATTTCTAAATACCTTTGGCTTTCCAACATTTCTCCTTTTCTTAAAAGCCTTTAGAGGATTTCTAATAACTTTACTTTTACTCATTATTATACTTCAACAAAACAAAGACTCAAGAAACAGAATTAATTACGAATATTTTCGAGATAACGACAGAGTAAATAAACATGAAACAATCGACAATCACACCAGCGATATATATTGAACCATCACAGGTTAGCCACAACACATACTTTATCTCACATCACTAAAATGTACCTGATGAACACGGACGTTAATAATAATACCATTTGACAGCAGTTTAACAGCGCCACAGTGGGTCACGCCCATGTAGAACACGTTTCAAAAAAAATTTATAAATAGTTGTAGTCTTCGGAATTGAATAAATTATATATCTATTAAAAGGTAATAGTCTGCAGATTCAGAAAACGCAAAAAAGTTAAAATTGAACTTTTCATGATTTTGAGCCTTTCCGGAGCCCCTTAAATCTAAAATTAAATTAATATTTACCTCTTTTTTGCAAAATATGACATGTTTTCATTAAATTATAGTAATTCAGCCCCATACTGTAATGTCAAAGCATCTTATATCGTGAATTATGTTAATTTTACTGCAATTTTATAGAACATGGCGTGACATCGTTAAATTACAGTTATGCAGCTATGCCCCAGCCAAATACTGTAATGTGAAAGCAACTTCCTCATAAATTACAGTAATATTTTTTACCATTTCGTAAGTAGGATGTCTCTGCTGTTGACGATCTCTCACTATGACGCACAGAGCACAAATGACGAAACTTGCGTAATTATAATAGTAATAAAATGGGTGGAAGGGAGGAGGAAGCCGCCATTTTGAAGCTATCTTATTGGTCTAAAGGCAACAGGGGGAGGGGAGGCATTCCCATTTTCCTGTTGGTCCAGATCAGTGAGGGGGGATGGGAAAGTGACATTGTTTTAAATCAATATCTCTTCCAGAACTGGCACACTAGATGCGTGATCATTTTACCGCCATTTTTTATCGCCCAATAGCCAAAGATGCGTGAGTGACCTTAGCCAGTGCTTCTGGTCTATCTGTCTTGGACGATACTGACAAGTTATATATTGTCTTACATTATCCGCAAATCGTACTGGTGCATCATCATGTATCTATCACATTCCTTAACAGTGATCCATGAGTGAAGTTTGAGCACAATCAGATGGAGACTCAATCGAAAAGTTTACATAACATTTCAACACACATTTCATTACATAACTATAACATTTCATTCTAATATCAGCGATATCTCGAAACCATTCGTTCGGAATTATCTCGCAAACAACTAATTTGTGGGCCTATGTTTTGTGGAGCGATTTTACATATTATTATTGCATGCTTTCACCTTTAATAGTATTCGCTATCAATTACGACACATCTTGCATAATGAAATGTGTAACCGTTAACCTGAGAAAAAAATTATTCAACGGTATGAATTTTGTATCATTATGACAATACTAAAGTGCACTGAGAGTGACGTAGCAGAATTATCAGACAACTAAGCACTGTAATAAATTAATGAAACATTACTGAGATATTATTTTTATGGCAGGATCTTGAGCGTAAATGTCTTTGGCATGTCGATGTCGACTAAATTTAGTACACGTTGACAGCTTCAATGGGTATTTAGGTACGGCGGTTAGTAACCTTGTTAATAACTCCTTGTGTGTTAGCTTCCATAATTCACTGATTAGTGAAAAATCTATTAGCATTGGCTGCTGTTCCATTTAAATGAACACTAACATAGTGGGTGAAGCATCTTATTATTCAAGTGGTAATGAGTACAAAATCTTCCCTCGTTTGATTCAATCTAACGTCGGGTCGGCCGAGCGGTTCTAGGCGCTACAGTCTGGAAGTGCGCGACCGCTACGGTCGCAAGTTCAAATCCTGCCTCGGGCATGGATGTTTGTGATGTCCTTAGGTTAGTTAGGTTTAAGTAGTTCTAAGTTCTAGGGGACTGATGACCTCATAAGTTTAGTCCCATAGTGCTCAGAGCTATTTGAACCATTTTCTAACGTCGGCCGCTGTTCGTGTTTGTGTATGGATTAACAACTCGTTTTTGATAATATCGGACGAAAGAGACAATCCATTGAATAAATCATCTTGGCATTCGCTTGTAAGGATTTCGCTCTACAAAAAAACGTCCATAAGAATTTCCGGATGGATATCTGAATGTGACGCCAAGTGTGTCTTGTAGCTGCGGCATTTCGGTTGCTACACACCAGGGCAGTAGTGCCTACATTCCGTTAGACGAGACGCTATTCAGCTCCGTGTATAAATAATACAGTAAACCATGCCAACTTCTAGCACTGTTTTGCTTACAACTATGACTTTATTCTTGGTTATACATAAGCCCTAGTATTCGGCAGTCGCTGTGTTAAGCCCACGGAAAATTGCGGACTATCTTTGCTTCAAAGATATGCTGAATATTTTAAGTAGGTTCAGTATGGCCTACAAGGATACAAAACACAGTCGATTCTGTTACTTACCAAATTTATATAACAGATTTTCTCACGCAGCTAGTATTCACTACGTGTTGCTCTCTTCATACACGCCGCTAGCCGATGTCGCCAAAGCTGCTTTTGTGTTGGTTTAATCTTCGAAGTTAGCGGTTCGAACACCGTGGGGGAAATTTTCAACGCTTATATCTGAGAAGTTACAGGAGGAGAATTTATGGCATCAGCTTCATCATTATGAGGTTTCACTTGAATGTCCTGGGTGCTTCAGTCTGGAACCGCGCGACCGCTACGGTCGCAGGTTCGAATCCTGCCTCGGGCATGGATGTGTGTGATGTCCTTATGTTAGTTAGATTTAAGTAGTTCTAAGTTCTAGGGGACTGATGACCTCAGATGTTAAGTCACATCGTGCTCAGAGCAATTTTATTTTTTTAATGTCCTGGATTAATTTCCGAGCTTCTCTGCAGTTGAATGTCAACTGCAGGCGCGGACGCCTTTTCGGTGATTCTCGTAATGAACAGCCACCGGATTTCCATTGCTCCCTTCCGTTCATAACAACACCAACACAATACACATCGCAGCCATCCATACAACACGACTACATATTTGACACCTTAAAACAGCTCGTATGAAGTCAAATACCAAGTCAACTCTAATACGTTGTCCAGGAGAGCAGTGTGGGATTCTAGCAACTGCTGAGAGTTACATTTTCTAAGCATGGGACTGACACTGGCTTCCAATATCTCCAAATGGAACAGAAATTTACAATACGATGCAGCATGAGCAAGTAGACCAATATCTTTTATTTGCAGGTACACACATTAAGTAAACGCAAGACTTGCTCATAGGGATACCCTAACAATGATGCTATAAAATCATTTCAACTGGTATACTGCTCAAGTGTCCAAAGCACTGAGCTTAATATTGCCGCCAGAAGAAAGTGATATTTGTAGCTCGAACTTGGAATGCAACAGTAGTGTGTTCGTTTTAGTTCTCAGGAAGTGTATAAACAGCATCAAAGGTCAATGAATACGTTAAGTACAGCAAGGTATTTTTGCACTTACCGCTGCAGCAAAAAATACGAAATTTGTACTTTGTAGAAGTTTTAGACACAATACGTCCTTTCGGGAGAGATACGGTGACTGTGACGTTGTACAGCTTTGTAAGTGTATTCTGTAAGTCCAGTGAGCGTGAAGTACTGAGAGTGATTATTCTGGGCGTCAGATAATATCAGTGTGTAGGGCGAGTGCTTCTAATATAAACTTATTCATGTAACAGTCACAAGTAGTAACAACTTGCAATCTTACACGACGTATTTCTCTTAATGTTAATTAAATACTGTTTTATCTTCGCCAGATAAGAAATTACTTACCCAGAAGAAATCAGATGTGATTCGGAAATGTCTCTTCATTGTAGGAAAATCGTAAATGACATACTTTTCACAAGTAAAATTCGAATCTCACAGTATGCATTAGGAAGTGAATTATTCCCTTTGTTCTCATTTTGTTTGTCCCTACTACTGTAGCATTCATTTCTTTCGGGGAAGGCGTCTTACCATATTTCTCAAACATTGAAGGTGGAGTTCGTTCACATTCTTCATGAAATATAGTAAATGGTTGTTCATTGGTTCTCGGCCGAGCCCTCCTAACGTATAACGGAAGCTCTGGTTCCAGCAAAACAGGTTCGCTGGGATTCAAGTTGCAGCTCGAGGGAGACAGTCGGAGATATTACTCTGATTTTTTGATGCATTTTATGATTTAATTATGTAATAACAGTTATCTGCCGATGTTCATTCACCATAACGTAACATACTGATGTGAAGTGTGGACTCTGGGAAAGGCAGAGAAAAAGAAACTGGAAGCAATGGAAATGTGGATATGGAGAAGAATGACGAAAACAAGCTGGGTTCATCGAAAAGGTAATGAACAGGTCTTAAGAGAAGTGAATGAGAACAGAACGCTAAATTATGTAGGAAGAAGAAAATCAAAAATGATAGGGCACATAATGAGACACAACCAGTTCCTAAAGAATGTATTTGAAGGAAAAGTTTTAGGGAAAAATCTAAGAGGCAGGTCAAGAGCGACGTATTTTAATAACATCAAAGAAGATATGGGGATAAAATCGTATGAAGAATTGAAGAGGATGACAATGGAGAAAGGGACGTGGCTAAATCGACAAGGCATAGCCTTTAGTTTATGATGATACATCGACTGCATGTACATACTTGATTTGTGAACGGATGATGCAGAACGGTGTGAGTTTGGCTCACAGCATAAATTTACGTACTATTTCAGGTAAACTTCGATTCCACACAACAAAATACTGATAACATCTTCACGTTTTTATAATTTTACTGATCTTTGGTATCCCAAATTGTACTAACATTCACAGGAGGACAAGAGGACACAGTGACATAATAGGTTGTTGTTCTCAGAAGAAATGCTTCAAGGAGAAGAAGAATTATTGTTCTTGTTATTGTGGTTGTTGAGCTCTCTTACGAGTCCTTCCGTGTGGTTGTCTAGCAATAAAATAGGGAATGCTGAGTCATCTCATCCAAAACCGATTGTTCTGTCAAAGCTACCTGTTTTCTTGTAGTTACGATATTACTATGAAATGCTGGACAGGAATGCTTGAAGTGTATTGTACGTAACAGAGCTCAGCTATGTCAGTTTCGTGCAGCTTCCACACTGATGAGTATCCTAATACTTCGCTAAATGTGACAGCTGTAAACGACACGTTTGGCTTCAGTGAAAGTTCTCCAACACAGTGTCCGAACTAGGGTTTCGTTTCATTTCCCGGTCGGCTACATCTCAGTTCTTTATAGTGAATCTTCATAACAGAAAATTGGGTGTCTTACGTCAACCAGCTCTGCCTAAGACGGTATAGTCGCAGATATATGACCTGGTCTCATACGTAGCTGAGAATCAGTAGCAGAGAGAGGCGGGAAACATTGCAGACCTCTGAATACGTGGAGCACATTCGTATACCAACACTTAGCAACAGTTCGCCAGACCTAGTACGATGCGAAACACGTACCTCTGAGCACAACGCTGTTGAGATGATTCGTATAGAACCTATGTTTCAAAGGATAAAATCGATTGCTGTACAGTGTTTGATCGATTTGAACGTTTATCAGTTGTCGGCAACTACAGTGTTACTCGTTCTCAACGTAATATGTCGACACCATGATGATTATTTCTGGATAGTTTTTGACTTATTTCTTCTGTAGCAGTCTTCTTACGCACTGAGTACGGAGACAGTGGAGGAAACTGCACATGGATGTGGCCTCAGCAGCGCCGCCTGTCCATCGACGAGGCAGTGATGCATGAGTCGTGGGCGTCGTAAAACCGAGATAAGCGGAGCCCCCACAACGCGCCCACTTGGCCACACATGGCGCTTCCTTATGACCGTTTTACGATACGGGACCATTCTCGCGGTCCCTCGTTTATACGTTAGGACCCAGATGCAGAGACGTTTACTCTGTTGGCAGTCAGAAACTTATATTTTACTCTGCTACGGCCGAATGAGTTACTGTCGCTACATCATAATTCGGATGATCACCACAGTAAACCTGTGCGCCACAAACTCCCCGTAATAACAGCAGTCACAAACCTCAGCAAAAGAGCCTGACCCTGCGAAGTTCCGTCATTTTGGTAAGTCTCCAAATGACGTACGCCGAACTGTTACTACTAGCCCAAAAGTTAGTGCTATACTATAAGGAGCGATCAATAAGTCTCCGTCTGAGAGCGTTACCGCAGCGTATATGCAACCTAGCGCTACTTCGATGCCAGTATATAAGCACCGACATGTAGGTAAGGGGTTAGTGTGGTCTTTGAAACTTCTTGATCGCCTCTTATTCACTGACCAGTTGTAAAAAGGTAGGGTAGGTGATAACCGTGCCAAGCAACCATTCGGTAAAAAAAAAAAAAAATAAAAATAAACAACAAAGAAATTCACGCATTCGTATTATTAGTCTTAATTGAACCAAGTAGTAAATCAGTGTAACAATTTAATTGTGTCAGCACACGTAAATACTTCCATGTAAATAATCTATTTATAATAATTAGTAAATCGGCCAGTGTGGCCGAACGGTTCTATGCGCTTCAGTCTGGAACCGCGCGACCGCTATGGTCGCAGGTTCGAATCCTGCCTCCAGCATGGTTGTGTGTGATGTCGTTAGGTTAGTTAGGTTTAAGTAGTTCTAAGTTATAGGGGATTGATGACCTCAGATGTTAAGTACCATAGTGCTCAGAGCCATTTGAGTCATTTTGAATTAATAATTAGTAATGTTTCTTCTTTGCCATTACGAGGACTGTTCGGAAAGCAAGGTCCGGTCGGTCGCGAAATGTAAACCACAGTGAAAATCAAAACTGCTTTAGTAGCAATAACTATCTACGCCTTCCACCTGCTTCTCTACATAGTCGCCTCGCCGACTTAGATGTTTGTCGTATCATCGTACTAACTGTCAAATACCCACGTTATAGAAGGCAGCCGCCTGTGCTTCTCGCCAATTCTGGAAGCTGGTCTAGCGGTGCATGTGAGGGGAAATGAAAATGAACGATAGCCACGTCCAGGCTGTATGGTGAGTGACCAAACACATTCCATGAGAAACGCTGGGGGAGCGTCCAAATTGCCCCTGCAGTGTGCGGCCGAGAATTGTCATGAGGAAGAATACGCATGACACTTGTGTTATGTTGGCTGCGTAACATCAGGCGAAATTTGTCACAAGCACTCCTACTTGGCGGGAGATACTACTTATCTAGGCAGTACTAGAGACACTGTCCTACACATACGTGCACAGTTTCGTCAGGTGTTCACTGTGGTTTCCTTTTCGCACCTAATCAGACCATACTTTCTAAATAGCCCTCGTAGCTGGTTTCTGCTACAGCGTCTTTCTAAAGTAAACATCTAGTTGGAACAGATGTCCACATTGCATCAGTGAGTGAAACGTCGCACAACAGGCCATCGATGATAGGCGTTACCGACGGCTGCGGAAAATATTGAGCAACTGACCGCCTGGATGATTTAAGGTGCTGCCAACAGTGTCTCCTTAACGACCGCTCAGTGAACGTTGCTGCATGTCACGCACCCATGATGACAAAGGTTGGAATTAGGTCGTCAGTGCCGCACCTTGACGTCCACAGGCAACCTTTTCTGATGAGTGACATATTATACTCCCTTGGACACATGGCGGTTGGGATGTATGGCGTGAAACGTCTGAACGCGAACAAGGAGGGAGCGTTATGATCTGGCGACTATTTTTATGGCCTTCCCTGGGTGGTCTCGCTTTTCTGGAAGGCACAGTGGACCAACACAAGTATGCATCTATCCTTGGGGACCATGTCCACCCCTACGTGCAGTTCGTTTTTTCTCGACACGATGGCATCTACCAGCAGGACAATGCAGCTTGTTACACAGCTCAGAGTGTACGTGGTTGGCTCGAAGAGCACCAGGATGAGTTTACCCATCTCCCCTGGCCAGAAAACTCCCCTCATTTAAAACCAACCAAGAATCTGTGGGACCATTTCGATAGGGTTGTTCACGCTACGGATCCCCAACCGATAAATATAGCGCAGCCGGCCACCTCACTGGAGTCGGCCTGGCTGCACATCCATGTCGGTACCTTCCAGAACCTCATTAACTCTCTTCTTGCACGTCTTCCAGCGGTCCGATCTGAAAAAAAAGTGTTTCTTCAGGCTTTTGTCAGATGGTCATTTTAATGTGAGTGGATATTGTAAATTCACATACGGGTTTTCATCTGTGTGGCCATAGTGTCCGTAGTTGCTTTATAATTTTTGAGGGTATATTTGTTCTGTCGTTTCAGCTGCAAAAATGCGTGATTTTTTCACCAGACGCGTTTCGCTTTATTGAGGTAAAGCATCATCAGTAGTCTGTAATTAAGTTATTTACATTCTGATTTGATTTTAGATCGAAAAACAGATTGTTTCGGCAGATTTCTCGCTTACATCAGGAAATACCGTCTGCTGGCACATCGTTGTTTTTCTGTATTACACACTGATCATTTTGGTCTAATTTTTAGATGTTCTGAAGCACTATGCATTTCTTATGTTTTTCACGACACACCTTTGTGCGCACCACTGTGTTCTGTTGTTTTTGTACTTCAAGTATGTGTTGTTGTTTCTGTTTCGTAGTGTTGCCAACATAACCTTTCCAGTACTTTCTGAAACTAGCTTCTAATACAGAACCTCTATCCTATATAACTAAGGGGATGTAGTGTCGAGTTAAGAAATCGAGGGACTGTACACAGCGAAACTGCATATAGAGAAAGGGAAATAATCGCTGGAGGTATGCCACAGTGATCGACATTGGGTGCGCTCTTGTTATTGTTATACGTGTACACAACCTGAAAAAAAAGACAATTACTTAGAAGAGAAGGAGGAAACGAAGTGAAACTTCGCGGTTTGAGAGAGTATGTGATATTATTTCAGTGATTACAAAGTGAAGAGAAATTTACAAAGAACTTTGCAGTATCAGACGACTTATCAGTATGATGTGGGGACCCTGTCTGGCCTGGGCCTGGAGTCGATTGAGAATGGTGTCATGAAGCAGTCGCATCATATTCTTAGCCAAGCTGACCCACAACTGTTGTAATTGGTCCCTGATATCGTGGCACTGCTACGCAGTTGCTGCCCGAGATAGTCCTACACACGTTCCATCGAGGGCAGATCTCGGGACCTTACTGGTCACGAGAACACCTCAGTGTGATGCAGACAGTTCATGAAGACTCGTACAATGTGCGGACCAGCGTTGTCCAGGTGAGAAATGCCACCACGAGAGTATCATATGATAAGTAACACATGAGGAAGCACGATGTCCCTGTCGTATCATATTGGCGGAATTGTTCCCTCAATCACTATGACCCTTGACCTGAATACATACCCGATGGTTCTGCAATGACGCCTGGAGTAACACTAGTGGGCCTCTCCAAAACAATGGAAGATTGGGACCTCGCCACAGGTGCCCTACATACTCGCCAACGATGATCATTGAATGTAGTCCAGAACTGCGATTCATGGCTGAACTTAATACGACGCCGTTTATCAGCAGTCCATACTTCCGGTTCACGACACCGCTCCAAATGACGCTGCTGTGTTGTGGTATTAATGGCATCTTATGCATGACACGTAATTCCCTAGACTGGCTGCTTCTAGTCTCCGTGCAATGGTGAGGTAAGACACAGGATTTAGCAGTCCATTACTTGCTCTCGAACGACAGGTGCAGATGTTAAGGAACTTGAGTGTCCTAGGCGCACAATTAGGTGATCCTTCCTTCTGGTGATCATACGTGGCCGAAATAGAATAAAATAGTTCAAATGGCTCTAAGCACTATGGGACTTAACATCGGAGGTCATCAGTCCCCTATGCTTAGAACTACTTAAATCTAACCAACCTAAGGACATCACACACATCCATGCCTGAGGCAGGATTCGAAACCGTGACCGTAGCAGCAGCGCGGTTCCACCTAGAACCGCTCGGCTGGTTCGAAATAGAAAGTTGATGACGAATATATCTGCTCTCACGAGCCCACGCAGTCTACTGTCACATCCGAGTAGCTCACAAATCTGGATACTGCACGACTCAACCAGACGGCCAAGTTTGTTTGATGCTGATAACACCGTCTCACACAAGTACACAGACTCTGCGAGTCTTCCACAATGATCACTCAATATCTGACGCTATTGGCGCACCTTGTATACCTTATCAGTTCAAATTGGTTCGAATGGCTCTGAGCACTATGGGACTTAACATCTGTGGTCATCAGTCCCCTAGAACTTAGAACTACTTAAACCTAACTAACCTAAGGACATCACACACATCCATGCCCGAGGCAGGATTCGAACCTGCGACCGTAGCAGTCGCGCGGTTCCGGACTGAGCGCCTAGAACCGCGAGACCACCGCAGCCGGCTACCTTATCAGCCCTCATAATAAAACTTAACACGTACAACACCAAAGCACATTGGTGGCTGTTTTAAATGTCGCAGAGAAATGCAAGTCTAATAACTTACAAATCCAACGATGGTGTGTACACCTACGCAGTGACATTGACATCTGACTATGTCTCCTGGGTGCTTCACTTTTTCTTGGAGGCAGTGTATGTAAAGGATATTTCATCGTATTCCCAAGAAACATAAATAGTGTCTTTGCTGACGATTGAAATATTATCATGAAGCCTAATTAAGAAAATTCAACACATGAAAATGTAAATAACTTTTTCTTGAAAATTAATAAATTTTTCTCTACAAATGAACAATACCTGAACTTAGATAAAATACAATACACCTAAGTCAGTACTGCACGAGACTTGAGCAGAAGATTACAAATAATGTTTGAAGATGTCAATAAATGCCCCACAGAATATTTTGCAATCTTAGTTGCTTACCTAAAATGAAAATCATATGTTACAGACTTTAAAGACGTTGAAGGTGTGTAGCATTTACATTACGTTAATTTCAGATTTTGGATACGAAAACGACAAGACCTCGACTTACTTTTCCAGTTTTCAATCACTAACGTCTTATAGCATCATATTCTGCGTAACTCTTTACTGAGGAAAAAAACTTCTCTTGCACAGAAGCGTGTAGTAAGGATAGTATACAACGTTCACTCCAGGGATTCTTGTAAACTGCTGTAAGTTGTTGAGCATAGTGACAAAGCCCTCACAGTACATATAGCATATAATGTAGTTTGCTTCCAACAGTCTTTCGCAGTTAGAAAAAACAATAATATTCACAAATTAAATACTAGAGGGAAATTTTACTTACAATTTCCATCAATGAGCCAATAGTATGACACGGATATGAGTGAGGTGTAAAAATCTTTGATCACATACGCACTGATGTAAAGAATTTAATAAACTAAACACCTATACTAACTTCAAACAAAAATTAAAATCATCTCTGCTTCAATATTTCTGATCCATAGAAGAATTTCTGAATATGCGAAAATAGTTTGTGTGTCTTTAAGGAAGATATATAACTTAGTCAAGAGACAATGATGTAAACAACCAGCATCATCCACATTCTTCCCTGACAAAGTATTGTAGCTGTAAAGTTGACTTGTTCCACATCGACGAGAGGTCGCCATTATGGTATATGCAATATGTAAATAACAAACTAACATATATGTATTACATATAATACACGTGGTTTTCTAATACTTTTATTTCAAACACGTGGTGCCAAGGTAGATTGAAGAAAGTTTCACTTACCTGGAGAAAGAAACATCCTTGGAACTGCTAGTGAACTGACGAAACCTAATCCATTGTTTAAGTAATAAAAATAAAGGACAAGCACTGCACGCGAATTTATGTTGCTTACAAGCAACTGCTAGTAAATAATTAGCAACTGGCCGAAACCTAGTGCCATTATTTAAGTAATAAAAGTAAAAGTCAAGCATTGCACTCGAACTTTTCTCGTTTAGATATGGCTGTACATTGTATTGACATCGACGAAAAACTGTTAAATTGACATCCTTTATTGTGAGAAATTTACCATCAAAAATATTATCAATGCAATCTGGTGTGCTTTTAGGTAATTATTTTTCAATCATACAGTTAAACAATTTTACACTGATTATAATTGTCATAGAACATGTGATCCCAGTGACATATACTTTCCGAAACTCTTCTGACCATCTGAGGTGAAAGCTTCTCTTCTTGGTCACGCAGGAAATGTACCAGCATCTAGAACGCTTCAGCACCGTATCTGGCAGGCTAGTCTCCTTAAACATGTGGCAGGGACCTGTGCTATGCTACGGCAGAGTGCAGCTGGAACTGGAAGTGCTGCTGGCCGGCTGGAGTCCAGTCGTGGGGAGTGCAGCTACCACCCCGCCACCGTCTGGCTGCCGCCTAGAGCGTCGACTTACCTGCGCAACATCGTACACACGAGGGTCAGCCAAATTCAAACGTCCACGGCCCCACTGCCCTGTTTCAAGCCCGTACCGTAAGGTAACAATTTGTCAGCGGAAGTGTCCTAGCACTAGACTGTCCAGCATTTTCCACTAGGAAGATGCGAGTAGCCACGGCCTTTTGACACGCCAACAACGTAATTGACTTCCATCTTTATTCCGCACGTTCATAACTGCGAGGCTCAATCGGCAGCAACTTTGTCGTCATACCGATTAATGCCAGGCATTCTCATGGCCATTCATACGTCCTTTAAAGAGCCAAGCGTTCGGTAGTGGAAATTTTGCAGTACAACGTTGAGGTGGTATAGCCTTCGTGTTTGCGTATCACCATTAGGACGTGAATAATATCCAGCTCGATAATATGAAGTTCAATAATGTTATATTTTTCCTACTTTTTCCTCATCTTGCCAGTGTCCTGTTGCGATGGGTAATCACTCATTCGCGGTTTGTTGCTATCAATACTGTCACGCAATAATTTGCTAGTACTTCTACTTTTCCCCGACGTGGCTCAGTCCTGTTACGATACGCAATCATCCATCCATGATTTGTAATTTTATTTTCTTACAATTCAGATGTCAGACATCGTTCTTGTTCCCCTGTATGTGAGTTACACAAAGGGAAGGTAAGCGTCAACAATCAACAAATCTTGTTAAATTTATCTGTGTACATTCACAGAATAATTGCTTTGCAATATGTTTATGAAGAGAAGAAAGGGAACCAGCTCTATATTGGCCGAGTTGAGTGTTGAAAACCCTCCCGGAAACAACACTTAGATCGGCCTCTCTCGGAAGCTAGTACTCTGAAGCGACAAGCTATACAAGCAGGTGTGCCTCATCAAGTAGTGACCGCAGTGATCGTTATCGTTTTTTAATGTTTGCCAAGTTATTGGCAGAGAGCATCAGCGATCAGTATGTCTTCAACAATAAAGTTTATTTCAAGCAAAAGATTACGTAAATTCTTTGAAGGCTCACTCATTTCGAGTGATTAGTCATTTTCAGTAGCCCATAAATGTTTCCTGGAGGATGTTTGCCTCACAAATGCAAGGAGAAAACGTTTAGTAGAGGCAGCTCCTAGTATTACAGTCCTCTTGCGCGAGTCTCGTGGAAATATATGTGACTTTTAAGTAATGGAACTCAGTACATTGTCTTGAACAGCGATTGTTCTTCGGACGTAAATGTACCGTCAGTGGTTATGTTAGGATCGCTCGTGTTCCCTCCGCACATAAACAAACTGACCATTTGGGTGAGCAGCAGTCTGCGACTGTTTCCTGACAACTCTGCAGTTTACGGAAAAGTATAGTCCAACAATGACTCTAGAAGAATACGGGATGACTTGAATGTATTTTATATTTCGTGTGATGAATGGCAACTCGCTCTAAATATGGAAAAATGTAAGTTAATGAACATGAAATAGAAAACCAATCCTGTAGTGCTCGAATACATATTAGTGAAGTTGTGTTTGATACAGCTGCGTCGATGAAATATCCACGCGAAACGTTGCAAAACGACGTAATATGGAACGAATGCATAAAGCAGGTTGTAGGGAAGGCGAATGGTGGACTTCACCTTACTGGGAGAATTATAGGAAGCTGTAGCTCGTCTTTAAGGGAGGCTAAGAACAGAACAGTGTGCGACCCATTCCTTATTACTGCTCGAGTGTATGGGATCTCTACTAAGACGGATTAAAGGAACAGATCAAAGCAATTCACAGGCATGCTGCTACATCTGTCGCTGTTCGGTTCGATAAACACGGCACTGTTGTAGAAAAGCTTCGTGATCTCAAATGAGAATCCTTGGAGGGAAGAAGACGTTGTTTTTGGTGAAATATTTCATAGAATTATTTAGAAAATAGGTGTCTGGGACAGACAGCAGAACGATCCTACTACCACGAACATACACGTCGTGTGCGAACTACGAAAACAGGCTAAAAGAAATAACGGCTCGTACGGAATCATGCAGATAATCGTTTTTCGCTCTTTCTGTTTGCGAGTGGAACTGTACTAGCAGTGGTGGAATATAACCTCCGCCAAGGAGCGTATGGTCGCTTGCAGAATTTGTATTTAAATGTAGAAATGTTGAATTCTCGCAACTTCTCTCGCAGCGTTCGCCGAAGAAGCATTTATGAAGAATTAACTGAATAATTTACGCGAGCATTTGAATGAAATATACCTTAGTGTTAGCGTTTGAGCTCCTAAATTTCTTCGCGTTACCACTTGTTCCAGGACTGAAAATTTAGCAAAGTACGCTTTAGATCTTATGTAAATTTACAACAGAGTGACATTTTCTTCTATAAACGGAATTTAGGCGTCGCTAAGCCATATCTTCGTGATACGCTTTTTCCAACGAGTGGCAGTCTAGCAAGAAATGCGAGAGAATTTCTGTGAAGATTGGAAAGTAGGAGAGAGATACAAGCAGAAATGATAATCCGACGGGGTAGGATACATGTTTCATTCTAGGATAATGCAGGAGACAAGATAATTACCTGCGAATGGCAAGGTCCCCGATTTGATTCCCGATCTGGTAAACTGTTTTCATCTGACCTAAAACTCCTGATGGGACACACAAAGTTGCAGTCTTAAATATCCATTCGGGGCTCTACGTTCTAAACTGGAAGTTTATGGCTACGGGCGACACGCTTAGTTGCGATGGAGACTATGTACTCGCTCCTCTAACTCAAGGTCACCAACAACGGAACTCTGCGTCTGGCACGTCTACCAATGTCCGGCAGTTAAACTCCTTTCTGCCTGTGCTTATGGACATCACAGAACTGTGTAAGATTGTAAACAAATAACTAGAAATTTAGCGAGATAAGAAAGTGACATACGAGAATGCTTATTATAACGTCAGAACTGAGCAATATAATGCTGCACATTATTCATAAAACAATAACGGCTTTAGCAGTTTTGTTAAAAGTGCGACCTTTCGTAGTCAACGCAAGAAGAAACAGAGTTTTGCAGACTAGAATAATAATTACGAAGACAATTGTAACAGAGATAATTTTGAGAATAGTAAACAAGTAGTCTGAGGACTTTGCTTTGTTGGATGAATTTCAAAATATGTAATTATTGAAAAAATGATAAATTAAACATAAAGCGCACCAATTCCTGACAATGGATGCTTAAAACTATAAACGGATTAAATTGGAGACATGAAGAATACAGCGTGTAATAAAGGGCCAGTAGTAGATGAGAAAATTGGAAAACTTCGGAAAGAGGGACGGTTAACAGGATTTAGAAACCTGTTTAGTATATAATGAAGCATGTAGTGCTATTAAATTCCAGGAATATGTACAAGGAAGTTCAGGCAGATGCTTTTAAGAGATGTCGGCTCACATTACTGTGATTAAATTGACGTATAGGAGGAGGGAAGAAATACTGACGTGATACTGAGTACTTTGAGCTAGTACGTCACCATTTACCTTCCATTTCTCTATTCAAAAAATAATTTTATTTGGGAGCTCTTACGTAATCTTATAAGCTGTAATTCAGGATTTCGCTGGACTATTTGTACGATCAGTAATTCAGCTTCAATTCAGCGATGATGATGAACTAATAAAAGTTATAGTATAAGAACGTCAACCTTCAGGTTATTTGTGGAGGATTAATGAAGAAAAACTATCACACGTTGATTGTGTTAAGAAATGATTTATTGCGCTTACATACTTTTCACAGCTCTTCATATGTGGTTAGACACAATAAATATCACAGGACCGATAAATATTCCTTAAGACTATGTGCACATACAATTAAAGATGAAAACATATTGGAGACTTTATTACAGTTGCATCTGAAAGTCAATATACTGAGTTTACTCCCCAGCCTGTTTAGTACAGTTTAACGGTAGTAGACGGTTGCTATATTTTCTAGTAGCATTCTTTGGTAACATAAACGTTACGACACAAAAACAAGAAAGTGAAGTGCACCAGATTGTAAGTGCTAAAATTATCTCACGATCGTTGTGATAAATTGTGTGTTAAGACTAGTAAACGTGAATGTGGTCGAATGCACTGAAAATGAAGAAATTTCCGTTTTAGAAATTTTTTAAAACGGTTACTGTACGTGACTGTTAATTCTGCTTCTGTATTCAGTGATGGACTTTACAATCGTTAGCTAATGATGTATATTCATTGCAGTTATAAATCTGGAGAAAAATCAGGAAGGTTCACGTAAATTTTACGAACTCTGGTAAATTAATAGCAATTAGGCAGAGAAACTGATGAAAATCAAAGCATAAGCACAAGAGAGATCCACAGTAATCGACTGCGGATTTAACCTGTTAACCTGCCTTGCCTTAAGTATTAGTTTCCATGCTGAAGATAAAATCATAGGAAGAAGAAGATGTTCAAATAAGAGTAGTAGCAGTGGGTTAGCGCATGAGAATTTCAGAGTAGGAATGCTGAAAAACTGCTGCCTGAAATCGAGGGTTATGTAACAAAATATTCGTTTCAAATGCAAAGTAACTATGAGTCTATTATGTGGGACATAAGAAAGATCAAGATGCTATTCAGTATGAAATATTGGTAGAATATAATACGAAAGCAGAAAAGCGATGCTGAGCTCCTGGGCAAAGAAAGCTTGTTGCATAAATTTAATTTTACACTCGTGACATATCAACGAAGTTCAAGGACTGATATGCCGATTAAATGTGTTTGAGACATAGCATTATATGAAACTGGGTGTTCGTAGGCGTCATGTTGCTATGTGGCTGGCTATGTCACAGTTAGTAATTGTTTCGGCCGTCACTACGTTAACAGTTTCAAATCAGTTTGGCTACATAGCTTATTATCGTTAACTGTGGACTTTTACAAATGATACGCTGTTTTTAGCGAACAAATCCAGTCAGTATTTCTCATACGTTTTAGAGTACACTTATTCATCTAAAACAAAATCATCTTACTTACTAAGCAACAAATTCATTTTTGCTTCGACATTAGCTGTTTATAATTAATTAGGTATGTGGAACACCTTCTTGGAAAGCGAGCTTGACGACTGGGCACCAGGGGATGTCCAGATGATGGTACTTGGTACCGAAACCGGTAGCCAGTGGGTAAAATAAATGTTCGACAGTAAATTACTGATTATGTTGGCTGCTGTTACAGCCTATAGTATATGTATTTATACTTGTTCTCTTTGGATGGTAAAATCGAAACTGTTCTAGGAATAATTTTCAGACTCGAATTATTTCAGGAGAATGGATTGAGCAGAAACAAGTAATTTGTAGTTATTTGTTTCTGTCTTCAGGTTGCCACACCAGTCCATTTTCTTCTTTACGAGAATGAAATACTTAATCAGGTTTAGAAGTTCAAAGTGGACATGAGACCATTTGTATCTGGTTCCACTTAGTTTTGTATAACACCTAACGCCGATTAAGTGACCAGCATAATCACTTACATGTAACTGTCAGAAATAAGATGGGCAGTACTGTCGTAAATGAAAAACGGTGGAATGTATTGTATTTGAGAGGTGAAAGTAAATATTGCTTCCAAATCAAAGTACGGTAACTGCGCTAGGATGAATAGAAACATAGATGTTTCAGAGGAAAACGCTGATGGATAAAGTTTATAGACATATGTTATGAGAATGTGGGGCAAGTTGGTTATTGAGATACATCTCGAAGCTTCATAATTATTAATATGGTAACGGAGGAAACTAAAGAATATATATTACAAATTGCTAATGGCGTTGACTGAAATAAATACAAGGAGACGAAAAGGTTAGAGCAAAATGGGAAGCGTGAAACACTTTACACTTATGGGAGAGTTACGTTCAGAAAACAGTCTCAGTGTCAATAAATATGCTCAGAACTCATTCAGAGCTAGACTAGGTTTGAAGGTTATTTCACGGCATCAATAATTCATTGCTTGAAAGGAATGAAAGAGTCAGGGAGGCTATTTACATGTGTTGCCGGGGAAATGGAATAAGTTCCTCCAGTTGATGTTTCGAATAAAATGAGCAACGACATAGTTTTCTTCTTAATGTGCCTGAACTGATAACAGAGCATACGCATGTTGACAAATATTATAACGTGAATAAGTACAGTCAGTACTGATCTTCATGTAACAAAGATATCGTTCGTGCGAACGAAGTAAAACATGTCACCAAAGTCATGTTATCTGAAAACCAAAGCCTTAGGGAAGAGTTCTTCGCTGCAATATCCCAATTCCTAATTTATAAACAGATGTATACTTGAAAGGACAAGCAGGATGATTTCAACAGTAATCTCCCATTTACCACTGCAGTATTTAGCCACATGAGGAATCCTCCTTATCTGCTAAAAATATAAAGGAATCGGAGATACAACACAGAGGGAGGACGGTTATCCACAACTGTTACAGATACCAGATTGCAGTTATGAGAGACGAGGTACATCATAGGGGACAGAAGGTGAGATGTGAGTGAAATAAGGTTGTAGCTTAGTCCTCATGTCACTCGGTTTGAATATTGAGAAAATTGTGAAGCGAAACAAGGAGAAATTGTGGAAAGGAATTAAAGTTCATGGAGAAGAGATAAAAACTTTGAAGTGTGCTGACGACGTTGTAATTCTGCCAGAGACAGCAAGGAATTTGAAGATCGGTTAAAGAGAGTGGTTAAGGTAACTAAAAGAGGTTAAAAGAGAAGCAAAAGGAAAGAGTTAAATCAGGTCACGCTGTGGGAAGTAGATAAGGGGATGAAACACTAAAAGTAATAGTTCAGTTTTGTTATTTGGACTGCAGATGATTAAAACGTTAGGAGGATATAATGTGTGGACTGGCAATATCGAGGAAAGCACTACTGAACAACGGAAATATGTTAAAAACGCTACAATATTTGTGTTAGTAATTTTTTTCTAATGAAATTTGCACATAGCCTTCTATGGAAATGAAGCGTGGACGATGAATGATATGGACATGAACAGAATACAAGTTATTGAAACGTGGTGCTTCCGAAGAACGCGGAAGATTGAATAGATCGGATAACTAACGTAGCGGAATTGAATCAAACATGGAGAACAGAACTGTATGGCACAACTTGGCTAAAAGATGGGATTCATCGAGAAATCGTTTATTTACGAGGGTTCCCCAGAAAGTAATGATTTTTTTTTCGCAGACGAAAACAATGCTACGAATGTGAAACGTTACGTATGTATTATATGAAGTATATATTTTTTATATATATATAGGGTGTGGTGTGGACTGAAGAGATCATCCTTGATGACTTATTCTTCTAGGATGGGATGTAAGGATAAAAGGAAAACACTTTATTTATTACACATTCAGTTAGGCTTGGGCACGCAATGGGTCCTTTAGCCTGCTGTCTCTGGTGATGTCTATCTCCTGTGGAGGGTGAAATGTGTCAAGGCTGTTATGTGTGACTGCTTCCTCGTGTTATGACAGATTGCCTATGGGGGGTGAAACGTTGTTGACTTCGGTACTCTAAACTTGTGCCATCTTGCAGGGTTTACCGTTCCTACCGATTCTAATTGTCGAACTTCGTCCCTAAGGGCATCGATCTTGTCAAAAACTCGTAGAGCCTTGTCATGGACCTTCTCTTGTATAGTGGTCTCGTGGAGTGCGGTGCGGATGTCGGCGTTTCTTGTCCACCATCGAGCTCCTGTGATCCATCAATAGCAAATGTTTTGCAGCGCTTGGAATTTGTTGTAGTTGGAGACGCACGTAGTTCCCCACGAGGTGGAGCCATACAACATTGTGGGTTCCACTGTTGCCTTATACAATTGGAGTTTATTCTTAGGGTTGAGATACTTACTCTTCAGGAACGGAATCAATGACCTGGCCATCTTCTGGGCTGCCGTCTTCTTGTCAGTATGCTGCGTAAAGAGTAACTTTTTGTCAAGGTAGACACCGAGATACTACACTCCCGGCGACCATGGGATAAATTGGTCAGCTATTTGGAGTCTGTCGTTCAGAACTGGTTTCCTCCGTGTGAACAGAACGGCTGCCGTCTTCGTCGGGTTGATCGTTATCTTATTTTGCAGCGCCCAGCGTTCCATTACAGCAAGTTGCCGTTGCATCCTAGCGATTAGCTGGTCCAAGTGTCGTCCAGTTGTCATAAAAGCCGTATCGTCCGCATAAAAACTCGCCGTAACAAGGGGGACTGTTGGGATGTCATTTATATATAAGTTGAAAAGCAGAGGCGAAATGACAGAGCCCTGCGGAATTCCTGCGGAGATCATTTTCATTTCGGAGTTTTTGTCGTCGACTCGGACATACAGGTTCCTGTCCTGCAGAAAGCTGTCTATGAGTCTAATGTAACAATCCGCAATAGGGGTAGTGCGATGCAGCTTGACGATAAGGTTGGGCCGCCACACCTTATCGTAAGCTTTTTCGATGTCAAGGAAGACACCAATCGTTAAGTGCTGCTTGTTGTATCCTTCTTGTATCCGTTCGGTGATCCGTAAAAGTTGAAGTTCGGCAGATAACTTGTCCTTGAAACCGAATTGTTCGGGTCGTATAACATCATGCGCTGTAAGCGTGTCATGGAGCCTCTTCAACAGCACTCTCTCGAGCACCTTGCCAAGGGTCGGCAAGAGGCTAATTGGCCGGTAACTGTTGGGTTCTGCTGGGTCTTTACCTGGCTTGGGTACTGGAACTACTCGAGCCGTCTTCCATGCCGTAGGAAAATATCCCTGCAGAAGACAGCTTTTGAGAATTCGGGTAAGGAGCACAGTTGGCTTCCTGGGCAACTGTTTCAAATCGGTGTTGCTTATGGAGTCGTTGCCCGGCGCATTATTCCGAGTCTTCCGGATAATTTTACGGATCTCTGCTGGTGTGGTGAGTTTTGGGCGGCTCTGCACAGGCGCAGCACGAAAAGCAGTCCTTTCTGCTCTAACGACGGCTTCCTGTTCTTGCAGGCGGACGTCGTTCACCTGGGTCGCTGGTGTAGACATCTGTTCTTGGTAAGTCGTAGCATACAGCTCCGCCTGGGCGAGTTCGTCATAAAGGAGGCCATCTGGTCCTCTCATGGCTCGTTTAGGTGGCCGCTGGTGTATGTTCTTGACTACCTGCCATTCGTTCTTGGTTCGAAGTAAGAACTCATCCATCTTATCTTCCCAGACCTGCTGTCGCCACTCGGCCACTCTCCTGTGCAGTTCTCGTGTTAAGACGTGTGTTTCTCGTCGATCGATTAGGTTTCTATAGCGGAGCCAACGTCGCCTACTCCTGTTTCTCTGTGTCTTCAGTTCTTGGAGTAGAGGCGGAAACTCATCGAAAGCTACTACAGGGTAGACCGTGTGAGTAGTTGCCCTCCGTTTGGCTGCCTTTATCTTCTGCGTCAAAGTTTGTACCGCGATGTCGATGGCTTCCGGTGTTGAAACGTCCTGCGTCGGGCAGATATTGTTGTCAAGATATGTCCGAAATTGACCCCAGTTCAGAGTTTGTGAGGTTGGGGGCGGAAGGTTGGCCGTTGCGTGTTCCACTATGCTGATAACAGGTCGGTGGTCAGACGAAAGATCGTCGACGGTGCGGAGCTGGAGGTTCGTCTCAATATTTTTGATGATAGCAATATCTAGGACGTCTGCTTCTTGCCGATCGACGTAAGGAATCCGTGTCGGCTCTCGTGGGCCATGGACTGTGATGCCTAGTTCCTCTTCCATGGCAATCAAAGTTCGTCCACGAGGGTTCGTACGCCGGGAATTCCACGCGACGTGCTTGCTGTTGAGGTCACCTCCGAGGAATATTTTGTCAAAATTGGTGAAGATACTCCTTAGGTCGTCTCGCACCAGGTTTTTACCGGGACTGTTGTACGCCGCAATGAAAGTGATGTTGCCTGTCGCCGATCGAACCGTTACTGCTGTTGCCTCCAGATGTTGGAGGTGTGGTAGTGTTTCATGATGGTGCCGCAGTTCCCTTTTAAGCAGAACTGCGGTCCCTCCACCTCGTTGGCCTTGTCTGTCCGTTCTATAGACGTACATGTTACGAAATTTGAGCTCAGTTGTTGGACGAAGGTGCATCTCCGATACAAGTGCGATGTCGATTTTGTGACGTTGTAAAAATTCAGTGAATTCTGTTTTCTTGTGCTTCATTCCGTTGGCGTTCCATATACAGATTTTCAGGTTTCTCGTGGTCCCAGGGCGATCCATCTTAAGGTGTTCCAAAGGACGTCAATACACTTTCGATTAAAGAAAGTATCCCCACTAGTTGTTGCTGCACGGCGGTGAGAAGTTTCGCGACATCAGAGAGCGCTGGAGCTATAGATTCAATGAAATGAGCTGGTGAGACGTAGGTTTCCGGTTCCGGTCGGCGTGGTGATGCTGCGTGGGCGTATGAATAATGCTGACGGTGCTGTCGAGGTGGAAGTGCTTCAGGAGGAGGCTGTGTTACTGGCTGCCGTGTCGCCGCCGGCTGTTCTTGTGGCGGTTGCTGACGATGGGGCGGAGGGTGTGGCGTCAGGTTGGAGTTCCGTACTACACGAGTCCTCCGTTGAGAGGGCTGCGGGGAAGACCGTTGTCTGTATTTCCTGAGAAGTTCCTGGTACTTCTGGCAGCCACGCCATGTGGCAGGATGGTCCTTTTCACAGTTAGCACATTTCGGCGGAGCCCCTCGGGGATGAGTACAGGCTGAAGATCGGTGTTGCCCTCCACAGCGAACGCAGCGAGCAGGCAAGCTGCAATAATTAGCCGTATGTTCGAATCGCTGGCAGTGGCGACATTGAACAGGTCCTTCCTGTCTGTCGTAGGTTTCAATAACGACTTTAGTATATAGAAGGTATTTGATGTAAATCTTGTAGTTTTCCTTTTGGGCTGGCAACGTGACAGAGTAAGCATCTTGAGGTCGTAATTCCTTCGTGTTGTCGTCTCGATTTTTAAACTGGTGGACGTTGATGACAGAAAAACCCTACTCTATCAGTGCGTCTTTCAGTTCTTCCTCCGTAACTTCGGCAGGTAGACGTTTGACAACCACTTTGAGGTCCTTGTCCTCTGCGGCCTGATGTGTAAAAAAGTGGATGTCATTCGAAAAAAAGAAATTGATGGCCCGCCGTTGATCTTCATAGGAGTCAAAATGATATTTGATCCTGTCTCGTTGGTAGATGGCCTTAAGACTGCCGTCAATATTCGCTTTCAGCGCCTTGTCGAGTTCCATGTAGTTCTTGGTATGGTAAATAGTAACGGGCGGGACTTTGCGTAGTAAGTTACGGCCAGAGCCACCTGTCCCCTCTTTATCTGCTTCGAGATTAACGTCACTCGTCTGGTCCATACGTTCTGGAGCATCCGCAGTATCTTCCGTCGCAATAGCCGCATAACGGTTGGAAGTTTTCAGTTCTTCTGGACGTTGTCGCTTCCGAGAGTTGTTCTGGTTAGGAGAAGCGTAGAGTCGTTTTCTTTGGCGAACTAGTGTAAAATCGCCCTCTCCGTCGGTGGGCTGCATGGTCCAAACTTCTTCAGAGGAGACTCCCTCCATTTCGTCGTCGTCTTCCGGTGGAGAAAAATGTTCCACGTCGTCTACTTGTTCTTCAGGCTGTGAAGTAGGAACTGTACTAGTCCAGTTGAGAAAATTGTTCCACGTCGTCTACTTGTTCTTCAGGCTGTGAAGTAGGAACTGTACTAGTCCAGTTGTCGTATACTTCCTGACTTTGCAGAATCATGTGCTGTATTTCACGTCTTAGTTCCCGTTCTTGCCGATCGTTCTGTGTTAGCTGATTTCTCTCGTCACAGGGGTTTGACGTACGGTGTCCTCCGCTCTGCGTTCGCATATCGCTCGTCGTGGTCCTGTCCTCATTACCTTGCCTGTCAGAATCCGTTGTCGTTGCAGGGGTCGTCGCCGTTGTATCCGTCCGGTGGGGAGCGGAGCAGGCCCCACCGACCGGCCAGCGGCCGGCCCCGGCGCGACCCAGCCGGCTGGCTCGGACGCACGCGTTCCGTTGTCCGCACTCTTCGGCATCGCGCGCTCAACTGATTGTGTATATGAAGTCTCCTGAGTGAGCACGCCAAGTTTCCGTCGCTTCCGACAGATAGCGTAGCTGCAGGACAGTTTCAAAATGGCGTCTGTAGGTGATTTACGTTACAAGCAACGTGCCATCATTGAATTTCTCACTGCAGGGAAAGAAACTGTTGGGAATATTCACGAACGCTTGTGCAAAGTCTATGGAGCATCTGCTGGCGACAGAAGTAAAGTTAGTCGCTGGGCCCGGAGGGTGAGCTCATCAGAAGGCGGTTCGGTGGAACTCCAAGATTTGCAGCGGTCTGGGAGGCCATCCACGGCTCTCACACCCGACATGTTGCAGCGAGCTGAGGTGGACTTCCACTTGTTTGGGCCATTAAAGGATGCCATTCGTGGAAGACATTTTGAGGACGATGAGGAGCTGATTCACACAGTGAAGCACTGGTTCCGCCACCAGGACAAGGATTGGTACCGACAGTGCATACACGCCCTTGTTCAGCGGATGAGGAAGGCCGTAGAACGGGATGGAGATTACGTGGAAAAATATTCTGTGTAGATGAAACACCATTCTTTCGTGTGTGTAATTCTCATTATGTTCAATAAAGAACTATCGAAGAAAAAAATGCAGTGCATTACTTTCTGGGCAACTCTCGGAGTAATGGAGGGTAGTGCCCGCGTTACAAGTACAGAGAGACCTAGGGTTGACTACAATAAACAAATTCAATTGGATGTAGGTTGCAGTCATTACGTAGGGATCAAGACACTTGCAAAAGATGGACTACCACGGAGAGCTGTATCAAACCAGTTTTCGCACTGAATAGGAAAACAATAGCCTACTGCCATTGTTTGTCAAGTTCATGTGAGTCTTTCGTAAATTCTGTAAATTTCAATGTGTATTACCAGCGCGGCTAAAAGCCCTACCTTTTTGCAAGGCCGCCGGAACGTTTTTATTTGGCTGACCCTCGTAGAAAGGAGCGTAATAAGAAAGCGGCAGGCAGAGAGAGGCGGTACGTGTAAGGCACTCACCCTGCACCTGAAGCATAATGTACGCCTCCGGGCGTGGGCGGCTGTTGACGAGACACGTGTAGCGACCGTCGTCTTCAGCGATCACCGGGTGGATCTCAAGAGCGAAATTATCTTTGCGTAGCGTGATGCGACGCCGGTTCTCCCAGACGGTGGTTCCTGCGTCGGAATACTGCACCAGCTTCATATCTTTCGCCCACCACTCTAACTGTAGCACCAGGGACATGTCCGTCACACCGGGACAATCCAACGTTATGTTGTCGCCCGCCTGGCTCATCATCCTACGTTCCGGTATTTCGGGCATATCTGAAACAGATAAAATGCCATTGAAAATAGGCCACGAACATCATGTATAGCTAAAGAACGTTCACTCAACACATAACTGAGAAATGCTGTGTATCACCTTCTCTATTTCACAAATGCTAGGGCAGGGTATCTTTATTGCAACATTTACACCAAACCAGAAATAGATGGAGCATTCAGAGCAGACCGTCAAATTAATTATACAGCTCTGTATTCGAGCCATTAATTCCTTAATGGACATTTAATTTACGCGTGGCAAGAAAAATACGCTACTTCTCTTAATTTCTAATTCGGGAGAGTGTTGACAATACATATCCTTCCACATACTTAAGGTATTAATACCTCATGCCAAACAACCACTGTATTTCTTCCTCAATGACAGACACGAACTCCTGAATTGTCATTCAGCTAGATCCACCGTTTTATTCTACTATCACGTTATACAGTTACTCTCCGCATGTGAGACGTGTGTCTAACCTCACTACACTGCTTCGTAACTATCATCTCCTGGAATTCTCCAGGAAATTTTCTGCCGTCCATGTGCGACTAATACAGTTGTATGGTACTCTTTGTATCCTACTTGATGACTCCTCACAATAATATTATTCCGATCTTAGATTTATTAATTGTTAGGTGAATCAAAGTAATTTCAGTGCCAATGTTGGATTTTTTCCTGTTGACCGAACACCAGACACAGACCATCGGGTATTAACTACCGTAGACCACTAAAGGTAGAGCACAGTAAGTTTCAACTTCGACCTCTTTTGTATATCGATCCTGTCAATTTATTCCCAGAAGAACGACTAGTTATGAGGCTGAATGGAGGAAAGGCATCTACCGACATATTATTATCTTGTCTTTGAAATCAGCTCTGTTATATTCTATCTCCTATCAAGAAATTGTAGTGGACTAAAATACCTCTAACACAAAAAGAGCACGACACACAACGAAGGGAATATCCGAAGGTCCGAATGGCTGCAAATTGGGTAGAGCTTCACAAATTGAGCAAGTCAATGACGTGTTGGTCCACCTCCGACACGTATTCAAGCATTTATCCCACTGCTGTCCAGGGTGTCTCCAAACACTTATTCACTTGTCACCGGGGCTAAGTTCTAAGCGGGACGCATTACTGAAGACAATTCTACTTCAGTCAATGAGATTGCAGGCCGAAGACGTGTCCGGAGACGCCATGGACCGTGCTACGGTGCCAATCTGACTGTAGCCCGCCATACGACCTATGTCAAAAGTATTCCACGCCCCATTTTGATGCCATTCGTGGCAATCCATCCTGGGCTTACATTTCAGCAAGATAACACCTGCCTGCACACGGCGAGAGTGTATACTACTTGACTTCATGACTGCTAAACCCTATCTTGGCAGAAAGGTCGCCGGATCTGTCCCCAACTGAAAACGTTTGCAGCATTGTGGGCGGCGAATCCCCATCTCTGGATTCCGACAGTCTATCGAGCCAGTTGGACAGAATTTTTCACAATATGCCTCAGGAGGACGTCCAACAACTCTGTCAATCAATGCCAAGTCGAATAATTGCTTGAGTAAGAGCCAGCCATTTACCAGCGCGTTATTGACTTGCTCAATTCGTAAAGCTCTTTCTCTTGAATAAATCATCCATTTTTTCTGAAATTATAAGCATTTGTTTGTCTGAACACGTACATCACAGCTACTGATTTCCGTCCCTTTCAGATAATTCGTTCTCTCTCTCTCTCTCTCTCTTTCTTTCTCTCTCCCAATTTATCTATCTCTATCTCTGAGTAGTATGCCAACCGAAGAAACCCAGGAACCACGGAACCAACGTATCCCCTTTATATACTGATTAACAGCTTTTTGCTGTTAACAAAAGATTTATAAATTTATAAGGAAACAAATAATTAATTTTCATAGAAAGCGCGGCTATAAAAATTACGCGGAGCCACGAGGTGATTTTTCACGCTTCCTCCTGTACCCAGCTTAGACGGCTATAACTTGATGACGTAACTCAAAATTTATATGTAATTTACAAACATAATGATGTGATTCAAGTTCTAATACACACATGAAGGCATAATAGTTTGCACAAATGCACATGAAACAATAACTTCATTGATCACGTATTTATTTCTTCAGCAGGCGACGAGATAACGAGAACGAATGCATCGTAACAGGAGTTAAGTGTAAATGATAATATTTTAATGCTCACATCCGTGATCCATGAAAAAGCTACGGAGAGACCCGCCTACTTCAATAGAAGATGGAATTCAGTAGCACCGCCCATAGCCGGTCGGGGTGGCCGAGCGGTTCTAGGCGCTACAATCTGGAACCGCGCGACCGCTACGGTGTTGTGTGTGTTGCCTTTAGGTTAGTTAGGTTTAAGTAGTTCTAAGTTCTAGGGGGCTGATGACCTTAGAAGTTAAGTCCCATAGCGCTCAGAGCCATTTGAACCATTTGAGCCACCGCTCATAAGTGCGCCGTGCATTCTTGAAATAATGGTGCGTTGTACTAGTCATGTTTCGTAACAGTGTTTCATTGAATGATATGGAAATCAAGTGAATTATTTGTGTACTAGAATGGGTAAATGAAGTAAAGTTACAATCAAGTTCTGCAAAACAGTGTGAGGAGCGAATTGTGCTGTGCACCCGAAACACAAGGCCTTGAGCTGCCTTACCTCTGCATTCCACAAAGTCGATCAAACCAGTCCATTCATTACCGATTACTTGGATGGTGAGCAGTTTCCAGTAACGCTCAATTATTGTGTTTTCAGTGGAAAACCTAAATAAAAATTCAATGTTTTATTTAACTCCAGTAAAAACATGGCCCATAATGAAATTGGAAAGAAAGGAAGTAAGATAGTTGGCTTTTGACGGTATTTTTCGTTCTGAACAGTGTTTACTTATTTGTGTAATCAATCTCAGGACTCAACCTACACGAATCCTATTTGAAAAACGTCGCCTTGAGCTGCTGATAAAATCTTTATTCAAACAACAACCGTTGGTCGACTGGTCATCATCAGGTACGTGTACTCCAAATTGAAATAATACATGAGTAGCATTAAATTACATGCTACATTTTATAACGTGTGTGTCATCCTTAACACTTACTTCAGTTAAGTCATTTGTGACAGTATAATCTTATAATGCTACTTATGCATTATTTCAGTTTTGTATACAAGCACTCGGTGATGGTCCGATGACGGAAACTGACTGTTTAAATAAAGATTTTATCAGAACCGCTATACAGTTATAATGATATTTTTCAGATAACTGTTGGCTGTGGGATAACACCATTGAAAATATATTACGAAACTTATTGTCACTTTGGTTTTTCCTTACTGACGGAGAATTTACTTCAAATCACTGTTGTGATGCTTGTTGTATCCCAGTACATACAATTCAGAAACGATGAAAGAAAAATAAAGGAATACGTAATTTACAACGAAAGCCGTCACTCAACCTGCCTCATATAATTTTGGGGTTTTGCCTTATCAAGTTCGCCAGAGTACCTTTTCTTAGAGTGCATTTGCTAGTACTTTTCATGCTCATATTTCCGTGCCAGGGAAGTAGATCATACCGGGAACCTGAATTTGTGTGTCTTTATTCTCACCTTCATTAGAGCTGACAGTACTACATGTACCTATTATTACATGTCGCAAACATGTATGTTAGTTCATTTCGAATGAATTTGGGTATGATAACAAATGCATCCAACTAAGCAAATTCAGATGGAGGATCTTGATTTAGCTTGGCAGTAGTTGCTTGGGAAGGCAGCTGAAAGATATTTTCGAAGCCAGGTTGACGCGGTCGCGCGTCTCCAGATGTGGATCCTCGCGAATTTCTGAGCCTTTGGAAACGGTCTTTGAAATTTCAGCTGTTGAACGGAATGCTAAATTTCAGGCCGAGAGAAGTGCGAGTTTCCTCTCCTGTTTTATGATCGGAGGAAACGCCAGCTCTTTCTAAATGAAGCAGTTTGGGGATTGGTCAGTATGACCCACAAACTTTCGCGCTCTCTGTACGCAGAGGCGAGGCTGCGGAAGTTTCAGAAGAGAACTTACCGAGATGTTTTAGTTAACTCTCTCTGTGTATTTAGCAGTGCCAAGGTAATTTCTAGTGTCAGGTGGATGTCTTTATTTGAGGAAGTCTACATGCGTGTTTTTGATGTGTCGGGCACTCAGTGTTTTCATTAAGTGCCATGTAGTTTTCGAATTTGTTTGCGCAGATTTTATACTTGGTTTGATAAGCAAGGTGTTTTATGTCACTTTACGTACATGATTTGATGTACTAAAAATCTTGTGTGTTATCAATAGATTCTTTATGTGGAATTTTGTTGGCCTAGGTGAAATATAACTTTTAATAAACAAGTAGTTTGGTGTCCCTTTGTTGCATAGGATCTTTGCAGGTGCATTCCTTTGGAATAGGTTTTTCTTGTGCTAAGCTTTAGGGCGTTTTTGTGATCATTTTAACGGATTGCCATGTGTTTCAATGCATCAGATAGATTACGTGTTTTCACTGTAATGTGCTTTCTGCACAGAAGCATCAAAGAAATTGCTACAGGCATGCGTATTCAAATACAGAGGTACCTAAACTCCTATATAGGACAACAAGTGCCTGGCACAGTTGTTAGATCGGTTAGTGCTGCTACAATGGCAGGTTATCAAGATCTAAGTGAGTTTGAATGTGAAGTTGTAGTTGGCACACGAGCGATGGTACACAGCATCTCCGAGGTAGCGACTAAGTGGGGATTTCCCTGTAAAATGACTTCACGAGTGTACCGTGAGTACTAGGAATCCGGTAAAACATTAAATCTCCGACATCGCTGCGGCCGGAAAAAAATCCTTCAAGAACGGGATCAACGACGACTGAAGAGAACCGTTCAACGTGACAGAAGTGCAACCATTCCGCAAATTGTTGCTGATTTCAATGCTGGGCCCTCAACAAGTGTCAGCGTGCAAACCATTCAACAAAGCATCATCTATATGGGCTTTTGGAGCCGAACGCCCACTCGTGTACGCTTGATGACTGCATATCATTTAGCTTTACGCCTCGTCTTGGCCCGTCAACACCGACGTTGGGCTGTTGATGACTGGAAACATGTTGCCTGGTCGGACGAGTCTCGTTTCAAATTGTATCGAGCTGCTGGACGTGTACGGGTATGTAGACAAGCTCATGAATCCATGGATCCTGCATGTTAGCAGGGGACTGTTCTACCTGGTCTAGCCTCCTCTGTAATGGTGTGGGGCGTGTGCAGTTGTAGGGGTATGGGACCTAGATACGGCTCTGACAGGTGACACGAGCCGGCCGAAGTGGCCGTGCGGTTAAAGGCGCTGCAGTCTGGAACCGCAAGACCGCTACGGTCGCAGGTTCGAATCCTGCCTCGGGCATGGATGTTTGTGATGTCCTTAGGTTAGTTAGGTTTAACTAGTTCTAAGTTCTAGGGGACTAATGACCTCAGCAGTTGAGTCCCATAGTGCTCAGAGCCATTTGAACCATTTGAACAGGTGACACGTACGCAAGCATCCTGTCTGGTCACCTGAATCCATTCATGTCCACTGTCTATTCCAACGGACTTGGGCAATTCCAGAAGGACAATGCGGCACCCCACGCGCCCAGAATTGCTACAGAGTGGCTCCAGGAACACTCTTCGGAGTTTAAACACTTACGCTGGCCAGCAAACTCTCGAGACATGAACATTATTGAGCGTATCTGGGATGCTTCGTAACGTGATGTACAGAAGAGTTCTCCACTCGCTCATACTCTTAGGGAGTTATGGACAGCCCTGCATGATTCATGGTGTCAATTCCCCTCATAAGTTATTCGAGCCCATACCACGTCGTGTTGCGGCATTTCCACGTGCTAGCGGGAGCACTACGCGATATTAGGCGGGTGTACCAGTTTCTTTGGCTCTTCTGTGTATGTTAAGGTTTCTTGTTTATTTATGAAACAGGCTTCAGGTGGCAAATAGTTAATATGTGTGGCGGAAATGTTATTGAGAGTACAGTCATTTTCATGGTGTAGGTTGTTCAGGAACGAAGTAAATTTCTTCTTTTGTTTGGTTTGGTAAATATGTAGTGTTGAAGCGCCGCAGTTGCTTCCTATGTGTGCGGAGAAGGTTTTGATACAGTGGCATTTGTCGTATCTGGATGCTGTAGAAAATAGTGAGAGGATGATTTCTCGTTTGTTGCGAGAGTCCAGCGATGGTATACGAACAGGTATGGATATTTTCTGAGCATATTGCTATTTTCACAAATTGGTATTTACAGATATTACAATTTAACTGCTTGCACTTGTGAATACACAAGCCTTTAATACTAGCACTGATGATGGTCACGCAATGACTGAAATTGTTTTTCAACAGAAATAAAGATTTCGCTTGAACTACTACCGCTGACCCTATTTTTGCTATTAATAACTCGGTATTTATAAGTGTCTGATGCGAGCGACTAACTGCGTGTCAGTATTTAATTGCCTCTGCTTGGTGCATGGTTTTAATGTATTGTGATGAATTAAGATTAAGAGACTAGGGCTAATAATGAATTAAAATTCATGGAGCATCAGTCGATTTAGCACTCTGGGCTGAGGAAATAATGGCAAGCATGGTGTTTGTGCACAATTAGTGCTCAGCTACCCTAAGTCCTTGATGTAAGGCGAAGTGAACCACTTCGGTCTAATGTGAACCACTTTTCATACATAAAGAATCTTAGGGCAATAGAGGGATTTGGTAATATTTCTTAATGAGTTAGCATGTCTGGTTTGCAAAGGAAGGACAGATCCAGTTTCATCTGCTACGGAGTGACGACATGGTTTGTGTTCTTCACTGACGCTGATAGTGGTGGTGGTGGTGGTGGTTAGTGTTTAACGTCCCGTCGACAACGGGGTCATTAGAGACGGAGCGTAAGCTCGGGTTAAGGAAGGATTGGGAAGGAAATCGGCCGTGCCCTTTCAAAGGAACCATCCCGTCATTTGCCTGAAACGATTTAGGGAAATCACGGAAAACCTAAATCAGGATGGCCGGACACGGGATTGAACCGTCGTCCTCCCGAATGCGAGTCCAGTGTGCTAACCACTGCGCCACCTCGCTCGGTCGCTGATAGTCCACCGTGTAGATGTACTAACGTTAATTTTTTTCCGTCAGTTTCATTATTTGAAAACGAAAATGTCCACATATATCTTCATTATCGTTCCTCAGATTATTTTCATATTTAGCCTTATAGTGAAGGTTTTTTTCAAGCTTATATTATTTTGCACCAACTGTGAAAAGAGTTTTATCGGTATTTGTAAATTTGTCTTCATCATTTGACTACTGACCCTCGTCTGTTATCTTACGGGACTGCAGAATGTAGAGCGTCACTGCCTTTTCTTTGTAAATGCATTGTTGAAAATTTGAAACGGACTCTTCAGCAAATCAAAAAGAGCTTGCAAACCAGCTGTACGTAACTGTCTGGTAGTTTTACTTCGTTCGCAAAATTTAATTATGAGGGGAAATATACTGTGTTTACATAGTCCATGCTCGAAACTGGATTTCTTGCGATTCTTTCTGAATCAATGACCGAGAAAAGACTTTGCTAAGTTTATCTTTCTCCGCAGCTTCGAGCTGCTTGTGAGGGAGAGAATCCCTCGTCTATCTTGTCGACTCGGGCAGGCTTTGTAGCCGAAGAACCACTTGAAAAGCATAACGGCGGACGCTTCACCAAACAGAGCACTGGTTGTCAAAGCGGCTGTTTGCGTTTCGAATACCTCACCGGCAAAGCAAGCGGGATCCTGCTGTTCTTCGTTATTGTCCACGGCGTTCTTCCTATTCACGCCTCCTGAAACCCAAAAGGCGAAATCCGTCTCATGAACTGCAACATCTGCGGCGACGCACGAAACGAAATGGCGCGTGTCAACCATTTCTTCCGCGCCATTTCCCAAGTTCAGTTCACATTCCACTGCTTACTGTCCTACTGAGACTGAGTCGCCGATATATTATCGGAATGTTACACCACGGGCGATTTCGAATTACAAAACATAATCAGTATGTGACGTTTCTCGGCAGTCCAGCCTCTAAAAATGGTTCAAATGGCTCTGAGCACTATGGGACTCAACTGCTGAGGTCATTAGTCCCCTAGAACTTAGAACTAGTTAAACCTAACTAACCTAAGGACATCACAAACATCCATGCCTGAGGCAGGATTCGAACCTGCGACCGTAGCGGTCTCGCGGTTCCAGACTGCAGCGCCTTTAACCGCACGGCCACTTCGGCCGGCAGTCCAGCCTCTATCAGAAACCCATTAATTATCTCCTGTGATGTTAAGATGTTCCTTCACTTACCGTGCGAGGTGGCACACTGGTCAAGACAAGAAGATCACATTCAGAACGACCATCCAATTTTAAGTTTACGATGCTTTCCCTAGATCACCTAAGGAAAATTCTGTGATAGTTCCTGCGGAAACTAAACCTCTGATTTCGTTCTTCGTCGTTCGCCAACACGAAAGTAGAGAAAGGAAGACAAGCATTTAACGTCTAATCGACGTAGCGTACTGATAGGGCACAAGGTCTGACGGAAAAGAAACCTGTCGTGTTTTTTTAGAGAGGAACCATCTCGGCAGTTAGGCAAACAACGCAAAAATTAAACACAGAGGCGCGGCCGGAGATTTGAACCGTCGTCCTCCAGAATGGTAGGCTAGAGACTCAACCACTGTACCACTTCGCTCTGTTGTTTGCTATCACGAGCTAGCCTTCAATAATTTATTTTCAATTATCACCACTGGGCTCCTGTTTTTGCAAACCACAAATTCTTTTACATTGTCTTTTATGCACAAACGAGTTTCGGTGCATTTACGCTAACATCATTGTGGTCAATTTGACTGAAGTATTAATCTATAGGTAGTTAGGCGTTGAAGGAACTTTATTAAATATTCTAATAGCTCTCCATTAAAGAATGTCCACTAATGAAGTCCACATAAAGCGAACTCTTTAAAAATTATGACTCCAACAAAATATGGCCCCGTTGGCTACAATGTGACGATATATATCAGGGCAAGAATGTAATATGAGAAGATTCTGTCGTCAGCATAAACAAGCGGAACCCAGCTCCCGTAATCTGTGTATCCGATTAAGCGTCGACGTAATAGTAAGTTAACCCGACAGAGGAAACTCGTGTCCGCCAATTATCTGCGAAATGCATAAACTTCACTCAGTCTGTATTCGCATTCCAACAGCTTCTATATTGTATACTGAAGGCGGGTATGGTGGAAAAGGCCTCGACGAATTGAAAATGACACCTAAGTTAACTGTTGTACTAGACCGGCGGTCGTTTATCCAAAATGAGACTTTTCAGCCAGAGTCCTTTAATAAATAGGAAGATATTCGCGTTTCTTGTGCCACAACAGGAACTTCTTTTCCGCTGCTACAAGTATTCGCCAATGAAATTCGTCATAAATAATCCATCGAGGTTTGACAAGAACAGTGATACCCACATCGACAACACACAGGAAGAAAATGACCTTTATTGCCCTGTCCGTGGTCCAGAAACGAGGACAGTATGTAACAACACTAAAATACCTTGTTATTAAGTGTAGTTGCTTGTGTAGGACTAAGAAATAACGTTTAATTTGTTGATTAATATTAACACTAACCTTGTGTACATAGTTTGGGAGCTGACTTGTTACACATCAGTTCTATAAAATCAGTCGTGCAAATGATCTATGGAACATTTAACTAACTAACAATTCACAGTTAGGCGGTGGAGTTGTGCGAAGTTGTTGGTCGTTCCTCCACAACGATTCATTGCGAATATTGTGAAAGTGTCAAGACTTCCCCAGGCACGTGTTTCATCCCCAACTACGACATATTTAATAGTCTTCTATCCGGGACAGAATCACAGTATCACAGTAACTCACAAGCTGTAAGCGGGTCCATGGAAAGTTAGTCTGGCCAGATACAGTGACCCACGAACAATGTTAACCCTCGGTAGAGCAGTTCGCTCAGCATTCTCAACCCAGCCTCAGAGCTTCCAGGCACGTCAGCAGTGTCCTCAAGCCAATATTATTATTTAATAGTCTACAGTAATGTAGTTTATCAAGTTGGTTGCGGATATTGACTCACTAAGGCGGCTCCATTTCCCCTCAAGACGCTGGATGAAGAGAGGTACATTATATGCACCCACAACTGAACTATTGTATCGCGTTTTCTCTGTTAGATAACTGTAAGATTTAGTCTAATCCTTGATATAAATTGTTTCAGAAATGACAGTAGCTGAGAGAGAAACAGTAAATATCATTTGCCGAAACTGGGGCTTAACGATAAATAAATGTGTAACCACCAGTTAAGGAGTATTTTAAATGTTCCCTTCTAATTGTTTCGCATGTTTACACAGACGAACTTGGGTAAACCTTTGGCCCCAGATAGGTGCGTCTGCCTTAAAATTCTGTTAGTTTGTTTTCCATTTGCGATGGTACGTTCGTGCGTTAATTGAACGGCACAGTTTTAGCGTATGCTTTTGCCTCTTTATAACAGGGCGTGCGCACAACGTGGCACTGTTTCCTGTAAATTTGCCATACGAAGCAAAATGAAACACAAATAAGAATCCGAAAAAAATGACTACTCTGTGCAGTAGTGTTATCTGGCAGCAAGTGTGCATTGGGTACAACTCACGTATTTACTCCGCTGTATTTTGTAAAGCTGCGTGATCTAAAATTCAGTGATTGTTTAGTGTTCCAAGTTACATCTCACCGAGGTAGTTAAGATCACTGTCAAATAGTTGACTTCTCTCAGTTAGTTGTACATTGCTGGGACAGTGACGAATGTACAGGGTCACAGTTACTGAACTATATGAAATTAAATCTTCATAACTTCTGAATTGTTTGCGTTAGGATGTTCAACGGCACGGATGGCTGGAGGGCATGATGGGAATTAGTATGCGCTTGCATGGTTTGGTTTAGCGCCGAATTCCAGTTTCATTTGGATGGGTTCGTCTGTAAGGTGCTTAGTCATCCATGTACCAAACATTCCCCGGAGATCATTATTGGTCACAGTATTTTTCTAGAGTTGTTATTTAATTATTACTAATGGAAAATGATTTGCCGGCCGATGTGGCCGAGCGGTTCTAGGTGCTTTAGCCTGAAACCGCGTGACCGCTACAGTCGCAGGTTCGAATCCTGCCTCGGGCTTGGATGTATGTGATGTCCTTAGGTTAGCTCGGTTTAAGTAGTTCTAAGTTCTAGGGGACTGATGATCTCAGATGTTAAGTCCCATAGTGCTCAGAGCCATTTGAACCATTTTTTTGGCAAATGATTTCAACATTTTTCTTCCGAGTACGTTGGAACACAGTTTTTATGAAGAGAAATTTTGGATTATTTTGTAACAGAAACGATACTGCCATTATTTATTCTGCTTACTGTTTAAGAATTTTGAGTTTCGTTGACAACTTAACGCTTTCCGAAAGTGCTGGAACTGTAAAGATAAATCTAACGAGATGAAATTAGATAGCCTTTTTAATCGTGATGTAGGGTATCTCTCGCAAACAATCTCATCGTCGGCCTGACATTATAATCGTATTTCCTTTCACAACACCGACATAAAAATGTATTTAAATCAGTCACCATTTAAATTCAGTTTTATTTGGCAAGGATATTTAATACTGTTCTAAATATTACGGTGAAGAGAGAGCCAATTACAATATACACCAAGAGGCTAATCATCTTTAGAAATATCCACATGCTAAGAGACAAGACGAGAGTAGACGTCTATGCCAAACTGAGAAGTGCCAGGACTGAACCGAAGCCGATTTGTGCTTTCTCCGAAACGTAACAGTGTGAGACCCTTGTATTATGAAACATGTCGATGAGAACCGTCTGTTGTAGAGAAGTTCATAAGGAGTGTATGAGGAAGTTGGATGTCACTATTTCCAATGTTAATGGTGAAGTTGTGTTTATTCTCTGTAAGGTAATGATTTGTTATTAATTAATACTGAATTTAAACGAACGGCTTTGACTACGATTGTAAGTTAAACGTAAATAGTTACTGTGGTGGACTATAGGCAATTTGAGAACCATAAATATACGGAAGTTTTGCAAATCAAAAAAAGGGATCACTCTTAATAACACTAAATGAGAACGTGCCCGCTGACTATCAGATCAGGAGAGACACAAAACTATTACATTAGTTACACATATCCTGTAATTTATATTCAGTGTATGAAAGGTAATTCATGAGCTGGTACAGTGTTTCAAAAATAAGATTTACTGTTAATAAACATTAATTATAAACAAAATAATATTCCATTTATGTTGGGATTCGAATAAGCTGCGCAGTTAATGCAGCTCTCAATAGATTGCATGTAAAATATAAAGCTAGTGTAAATAATTCAGTTATAACCTGAGGTCTCTACAGATGAAATAATCCTTATTAGTAGTTTCTCCTTTTTTATTTTTGACTGATTTACAAAAGAACATATCGCAGTATTAACGAAAGGAAAAGAAACTAATTTGTTGCACACAGGGTGCTAAAGGTACAGGACCTTGATTTGGCTCTCGGTTCGATAAGGAATTTTAATGTATCGCGATTATTTAATACGACGAATACTCTATTAAGGAGTTTAAAAAAACTACGTCTCAATAGTGAACCTCACAGCAACCTACGTGTACGATGTTACATGTGATACCTTTACAAAAACAGTATAGAAACATGGGACTTCTTTTGTTGCAGCTCTTTATTTAGTGTCGGAATACAAGTTGGCCAAGTATATTTATGTCGATATTAGATGTATGGCTTGCATCAATATATATATATATATATATATATATATATATATATATATATATATATATATATATATATATATATATTGATGCAAGCCATACATCTAATATCGACATAAATATACTTGGCCAACTTGTATTCCGACACTAAATAATATATTTCAATGACACACAATACCTGATGTAACTTAAAATATGTTCTGACGGTGTAGCTGCGCTGCTATATTTATTGACAACAAATTTGACTTATTCAATCGCGGTCGCCTAATCACTTTTTAGGATGGAGAACGTTGAAATAATTTTATTGACACACATGTGAAAAAAATAAGAATATTTGAATTAGGGATGTAGTCTACATGCACATCTCTTACTTTCGATAAGAAGTGGTACTTTCTTACTTTAAGGTTATGTACCATTATGCTCAAAAGTAGCTGACCAAACTGAATTACGTTCCGCCTGATTTGCATGCGCCCCACATAACACAGCTGTCTTGTGAGTCCTCTAATCTCTTTGTTATTCAGTCGTTTGACTACACAAAATGGATACCACACGAGACCGCTAAAGATCGCGAATCGTGAGCTGTTTTATTTTCAAATTAAGGATGTTGTCCTTTTGCCATGTTTGATGTGGTGATAGTGCTTTTGTAAGAAGTAGTTGCGTTTTTTTTCAGACGATACGCACGCACGAGCCTCATCCTGTACACCCCATCCTTATCAGTTCAAATGGTTCAAATGGCTCTGAGCACTATGGGACTTAACATCAGTGGTCATCAGTCCCCTAGAACTTAGAACTACTTAAACCTAACTAACCTAAGGACATCACACACACCCATGCCCGAGGCAGGATTCGAACCTGCGACCGTAGCAGTCGCGCAGCTCCGGACTGAGCGCCTAGAACCGCCAGACCACCGCGGCCGGCCCGTATCAGTAAGATGTTTTACGGCATTTTAATTGTAGGCTTACGATGTATTTTACTCAAATTAAAATATAGAGACGTGGGTTGCACGATTAGGTTTTTTATTGTTATGTCATCCCCACGTAGCCCATGTGGAGAGGGAGTGGGCTGTTAGCGGTACATTCTGCTCGGTCTTCAGCCAATTGACAATACCGAATAAAAACAGACGGAAAACGAGAAACACATATTGGAAATATTTAATTTGAATTGAAAACCTTTTACATTTGCAAAATAAGATGTAAGTTTTTAGATACACTACTGGCCGTTAAAATTGCTACACCAAGAAGATGGCGTGCTACAGCCGCGAAATTTAACCGACAGGAAGAAGATACTGTGATATGCAAATGATTAGCTTTTCAGAGCATTGACACAAGGCTGGCGCCGTTGGCAACACCTAAAACGTGCAGACATGAGGAAAGTTTCCAACCGATTTCTCATACACAGACAGCAGTTGACCGTCGTTGCCTGGTGAAACGTTGTTGTGATGCTCGTGTAAGGAGGAGAAATGCGTACCATCACGTTTCCGACTTTGATAAAGGTAGGATTGTAGCCTATCGCGATTGCGGTTTATGGTATCGCGACATTGCTGCTCGCGTTGGTCGAGATCCAATGACTGTTAGACAGAATATGGAATGGGTGTGCTCAGGAGGGTAATACGGAACGCCGTGCTGAATCCTAACGGTCTCGTATCACTAGTAGTCGAGATGACAGGCATCTTATCCGCATGGCTGTAACGGATCGTGCAGCGACGTCTCGATCCCTGAGTCAACAGATGGGGACGTTTGCAAGACAACAACCATTTCCACGAACAGTTCGACGACGTTTGCAGAGCAGCATGGACTATCAGCTCGGAGACCATGGCTGCGGTTACCCTTGTCGCTGAATCACAGACAGAAGCGCCTGCGATAGTGTACTTTACGACGAACCTGGGTGCACGAATGGCAAGCCATAATTTTTTCGAATGAATCCAGGTTCTGTTTACAGCATCACGATGGTCGCATCCGTGTTTGGCGACATCGCGGTGAACGCACATTGGAAGCGTGTATTCGTCTTCGCCATACTGGCGTATCGCCCGGCGCGATGGTATGGGGTGCCTTTGGTTACACGTTTCGGTCACCTCTTGTTCGCATTGACGGCACTTTGAACAGTGGACGTTACATTTCAGATGTGTTACGACCCGTGGCTCTACCCTTCATTCGATGCCTGCGAAACCCTACATTTCTGCAGGATAATGCACGACCGCATGTTGCAGGTCCTGTACCGGCTTTTCTGGATACCGAAAATGTTCGACTGCTGGCCTGGCCAGCACATTGTCCAGATCTCCCACCAATTTAAAACGTCTGGTCAATGGTGGCCAGTCACTACTCTTGATGAACTGTGGATTCGTGTTGAAGGTGCAAGGGCAGCTGTAATTGTACACGCCATCCAAGGTCTGTTTGACTCAATTCCGAGGCGTATCAAGGCCGTTATTACGGCCAGAGGTGGTTTTTCTGGGTACTGATTTCTCAGGATCTATGCACCCAAATTGCGTGAAAATGTAATCACATGTCAGTTCTAGTATAATGTATTTGTCCAACGAATACCCCTTTATCAAGTGCATTTATTCTTGGTGTAGCAATTTTAATGGCCAGTGGTGTCTATGGGATGTGACTAATTGCACTGGTAGTTAAAAAGAGTGTTTAATAAAAGGTAAAATGAAAGACAATAAATGTACTTATAGAAACATTTAAAATATGTTGCCGAAACGCTGATATTTAAAAGAAGCAGTTCCCTGTCTTTAGAAACTGGGAAGTCTTGCCATGGGATAGGGAATCAGTTAATGAAGGGGAAAAGGTTTGCCAGTGAGGAGGATAGGAATCTGGCGCTATGTGGTCGAAGGACTGGTACATAGCAGCTATGGGATAGGAGTGACTGTTGTGACAGAAGACGGGGTGGAGTAGAAGGAGGAGTTGGTGACACTAACAGTTGTTAGGAAAAGGGGTGGGGCAAGAGGTGTCCGGACAGTTGCCACGCCGGACACTTGCCACGCCGGACTTTTGCCACGATTTTACCTGCTCCGAAGGGTTGGGTCCCTTGTCTCCCCTCCCCCCCCCCCCCTCCTACTCCTGCACCTCACCCGCCCGCCCAGTTTGCTTTCGAAGTTCCTAACGCGACCATCAGTATGGAAGTTATTACAACGAACAAGGGCAGACCTCCTGCTCATTACAAAGGTTACGCGTATCTTAAACAGAGAGAATCTAAAGAAGGTGTTGTCACATGGATGTGCTTACGCCGAAAAGCGGATCATTGCAAGGGAAAGCAGCTTTCGAGGAACGGAGACGTGTTGAACGTGTTAGAACATCTCTGTGGACCACCTGACGGTGCGGCTCTGAAAGTGAGAAAGCAAGTGGAAAGGGCGAAGAGAAGATCTCGAGAAGAAACTACACAGTTATCGGAAATATACGCGGATGAAATGGGAAATCTACATAATGAAGTTTATGACTTTGTTAGAGTGATGCCTAATTGAGAATCTATGAAGAGAACCATGCGTCGTCGATGGAGTCAAGAGCGGGGGTACCAACAAGAGCCTAAGAACTCTTATGAAATTAATCAAGATCTATTAAAAATGAGAGATGACTGTAGTTTTCTTCTGGAAGACGATAGATTAGAGGTGAGAATAATGATTTTTAGTGGAAGCAAAGGAAAAGAAAGTTTAAAAACATGTTCCCATATTTTATGGACGGAAAATTTAAGAGATGCAGGAAGCAGTTTGCACAATCTACACCATACACGTAAACTTAGGAGGCCCATTAAAGAAACAAACATTCTTCCTACTGTATTTTCACTGCTTCCTAATAAGAAGAAAGACACATATGTTCGTCTGTTTCGTCTGATAAAACAGGCAGTCTCTGAGTAGTGTCATAAACAAGTAAAGGTGGACTTTGAGGCAGCTGCGATATCGGCCATTCGTCAAGTTTTTCCAACAACTGAAATAAATGGATTCTATTTCCACATGAAGAAGAGTTTATGGAGAAGAATTCGAGTTCTCGGTCTAACTAACAAGGGAACCTCCCCATCGCACCCCCCTCAGATTTAGTTATAAGTTGGCACAGTGGAGAGGCCTTGAAAAACTGAACACAGATCAATCGAGAAAACAGGAAGAAGTTGTGTGGAACTATGAAAAAAGTAAGCAAAATATACAAACTGAGTAGTCCATGAGCAGGATAGGCAACATCAAGGATAATGTGAGCTCAGGGGCGCCGTGGTCCCGTGGTTAGAGTGAGCAGCTGCGGAATGAGAGGTCCTTGGTTCAAGTCTACCCTCGAGTGAAATATTAAATTTTTTATTTTCAGACAATTATTATCTGTCCGTCCGTCCGTCCGATGCGAGGTAACTGCGCCGTAGTATGGCGACGCTACACCTAAACAAACATCGAAACAAAACATATGTTTTAATAGAGCACAGGGAAAACCGTGCGACTGTGAAACTGTTGCATTTATTTGTTGCAGTTTATGTGACAAACTCTTATGTTTTCGTCACTTTTTTGGGAGTGATTCTCACATCCACAAGAAAACCTAAATCGGGCAAGGTATAAGAATCTTTTTACCCATTCGCCAAATGTACAAGTTAGGTGGGTCGAGAAAATATTCCTGTCATATGACGCACATGCTGTCACCAGTGTCGTATAGAATATATCAGACGTGTTTTCCTGTGGAGGAATCGGTTGACCTATGACCTAGCGATCAAATGTTTTCGGTTCCCATTGGAGAGGCACGTCCTTTCGTCTACTAATCGCACGGTTTTGCTGTGCGGTCGCAAAACGCACACACTAAACGTACTACAGTGAACAGAGACGTCAATGAACGAACGGACAGATCATAACTTTGCGAAAATAAAGAAAGAAAATATTTCACTCGAGGGTAGACTTGAACCAAGGACCTCTCATTCCGCAGCTGCTCACTCTAACCACGGGACCACGGCGCCCCTGAGCTCACATTATCCTTGATGTTTCCTATCTTGCTCATGGACTACTCAGTTTGTATATTTTGCTTATTTTTTCATAGTTCCACACAACTTCTTCCTGTTTTCTCGATTGATCTGTGTTCAGTTTTTCAAGGCCTATCCACTGTGCCAACTTATAACTAAATCTGAGGGGGGTGCGATGGGGACGTTCCCTTGTAAGAAGTACCGCTAGAACGAGGATTTAAGACTTCACGTCAGCATGTGTGCAGTGCGGGCAGTTGTAAAACCGGAGGACGTAGGCAATGGATGGATTGAGATTCATGCAGAAGCTCCTGATAACTGAAGGTTCTCTCAATTTTTTGACTACTTTGTGGATAACTGGTCAGAGAATGAGGTTATCCCAATAGAAATGTGGGATTGTTACGGAAAAAGGCACCGAACGACGAATGCTGTTAAAGGGTGGCACAACAAAATAAATAGTATTATTGGAAACCCTTACCCTAGAATCAACTATTTGGTGGAGTGCTTGAAAAAGGAAGAAGAGCTCACAAACTGCATGTACATGAAATTGGAAATGAATCTTGAAGGTAAGAAGAGGAAGAAGAAGTACCTGAAGCCGGACGACAGGATCGAGAGAATCGTAAAGAATTATGAAGAGACTGGCATCATTAGGCCTTGCTTGAAAGCCATTGCCCATATTCAGAAACTGGACTAAAATACGTTAAAAATAATGTATTAGAAAACTATGAAGACCAGTGAGTCCTCGCAGATTACTGAGATAAAATTATCAAAACAGTGAAGCAGCATTATCGGAGCTAATATTAAGATGTAATTGTAAATAGAGTGTACATTAGTTCAGCGTGTTTAGGCTGATTGGTAAATGGTCATTTATCATTTTCAAGGTCCAAGCCTTTGCAAAGTGTGATGCGAATCAGCCTTTAATGTAAAAATTAAAAAGTATTTGAAGCCTCACAAAAATATCCCTATTGTTGTCACGTTAAGATAACTGTTTTCTACCTTTCAATATTATGGCCATACTATTAAATAATTGTCAGTTTTAAAATAACTTTCTGAAGCTTCAGAATCGCAACTATCAACTGAAATATCATGGTGTGTTAAACTGATGGTATGCGCTTTTGTAAAAGAAAATGGGAACTGAAACTTTGAATTGCACCTAAAATTGACATCCCAAAACTGATCTGATCCTAAGGTTGACAATTTTGGCACCTCAAATATTTTTTGTTTAAGTTTAGCTGCAAACATTTATAGTAGATGTAAATCTACTTAAGTACATTTAGATATAGTCCTTTAAAAATTAAAATTTCTTACTAAATTGTTGATTATCTTTAAACAGGTCAGTAAAAGCAAGGAGCTTACTACTGAAAATTAATTGTTACTAAAGAACATCAGAAACAAATGTATTAGACCTACTTTTCTTATACATCAGAGACTTTTTGAAAAGATATTTGATCATTTCCTCTGTCACTGACAGTGTAATTTCAGTTGCTTTGCAACACCAGGGATATCTACTTCTAAATTATGTTTGCATCTGTTCTCATTTCGAATTCTGGAATATTTACTTCGTCTTCTTTGGTGAAGGAATTTCGGAAAATGCATTTACTAACTGCACTTTAGTGGCACTGTCATTAGTAACATTACCGTCGCTGTCGCGCTTACTTACTGAGCCTTTCCGCTGGTTTACTTAAAATGGCACCAGTATCTCTTTGGATTTTCCGCCACATTTGTAGAGCGAGTTTCGTTGTGGAAACTATTAAATGCATCTCGCATTGAAATCCGCACCAAATTTCGAGCCTCAGTAAAACTTCACCAATCTTGGAGACTTTGCTTTCGTCTAAATTATACGTGCCTTTTTCGATGGTCCTGCAACAGCTTTCTGTCGTGTTTTGTGTACCATGGGGGATCAGTTCCGTCTTCTATTAATTTATTTGGTATGAATATCTAGAGTGCTGTTGATACTATTTCTTTGAACTTAAGCCACATATGGTCATTTACATAGTTTGGAAGGATTGGAGACTATCTCTTAGAAAGGCATCACCCGAATTTTTAGCTGCTTTTACAAATAGATATATTTCGCGTTTAGTTTTGGTGAATTTCTTTGTTACGGAAGTGAGCCTCGCTACGACTGCGTGTTCACTAATCCCTGTATCCGTCGTGATGCTCAGAATTATTTGTGGCTAAGAGGTCAAGTGTGTTTTCGTAACCATTTACAATTTGAATGGCCTCGTCAACTAATTGTTAAAAATGTTTTTAAAAAAAGCGTTTAGCACAATTACGGAAGTTGTTTTCTATTTACAACATGGTATGAAAATGTATTTTTTTCAACATGCGGAAGGTAGATTGAAGTAACTGCCATCTATAATTGTATGAGTAGGGTACCTATTTGTGATGAGACTCAGGTTTTCTTTGAACTGTTCAGCAACTGTTTCATCTCAGACAGGGGGGTCGGTAAAAGGAGCCAGTTATTAATTTATTCCGGTTGTCGAATATAACATCTGCCCATACTAAGTCACAGGAACTATCTGCTTCAAAGTCTATTGTGAGCTTACATTATTTTTCCTTAAGTTGTCCTTCTTGTTTCTGTTGTAGTGCAGGTAATTACAATTACGGCTTTTCCCTCCAGTACCTAAGATGCTTTCTCTGTGACCCTGTAAATACCAGAGCTAAACAACGTAGAACAACAACGTACGTTACAAGCGTAGGATTCTGTATTACTTCATTTCCTTATTTCTAACATTTTAAAATGTTAAGTCGACTTTAGATGACATGTCAATCATATATGTTCTTATCTCTGTTAAGTGAACGTGTTTTCAGTTATGTTTTGGACATACACTTTATTAACTAATGTTTTTAGAGAGTAAATTAATATGGAGTATGTCGTTCTTCTTTTCAAACATACTCATACCCATTTATTCTTTCCCTGTTGTCTTTTGGGTATGCAGTTGTAGTAATTAAAGTAGGCACAAATGCAGTGATCAAAAAGAAATGATTAGCGTACATTCGCATTCTCGTTACATCGTTCCTTTCTTGTTGCTCCCATGCCGATGGACTGTTTCTATCGCAATCAGTAAGCATGAAAGGAGGCTACCGTACAGATAGAGGAATCTAGATTTATACTTGGCAGAACTAATTACATACTGACATAATCGTCGGCATCGCTTTCGTTTCCCAAAAGTTATTAATATTTCGATTTCGGAAAAGAAGCTCTGTATTTGGCCAAGATGTCGAAGAAGAAGGTCCCTTACGTTCTGGTTGTATCGAGTAAGATGTGGAGACGGCGGTTTGAAAGCGGACAGAGGTAGTGCGCGGAAGGGCGTCCCTTACCTGAGGGATCGCTACTCAAGCTATCTGGCGAAGGGGCAAGTGTGGCAAATGTCCAGCGTTGTAAATGTCCGGCGTGGCAAATGTCCACCATTCGGGCAAGAAACGCAGTGGGGAGAAAATGGGGTATGGAAATGAGGAGAGGGGAAGAAAAGGAAGCCCTGATAAGATGATCTGAGGAGGGTAGATCTATGGCTCATAGGATCGGTAAATGCTCTCAGAGGGGGAGATGGTTGAAGTTTTGTTGGGAGAGCATGTGAAGGACTTGTAGTGGAGGGTTGGTGGGATGTGATGGTGAAGGCACGGCGGAATATGAGGGTTGGAAAGTAGAGGAGAACCGATAGGATTAGTGGAATCGAGTCTGTGGGTGGTGTAGAGTGTTTGGAGGTGTTCAGTGTGATTGAGGAGGGGCGAGTAATTGATGAGTTGGTAAAGGATCCTTTTGGGGGAAGATAAACGGATGCAGAAAGCGAAGCGGAGTGCATGGAGTTCCGGGATCTGTAGAGACTGATTGAAATTGGGATGTGCAGGGATCCATGAAACATTCACATAAGAAATGATGGGACAGATGAAGGATTTATTGGTGTGGGTGACAGTGGAATAATGCAGTCCCCAAGTTCGGCCAGTTAGTAGTTTTAGTCTGTTGTGGGTTTTCTGTTAGATGGTTAATAGATGAGATATCCACGTTAGTTACCAGATGATTGTTAGTCCAAGATATTTTAGTGTATTAGTTAGCTGGACAGGACTGTCATAAATGGTAAGGTAGAAGTCATGGACACGGTAGGATTGGGTGGTCCGTCCTATAATTATTGTCTGGAGTTTGGAAGGAATGCTCTTGAGGAACCATTAGGTACACCAGGAAGTAAACTGAAGAATGTGGCTTAGGAGGGATCATTAGGATTTCTGTACTGTAGGATAGAGAGCGAGAAAAGCTGTGTCATCAGCATAAAGAAGGGGGTGGTCTGCTGGCGGTGGTTTGGGCATATCGGCCATGTAGAGGAGATAGAGGGGAGGAGAGGAGAGAGGTAGGAACCTTGGGGCACGCCCGCAGTGGGATGAAAAGCATCGGAGTTGGTCTCAAATGGTTCAAATGGTTCTGAGCAATAAGCGACTTAACTTCTCATGTCATCAGTCGCCTAGAACTTAGAACTAATTAAACCTAACTAACTTAAAGACATCACACACATTCATGCCCGAGGCAGGATTCGAACCTGCGACCGTAGCGGTCGCTCGGCTCCAGACTGTAGCGCCTAGAACCGCACGGCCACTCTGGCCGGCGAGTTGGTCTCGTTAATGGTCATAGGGAATGGGTGATTACAGAGTAAGGATGCAATAAGGCGGACATAATTAAGTAGAAGTGCATATATATTTAGTCTGAAATGGAGACTGTAATGCCATACACAGTTGTAGGCTTCCTTTAGTTCAAAGGAGGCAAAAACAGAGGATTTGCGCTCGTTGAGCTGGTGGAATAAGAGATGGGTGAGGTGGAGGAGGTGGGCATCAGAAGAGAAAGTGGGATGGAAGCCACAATGGTTAATAGGAAGGAGATGGTGTTGGTTCAGGTGTTGATGTACATGTCGGGAGAGGGTAGATTAGAAGCGTTGCTGAATACTGGGGTCAGGCAGATGGGGGAAGGGGGGGGGGGAGGAAGAGTATCAGTAGGGAGTTTCTGTGATTTGAAGAAAAGGAGAATTTTAGAGATTTTTCCACAGCTTAAGACAGTAACCTGTGGAAAGAATAGTGGTATAAAAGGTTGCAAGAGTGGCGAGAAAGGAGAGGGGGAATTCTTCAAGATGTCAACAGGTAATGCGGTAGTGACCATGTTCATGGAGTACGTGGATATTACGTAAAAATCACATATCTGTGTAATACGAGACCATTTCTTCGTAACCATGTAGGGCTGAAGGTATTTGCTAGTTTATCGATATGTGCGTTTCTTCCTAGTGTTCTTTACTACTGTCTATAAAGTCTGATTGACCTCCTTTCCCATTACCACAAGATTAGCAGTAAAGAACATAGTTCTCCATGCTGGCAAATGATGTATACCAGAACCCCTGCATGCGACTTAAGTCTAGTCTTCGAGGATGCCATTAATTCGTTGGAGCTCTTTCCCTCCTGTTTTTGACCAGCACGCAGTTCGTTACTGACATGTGCAGTAAGCACAAGTTACACTTCATGGGTTCCTATCAGGTCTGTCATATAACGGTAAATCCAGTAAAGAGTGTTGCATTTATTTGTGTTTTACGATGCGTTCTCGTAACATATTGACACATTTTAGCATTTTATACTTGATTTAGATGGTGCATGCGATTAAGGCTATTGTACCGCTGTCAGTCCCCACTCCGTATGGATCGAGGGGATGAAATAACAATAAATAAAAACAGCATTAAGACTGATACGAATACTAGAGGCTCCCCTCATTTTTATTCCTTTTATTGATGACTACAGCTGCCCTACAGCACGTAGGTAATTTTTTGTCTTTTGTAATCAACAATTTCGTGATTGCGCTGTAAGACATGTATGTGTCATTATGATGGTATGTTTAACCATGTGTGTATATTGTTTGCAGCTGTTAACCACTTCAAAATGACCTAAACGTTGAAACTAAAATAGTGAATTTTTAATAAACGTACAGCCAAGGGCGAAAATTAAGTCTTACAAGTAACTATTCTTTATGGCAATCAATACAAATGTAAAACAAACCACGACATTGCGAATACTACGAAACATGTTGTTAGAGATGAGACTCGACTTTATTCCAATATGTGACGTTTCAAAAGCATTACTACATCCATTAGAATCTGAGACAACTAAATCTGTAGCACAAGTCTTTCAGTAATACTTGAATTAAACATTTTAATGAACGAGACATTCTGAAACAATGTCTAGTCTCTTAAAGTTCTACAACAAATCGAAGAAATTTTGCTCTAGCAAAGGTTTTCCACATACATGCGAAACGTCATGCCTGTAGCAAATGATCATGCATAAAATGGTTGTTGAATTCAGCTATCAGCAAAACGTGATTAACAGCTGCAAGCGCTCTATGAAAACCTCAACACGGACAGAGTATCACCCATAATTTTACTGTACTCGTGATTCATAAACAATTATTTGTGCACGTGTTTGATATTTAAGTGACACGACGACCTTTTCTTTTCTGGATCTGGTTTGAAACTCAGCACCTATAGCCACTGCTAAGTAAGCAAAGCTTTCGTGTCTGACCTAGACTCGAACACGGCAAAGATCGCCATTGCTGCCTAGGCATAAACAGATGTGAAATATCGAAGTTTTCACCAGATATGTTATTAAATACGAACTTAAGTGAAAATTTTTTTGTATTTAATGGGAATCCTAACAAGAGAGCTGTCTTCCTGTTAACTAACCATGAAAGACGTTTAATATACTTTCATTCACAAGTAACAGAGTGTACACAAGTTTGAAACTACAACGCTATTATGTAAAGTTTTATGACGGGGTTTGTACCTGGCACGTGATCAGATTGTTAAATGAGTAAAATCATATGTTACATACCGGATTTTTTCACCACCAACGAGATCTCTGTATCTGGTATGAGGATAAAATTCTTTTTACCTGATCATGAATCGAACCCGGCACATACCGATATTTTTCCTATCAACGAATGGACGTTAAGTATCAGTAGTCTTCTCACCAGTGAGATGTCTGTTTGTTTGACTAGAAATAACGCCACCTACCGTTATTGTTGACAATACATCAAGAGACATTAAAAGGAAATGTTATTTCTCACTGGTAGTTCGGTGTGCACATACTAGGGCCTGAAATGGCACTGTGAATATTTTTGAGCAGAACCAGTATTCGAACGAAGATACCTCTCTTTCGGACCTAGAAGTGTTTGCAGTCTTGGGCAAAACAATGTCAGAATCGAACTATATCGTTCCGAGACGGTCAAATACTGCGAAATAGGAGATTTCCAGTCCAACACCAAAATTTACGTCTCATGTTCAAATACGATAAGAGCCTTGGCCTTAAATGATCACTGAATTCGTTAAACAAAATAAAATTTCTAGTGTAAGCTAGCTTACTGGTGACAGAATTTCTGTTTGCCGCGAATTGCGCCTCTGTTACAGCCCAACCTAAACCGGTTTTGCCACAGTTGGTAGTGAAGGGATATTATGCTTATCTAGGATTCTGATCTGCGGTGCAGCCTGAAGTTCTTCCCTTGGCGTTACCAGAGGTGAAGTAGATATATTCGTGCCTGTTAAAAATGGATGCCTGAAATGACAGTCGAACCCATACCTTGCAACTATCCAACTGGGATTAGTTAACCAGTAACTGTAATTCACAGTTGGCTGGCTCATGATCGTGTTGTAACGGAAGATGCGCAGAGCTCACAAATTAGACATGGTGAAGAAAATCCGGCTCTCTATTAACTGGTTAGTAGTAAGCTTCTGACGCAGAAATTTTTCATCTCTCATGTCAGCGGGATGTAAGGACGCTACCAGCGTGCCAATGACAACGGTTTCAAGAAACATATTTTATAAGTCTATAATTATATGAGTTGCCTACTCATGTTATTTACAATATAACCACCGGAGAAGCTCCAAAAATATCTGGCGACGGCAGTTTTAGTTTCGAATATTCTTAAGGCAAAAAGAAACTCAAATAACCGTGAATGTTATTGATTTATGATGTTTAGTTTCCAGTCACTGCATCTCAGAATTATTAGTAGCTACACTCTAAATCTCAAAATCAGTTACAGAAATGTGAGAAAGCAACAGTGACGTATACTTTAGGTGTTCCGACCCTCAGCAGCCGCGTCTTCGAGACGAAAGCTGTGGCCACTTCATAGCCTGCTCAAGAAACACGACTTGCCAACGATATGTTCGGCAATTCTGTGGCACACGTACCAGCTTCTGGATGTCATAGGATTATCCTGCTAAATTCCCTTGATATACACTGATGAGCCAAAAAATAATGACCACAGGTTGAATATCTTGTTTGACCGTCTTTGGAACGTATCAGGGATCCCTCAGTTTGTTGGTAGGTTTGTGGAGGTATTTGGGATTAAATGTCTACGCACAAGTCACATAATTCGCGTAAATAATGGGGCGCATATATCCGTACGCGGGGATGGCGCCCGATAGCGTCCCAGAGAGTTTCCATAGGATTTACATCAGGCGAATATGTTCGCCGACACATCAACCTGATGTCACTATAAGGCTCCTCAAACCACTGTAGCACGTTTCTGGCTCCGAACACGGACAATTATACTGCTGAAATATGACTTCTCCTTCGGTGAAGACATCAAACTTTGCAGGTGGTTCGCAGCTGTCCGCATGTCTTCGATTACAGCTACAGTTCGCATGAAAGCGCAGGAGAATGTCTCCCACTGCATAATACTGCTTGCACCAGCGTGCGTCCGTGGTACGCTACACGTTTCGAGCGTCTTCACTTCGATGACGGCATTTGTGGAGACGGCCATCGGGCTAGTGTAGCAAAAATGTGATTCACCCGAAGCGCCGACACGTCCCATTGATCGACGGTCGATTGCCGATGGTCCTGTGCCCACTGCAGTCTTAACTGACGATGTCGTTGGGTCAACATATGAACGCGCAGCGGTGGTCTGCTACGGAGCTCCATGTTCAACAATGTACGATAAACCGTGTGCTTCGAAACACTTGTAAGTGACTATCATTGTGCTCTTTCGGCAGAGACGATACAGATCACCATCTATCCTACTTCACAGAGCAAACAATCTTCCGAACCCACGCTCTGTGAAGAGTAATGGATGTACAACCACTTAACCCCTAGTGATAGTTTCACTGTCCTTCTGCCTCTTTCCGTAGATGCTTACGACAGTAGCACGTGGACATTCCACCAGCTTCGCCGTTTTCGAGATACTCGTTCACAGTCTCTGCGTAATAATAATTTGCCTTTTTTCAGAGTCGCTTATCTCAATGGACTTCCTATCTGCAGCCCGTATTTTCGCTAGGGTGATCCCCCGTCCATGTCTGCTCCGCTTTCATACTTTTGTTACCGCGTCACGTGCCACCAACGCCCCCAAGCGGCATCCGACGCCGCGGTGGGCAGCGGTCATAATGTTTCGGCTGATCAGTGTGCTCGTACCATTTCTGTTGAATGAAGTGAGTGATTTTCACTTGTGATGTGAGATAAGGTTATCATTTTGTGTTTTTGCTTCCAGGAAGGAAATTGTAACGCACCTCGTCTTCTACGTAGCAGTGTATCTGTCCTAGTCACTCCTAGGGCAATAAGGAAAAGGAGAACAGTGAAGCTTTACGCTAGCTCGTAAAGTAACGGCGGCTTTGGGTTACGGTACCAGTCTCACTGGTTCTTTCGTCACTCTGTGAGAGAGGTACAGGCAGCCATATCGAAAATCAATGAGGAAAGCTTAAGAAACCTTCTCCATTAAAAATGTGCTCTCATGACTTGACGAACTCGAAAGCGTATGGGCACAAAATTAATTATATTGGACAATTGTTAATGCCTCTTTCCATTTCTGACATAATTTTTGGTTTTTGTGAATACACAGTTTTATTTATGCAATGCTACGTTTCCACACCGCTTGAGTCTGACGCCGGACAGTGAGTAAATATAGACCATTTCGAAGTCCAAAGTGAGTAATATCTTACTAATTTGCACTGAAATAGGCACGCTTATGTGATACATTATGTTTTATTAGAAGATATTTTCATCGTAAGATTATCATGGTAAGTTGTGTTTCATTTGCTTCATTATATCGCTTATATATTGCATATATCCCATTAGTTTATTGAACGCAGCAGTGAACATCAGAGATAAATTAATCATTAGCAACATATTGTCTCACATTATCTAAAACAGTCTGACAATGCTCAGGTAGTTCACAGATTCCACGCGTATGGAAACCTACTGGATCTGAGTTAAAGTTGCCTTCAAACAGGTTTCAAGAGAATTTTCGTCTGGAACTGGATTTTATCGACAATCGTTCGATAACGAGCAGGAACAGTAAAAATTTGAGGAAATAAGGTCAGAAATATAAGTGCGTGAGTGATGATGTCCCAAAAAAACGCCTGGATAGTTTCACTTACGAAATCAGCAGAGTGCATTACCGCGTATCAGAAACACATGAAGCTGTTTTGTCGGTCGTTTTTCTTACAGTACGATCGGATGATGTCTCAGCTGTTGGTAAAAACCGCTAGCAGTGCTCAATACACACAATACACGTTCTGAGCCACCAGATGTAAAATATTATGTTTACATTGCCCTTTACTTGAGTATTTGTCTTTTGGTAAGGCTCAGCCATTAATTTCTTCTTAAGAAGTCAACATAAGGGCATCATAGCTCGTTACCAGTAACAAAACACCTTAAGAAATCTCAGTGAGCGAACTGATGAAAGTACTACCGCATTCTGAAACTTGGCTGTTGATTGCAAATATTGCGCGACACCTAAATGGTCACAGTTCATCACATATGTCTACTATCGAGGCTTCCTGATCGTGGAAAATCATTCATACTAGAACGACCTTCCTTGAAGCAACAAAATTCATTTCTGATGTCCGCCTGCTTCGCTGAGTGGTAACGTGTTTGCCTACTATGCAGCAGGTCAGGGTTCGATTCCCGGCCGGCTTGGAGATTTTCTCCGCTCGTGGAATGAGTGTTGTATCGTCATCATCATCACCACCGATACTCAATTCGCCCAATGAGGCGTCACCTGAAGTAAGATTTGCGACCCAGAGGTAGAACTTCCCCGATGGGACATCCCGGCCAACAATGCCACACGATAATTTCATGTTTTTCTATTCTGATGTGTGTTCCCAAAAGCACTCACCCACACACAGTTCTAAGATTTCGACGCACCTGCGCTGCCTTCACCCCTCTATTAAAGCAAAATCGAACATAATGACGCAAATGTTTTCACCTTAGGCTGTATTCTGCAACACTTGAACAAAGTTAATAAGTTTCTGGTATGCAAAATCCAATACGTAACGGCAAGGTAAATATTAGAACTTCAAATAAGGAAATGACGGATGGTAAATTTACTCACAATGTCGGACAGCGTTCACCTGGTGGGACGACACCGGACGTTAGTCGGCGGGTGGTCGGCAACCTTTGGCTATAGGGCGAACAGCCTCTCGAGCTTCAACTGTTTTGATCTTGGTGGAGCCAGTGTTGTCTGGCGGATTTGTTTCTAGTAGTTCTTACTACTACTGGTGGGTTAGGAAGTGAATTCCCTTTGACGTTACATCAGAACGATAGTTTTAGCAGACACACGAATTGCTATTTAAAAAATAGTGGATGGACTGGACTCGAACAAGCCACTTCATGTCTATATTGCGTAACTTTAACACTAGACCGCGAGCAGATACAACACTGAAAGTGCTCGAGTTGAAAACAGCACTTTCTCCAGAGACTTCCGCATACCACAGTGTTTCCAGATTGTGGATGTGGCTGGATTTAGAATTCTGAGGGGCGGCCGGTTTTATTGGCCTCCGTAAGTGAACAACTTACTTTGTGTGGCGGCCGGGGACTGTTGGAGCCGCTCGAGATGTTAAGATACGGAAACTAGAGGGGAAGGAAACTGTCGAGATCGTAGGAAAAGTTTGGCAACGCTGTGGTCTTCCACTTACTTCCCGGTGTGCGCTGAACTGTCCGCTTACATTCACTTGATATTTGTTGTCATCTCGATTAAATAATCTGAATGTCTTCTATTTAAGATTTAGCACCCGATAAATAAAATACATTGTTTAAATCCAGGACTGGTGCTTGGCACCTAAGCAACGAATGATCTCTATTTCCACGTTCCGATCAGATAACTTGAGCATAGTCGATGCAATGTGACAAAGAACACTACAGCTTGTAAGTCTTTTTCTCGTTTCCTTTATTCAATCTGCAGACAGCCAGAATGAAATTCAATTATGAAACATAAAGACAAGCTATGCGTCATAAACCGTTTCACATTCTCGATTCAACGCATTGTGGGAATAACCAGAACTGTCCATTTGTGCAAATACTGAATTACTTCAAAAGACATGCTCTGTAAACGTTTTAAGCGGTCATTAATGATTTGTGAGTTGTTCCTCATTTAGAGCACCGTCACCCCAGGGGAAGTTGTGCAATCAGTGAACCCACTTAGTCAAACCTGGAGGTGAAAATTTATGGAATAGCAGAACTGCAACATTTTTCATACCACTATTTTTGTATATGCGTCAAAACAGATGCATTTACCTTGTCAATACACATTTTGATGACTGTTGATGTTCTTGAATCATTTCACAAATGTGACTAAACCACACAGTTCACCTTTTTCTCTCATTACAACAACCATTTGCGAAAGATAATCACTGAAGAGCCAAAGAAACTGATATAGGCATGCGTATTCAAATACAGGCGGAATATGGCGCTGCCGTCGACAACACCTATATAAGACAACAAGTGTCTGGCACAGTTGTTAGATCGGTTACTGGTGCTACAATGGCTGGTTATCAAGATTTAAGTGAGTTTGAACGTGGTGCTATAGTCGGCGCACGAGCGATGGGAGACAGCATCTCCGAGGTAGCGATGAAGTGGGGAGTATTCCGTACGACCATTTCACGAGTGTACCGTGAATATCATGAATCCGGAAAACATCAAATCTCCGCCATCGCTGCGGGTGGAAAAAGATTCTGCAAGAACGGGACCAACAACGATTGAAGATAATCATTCAACTTGATATAAGTGCTGTCCTTCCGCACGTTGCTGCAGATCCCAATGCTGAGCCATCAACAAGTGCCAGCATGCGAGCCATTCAACGAAACATTATCGATATGAGCTTTCGGAGCCGAAGAACCTCTCGTGTGCCCTTGATGAGTGCACCGACAGTGGACTGTTGATGACTGTAGGCATGTTGCCTGGTCAGACGAGTCTCGTTTCAAATTATATCGAGAGAGTGGACGTGTACGGGTATGGAGACAACCTCATGAATCCATGGACCCTGCATGTCAGTAGGGGACTGTTTAAGCTGTTGGATCCTCTGTAATGGTGTGAGGCGTGTGCAAGTTGAGTGATATGGGACCCCTGATACCTCTAAATATGACTCTGACAGGTGACACGTACGTAAGCATCCTGTCTGATCACCTGCATCCATTCATGTCGGTCTGCAACCGGGCGAGTGCTACGATCGCAGGGTCGAATCATGCCTCGGACATGTATGTGTGTGATGTCCTTAGGTTCGTTAGGTTTAAGTAGTTCTAAGTTCTAGGAGACTGATGACCTCAGATGTTAAGTTCTATAGCGCTTAGAGCCATCTGAACCATTTTTGAAATTCATTCCCAACTGCATACTCTAAGAAAGATTAAATAAGTAAGTTCCTTGTAAGTATTATTTAGAATGTCGTGGAGAAGCATATCCTTCAAACATCATAAGTAGTATTAATCATGCTTTCAGAGATTAAAAGTAAAATTAAGATTCACGTAGCGATTCAGATCACGTTATTCCGGGTATCGTATGTTTTTAGTCACATATGTTACCTCACATGTTACACCACACTACTCGGCAACACCATTGTACGCCAGTGGATGTTGGTAAGGCTGTAAGTTTGTAACCTATCGTTATCTGGTTCGAACCCTGTTACTTCTACAAATTTTAGTTCGTTGTAACAAATAAAAAGAGTTATTATCGTAGGAGGGTCACGTCAATTATAGCGCTCAAAGTATTAATAATATTATCTACATTTGTGTATGTAGATTTCAATGCTCGCTGGAGTAAGGTAAGAACGAACATTCTCTACCACATTCCATGTTGTAAATACGTTTCAGTCTGAGGATGATCCCAGCCTTCGGATCAAAATCATCTTGCAGTTTCAGTAGTACAGTAATTTCAGCTGTTAAACTTGGTTTAAACTAGTGATTTCCACATCTACAGGATCATAACTTATGATACCTCTTAGGCAAACAAATTTTATAGTGTTATAACGCAAAAAGATAGACCACGCGCAGACTGTGCGGACTTGGTTTTTAAACTTTTTCCTACCTGGAAAATGAGGTTTCCTTATTCGTAAATTTCTGAACATTGTTGCCCAAGACGTTTCAAGTGTACGCTAAATTCCTTCACCTACGGTGACTTAAAAAGAAATCTTCACAGCAGTACTAAATAGCGGTCTGAGAGTCGCTTACTGGCCGCATTTCACTGGTTGGAGGAGTCGCTGACTGAGTGAAAAAAACTACAAAGGGGAAAAACGAGTCCTGTCAGGTTGGAGGTCATGTGATATTATTTCTGTGATTTTAAAATCAGGCGAAACGAGCAACGAAGTCGGCAGGACGACAACACCGTTTGTGTCCTTATGATGCTGCGCTACCTGGCGCCTGTTTTGCTGCACGGTCAGTTTAGGTGAGGCGTATACGTAACTGGAAACCACGGCCTGTTAAATTCTGAAATCCGTATGCGTAGCTTACACACAAATGTACTGTAACAATGTATTTATGGTGAGAATAAGTAAACTGCGAATATACCGGTGAGAAAGACCATTGGCAACAGATTCCCTACAACTGATTACGGAAACTGGTGTTCCAAAAATGGCTCTGAGCACTATGGGACTCAACTGCTGAGGTCATTAGTCCCCTAGAACTTAGAACTAGTTAAACCTAACTAACCTAAGGACATCACAAACATCCATGCCCGAGGCAGGATTCGAACCTGCGACCGTAGCGGTCTTGCGGTTCCAGACTGCAGCGCCTTTAACCGCACGGCCACTTCGGCCGGCAACTGGTGTTCCACAGAGTAACAATTCCTGATTGGCGACCTAACTATAAGACCTCTGACTAGGTTGTGAGTTTTTCAACTATTGATTTTAAATCGTTACAATAAATAATTTCGGTGCTAGATGGAATAACACGACCTCTGTAGAACTCAGTAGATATGTTGAGGTATATTCTATCGCCTGTTAGTATCTTTAATTCTTTGGCGTTTAGCATAGCTACGGCAGGTAGGAGTAAGACCGTTCATTACTTAATAATAATTATTATTATTGTTGTCCTTCTGAACCTTTTACTGTAAAGAAGGCGAAGAACTTTGCGGTTCTTCGAGATTGTAAAAAGAGGTAAGTGAAAACGGATTAATTCCTGGTTTGCTTGGACTTTTCCAAACTGGCCGCTTGCGCAGTATGTGACAATTAAGAGTGTAACTCTCACGCCGGCTGGGGTGGCCGAGCGGTTCTAGGCGCATCAGTCCGGAACCGCGCGACCGCTACGGTCACAGGTTCGAATCCTGCCTCGGGCGTGGATGTGTGTGATGTCCTTCGGCTAGTTAGGTTTAAGTAGTTCTAAGTTCTAGGGGACTGACGACCTCAACAGTTAAGTCCCATAGTGCTCAGAGCCATTTGAACCATTTCTAATTCTCACCCTTTTCAAGAGCTTGCAGTCTTAGCTTTCCGATTTCACGGTCAAAACATAAAAGGAATAATATTTTTCTCCAGGTCAGCTTATCAGAGAAGCCCTTTGCCTACTGCATACCGGTATAAAGCGAGACAGGTATATATTTTTTTCTTTCTGAATCATAAAGCTAAATACACTCCTGGAAATGGAAAAAAGAACACATTGACACCGGTGTGTCAGACCCACCATACTTGCTCCGGACACTGCGAGAGGGCTGTACAAGCAATGATCACTCGCACGGCACAGCGGACACACCAGGAACCGCGGTGTTGGCCGTCGAATGGCGCTAGCTGCGCAGCATTTGTGCACCGCCGCCGTCAGTGTCAGCCAGTTTGCCGTGGCATACGGAGCTCCATCGCAGTCTTTAACACTGGTAGCATGCCGCGACAGCGTGGACGTGAACCGTATGTGCAGTTGACGGACTTTGGGCGAGGGCGTATAGTGGGCATGCGGGAGGCCGGGTGGACGTACCGCCGAATTGCTCAACACGTGGGGCGTGAGGTCTCCACAGTACATCGATGTTGTCGCCAGTGGTCGGCGGAAGGTGCACGTGCCCGTCGACCTGGGACCGGACCGCAGCGACGCACGGATGCACGCCAAGACCGTAGGATCCTACGCAGTGCCGTAGGGGACCGCACCGCCACTTCCCAGCAAATTAGGGACACTGTTGCTCCTGGGGTATCGGCGAGGACCATTCGCAACCGTCTCCATGAAGCTGGGCTACGGTTCCGCACACCGTTAGGCCGTCTTCCGCTCACGCCCCAACATCGTGCAGCCCGCCTCCAGTGGTGTCGCGACAGGCGTGAATGGAGGGACGAATGGAGACGTGTCGTCTTCAGCGATGAGAGTCGCTTCTGCCTTGGTGCCAATGATGGTCGTATGCGTGTTTGGCGCCGTGCAGGTGAGCGCCACAATCAGGACTGCATACGACCGAGGCACACAGGGCCAACACCCGGCATCATGGTGTGGGGAGCGATCTCCTACACTGGCCGTACACCACTGGTGATCGTCGAGGGGACACTGAATAGTGCACGGTACATCCAAACCGTCATCGAACCCATCGTTCTACCATTCCTAGACCGGCAAGGGAACTTGCTGTTCCAACAGGACAATGCACGTCCGCATGTATCCCGTGCCACCCAACGTGCTCTAGAAGGTGTAAGTCAACTACCCTGGCCAGCAAGATCTCCGGATCTGTCCCCCATTGAGCATGTTTGGGACTGGATGGAGCGTCGTCTCACGCGGCCTGCACGTCCAGCACGAACGCTGGTTCTGTCAGTGTGATCATGTGATGTATCTGACCCCAGGAATGTGTCAATAAAGTTTCCCCTTCCTGCGACAATGAATTCACGGTGTTCTTATTTCAATTTCCAGGAGTGTATAATCATGAAGTATGGCACAAGGAAATAACCCGTTCGTAGCTCTCTCATAATGTAAATCGCTTTTGTGTGCTGCGAATAACGATTGCATAGAGAAAATCAAATGGTTCAAATGGCTCTAAGCGCTATGGGACTTAACATCTGAGGTCATCAGTCCACTGGACTTAGAACTACTTAAACCTAACTAACCTAAGGACAACACACATATCCATGCCCGAGTCAGGATTCGAACCTGCGACCGTAGCAGCAGCGAGGTTCCGGACTGAAGCGCAGAGAACCTCTCGGCCACAGCGGCCGGCCTTCTGATACCACTTGAAATATTTGACGTCGACCATATCATGTAGAAAGATGACCGTGATATTTAACGGAAGACATTATCATCCTCTGGCTTTTGCGTTGGCATTTAGCGCCAGTTTTAGCGTTTTATATGCGTCGTTGTTAAGCGCAAGTAAATGAAGCAATTCAACCTGATTTCTGTTATAAGGTAATGATTTCATCAATTAGATTAGTTTTAATGTAATGAACGAACAGTTGGAGATTTCCGATATTTGCTTCAAAAGCATCGAACGAATTAAACTAATACCTGTGTTTGGGCAACTGCTTCTAAAAATGACCAAAAAGTATTAAACGCTTCCTTCACGCACACGTGTAGCAGCAGCTGAATGAAGAAAATGATAGCAATAATGACAGTAATAATCGAGCTCTCTGGTAACTTCTCACTTACAGTGGTATTCTCGAACCAAGAAATTTGTCGAAGTAGTGAAAATTTCTGAATGGTTTGTGTCCGAGTCATGATGGCTAGAAGAGTCTGTATATCCCGATGACATGAATAATTTCCATGTCAGAAGCTTGCTGATAATTAACAAGTCAACAGAGAGTCGGATTTACTTCACCGTGTCTAATCTGTATGCTAACCACAACTTAAATTACCACGTTGTGGATTACCAAATTGGGGGTTACAGTGGTTTTATTGATTCATCCTAGTTTTATAGTTGCAAGGTATGGGTTAGATGGCGATTTCAGGTACGAAAAGATCTACTTCACCGCTGGTAACGCCAAAGGAAGAACGTCAGGTTGCACCACAGTTAAGAAAACGCATTAAACATATCGCTTCCCAGTTAACTGAACAGTGCCGGTTTACGTTGGCCCGTAATACGAACGTAGCTCAAGACAAACAACAACTGTGTCACCAGCAAACTTTCTTAAAGTAGGAACTATTTTATTTAATAAACTAATGATCGTTTAATGTCAAAGGGCTCATTTTTAATATGTACTTGAGATGCTGTAACTTTTGGTATTGTACTAGGAGTCGATTTCAGATTTCCTCTTTCGCAGTATTTGACCCTCTCGAAACTCTGCAGTTCAGTCACAAAAGGCAAGTATCTGGGTCCTAATCCGAGTCCTGCACAAAAATATTCATAATATCATTTCAAGTTTTAGAATGTGAACACTGAAAAACAAGTCAAAAATAATTTTCATTTTTAATGTCTCTTGATGTGTTGTCAACAATTACGGTAGGTGCCGTTGCGTCTTCGATACCCGGTCAGGTACAAAGAGTTGTACCCTCATTTCAGATTCAAACATCTCGTTGCTGGTGAAAAAATTCGGCATCAAACATCTGATTTTACGTAGTTAACTATCCGATTGCATGCTGTGTGTGAATTACAAAACTTTACATCATGAAATTGTTACTTATGAATGTACGTATATTAAACGTCTTTAGTGGTTAGTTAACAGGGAGAGAAATGTCTTGATGGGTTTCCCGTTCAATACAAATATTTTCGTCATTTATTTTCAAGTGTAGATTTGCTAAGGAACGACGTTTATCAGGTTTGTGGAAATTCAAATAGAAAGCGAAACTGCTTATGTTTGTGATAGAACTTTAATAAATTGGAAATTTGTGATAAGGTCTTACGGGACCAAACAGCTGAGGTCATCGGTCCCTAAGGTTACACACTCAGGTGTTGTCTCAAAATATCTTGTTCATAAAAATATATAATTTGGGGATTACTGAATGATTTATGTGACATAGTTAATTGTCTCAGATTCTAATGAGTGTGGTAATGATTTTGAAACGTCATATGTTGTATTAAAGTTGCGTTTACAAACGTTGAGGACTGTCTCATCTCTAATAATATGTCTCGTAGTATTTGCAGTATCCTGATGTTATTTTATATCTGGACTGATCGTCATAAAGAACAGTGTTCCGTAGTGGTCTCTCGTGGTATCGATGTTTTAACGTCAAATGACTGTACTGCTAAGAAATTAGAGAACATGCAAGACAGCAACGTTTTCTGGGCTATTCTGGTAGCTCGGATGCTTTCGAACATGATGGCACCATGACCCATGTAACTAGAGACACAGGTCTTTCCTTCTCCTTATGGCCAATTAAATGACTCCCCTTTTTCTTAGTAAAACAGCGAAACACTATATTTTATAGTCATACGAGTTCCATCAATCAAAATAGCGAAACGTAATATTGGACAGACGTACGTCTTCCAGCAATCTTGGAGGAATTTTTCTACTGCATCACTGCTGGGCTTTATCGTAGGAGTATCCCGTGGAGTGATCTATCTTTTGTTGTCTGCTTACCTCTCTTCTCAGATTGCAGAAGACTGACGGCGTGCTCCCTGTAGATTGCTTGCTGAAGGAAAGCGAGACCTTACTGAAGAAGGCGCCATACCCGTTACAATACAGAGCCCAAGTTCCATCACTGACTTTTTCTCCTACTCGTTCACTAATGGTGATATCTTATTCTACTGTTTGCTCTAGTCCCCTCCTCTCCAAAACCTATGAAAATGAAAACACTGCCTATATCATTTCAGAGGACAGACTAGCATGTTTTCTTCGTTTTCAGAAAACTAAGTTCGCGCAGTTTCTGCCATAAGATGTACAGTAACTTGCGGAACACACTGCGGCTCTATGATCATTTAGAATAAAATTCTAAAAAATGTAAAGAACCATAATCTGTGTGATTTGAGATTAGGAACCAACGATACAACAGCAGTATTTAATGTGCGTTCGAAGAGAGAAATGCGTGTATGTATCTTGTTTGTAAATAGCTTATGCTTCATACCGAACAACCGCGTACTACATCGACACTGATGACACTGCCTTAAAATATCGTCCCCATGTCGTGACCATTTTCCTCTGCCGTTGCAAACTGGATCAGTTAAAACGTCTTTTGCAGCCAGGGTGTTTTTAATCAGCCAGACGCGTTTGGCCCTTATTAACAATGCGTCATCAGTGGGTGTCAATTAAAAGTGCGTCTCATTTTCTGGCGACTATACTGTTTTTCAACAGGTGGTAACAGGTTGAAAGTCATACTTTTATTTTAACCTCTCACCCGGATAACCGAGCTCACTGACAAAACGTACCCGCACTGAGCAGTGCGAGCCGGTCTCGTGAAGCGTATTAACGACGTGTGCTGGCGAGCTGGCCAACCTGGATGAAGTTTTTAGACGATTTTCCAATTCCCTTTAGGTGAGTAGCTGGTACACGTGACCCGCCTTAGACAGAAGTTACACAAACGTTTAGAAAAGCTATATTTGTCCATAGGATTAAATGGTTGAAATGGCACTGAGCACTATGGGACTTAACATTTGTGGTCATCAGTCCCCTAGAACTTAGAACTACTTAAACCTAACTAAACTAAGGACATCACACACATCCATGCCCGAGACAGGATTCGAACCTGCGACCGTAGCGGTCACGCAGTTCCAGACTGAAGCGCCTAGAACCGCACGGCCACACCGGCCGGCTGCATAGGGTTAACTCTAGACACAGATTCCGTTCTGGGGAAAGTATAAGGGACTGATGACCTTAGATGTTTAGTCTCTTCAAACTCTTAACTAGCTGCAGCAGTAAAATCACATTTTTTGCGTTCATTTGCGTGTTATTAAAATGTTGATATCTAAATTCCCCTGCTCACGAAATTCTTAGGATATATTGTAGTTGACGATGGATTCACTGAAAGGAAAAAGGGTGACTTTGAACCTGTTACCACATGATTTAAAACAGTACAGTCTTCGAGAAATGAGAGATACATTTAAGATTTCATTCACTGATGATTTCCTGTTAATAAATGCGAAACACTCTGGATGATTAGGTACATGCAGCTGGGGTATGCCAAAGGCATTTTAATTGACATGTCAGTGTTGTGTCCACAGTAGAGTTCAGCACTGCTTAGAGTTTATGATGGTCGTCGATGCTGCAACATTACTCGTTACAGGAACTTACAATCATGCCTTTAATGTACGGTGCTGTCATCGTAGCGTCAGGAAAATCGAACGAATAAACGTAAATATATGATATAATCTATGGGCAGTATGAAACCATTTTGGGAAACAAAATGTAGGTTTACAAGACCTTTATCGGACCCCAAAAACCGCCTCATCATATCTATGTATACTCTATCATGATTTCGGTAATGCCCATTTATCAAGCTTAAAATACGTTAAGTCAAACCTGTTACAAAGTTCTGCCTTTCAAATGTATATAAACGATATAAATGTTGACCGTATGTTATGTCACTAAACAGCTTGATTGAAAATATTCTACAGGATCTACACCTCACCTGTAATGACTGGAAGGTATTACGTCCTAATCTAATCATCGCTGGTTCGGTGATCAGCGTCGTTTTTTCATATGTGCTGACTTGAGTCGCTTGCTTTATTTCTTACTATAGATAGTCGTACTAGGGTAAAAGCCAATATGAATACCACAACTGATAACGTTTAGAACACTGTTAATTTCGTTAATGTTAGCTTGGCAACATCAAGTACGTAACTGACTTTGTCATCATAACATCAAAAATCAGTCAACAAAGCTTGACGTGTGAGTGTAGATTACATGCTTTCGTCACCTATCGAAATCAGAATCAAAATGATTCCATGTTGTAGCCAGCGATCGATTTGTTTCGATATACATGCTCAACTGAGTTTATGCAATTATTTAAATGTGCTATAAACTATCTGCCGCGAATTACACATGTAGTTTCGATGGATATAAGTTTGACGTCAGTCAGTTGCCAGTTTGAAAAAATCACCTCTCTAAGGGCATCGCCCAGCAACACATTATCCGTGTGCCTCGTACTACCACAGAACGCAAATAAGGAATGATATTGCCTTCTCTGTGTAAGCTATGCTAACAACTTAGATTGGTTCTGTCCTTCCATCGTAATCGTCTGAGTGAGATGGCCCGGTGCCAAGGTACTGATATATTCTGTCGGAAAGTTCCGTTTCTCAGATGAGAAGAGCTACCATCCATTGAAAGTTCCCGTAATTTTCGCAGACCATTTCCGTCGCATAGGCTGTGGTGATTTAAAAGAAACAACGGTTATTTTGTTTCGAAGTTGAGGTTGTTTCCAATGCTTGTGCTGTCACTTGAATGTGAAACAAGTAATCTCACGTCATTACAGTTTCCTACCAGCTTTTTCACATACAAGTGGTGCATGCGCATAGAGAACTCTGAAGAAGTTCTTAAATACAAGGGCTCAGTTTGAATGGAATAGACAGCCCAGAATGATAAGAATGTGACTTTCAATGTCTCAGTTGCATTCATATAATAATAACAACAATAATAAATAACAGACGTAGCACTAAAGACAACAGCTGAAGTAGCATTCCATACATCGAAAATGTTCATCTCGGCTTACAGTAAATGCAACTGCGTCCCTTCTACATGTACATCTACATGGATAACCTGCAAATCACATTTAAGTGCCTGGCAGAGGGTTCATCGAACCACCTTCATAATTCTCTATTACTACAATCTCGTATAGCGCGCGGAAAGAGCAAACACCTGTACCTTTCTGTACGAGCTCTGATTTCCCTTATTTTGTGGTGGTGATCGTTTTTCCCTATGCAAGTCGGTTTCAACAAAATATTTTTCCTCTCGGAGCAGAAAGTTGGTGGCAACTAATAACGCTTTTCTTTTAATGATGTTAAGCCTAAATCCTGTATTATTTTAGTGACACTCTGTCTTATATTTCGCGATAATACGAAGCCTGCTGCCCTTCTTTCAACTTTTCGATATACTCCGTCAGTCCTATCCGGTAAGGATCCCAAAGGATCCCACACTGCAAGAGGACGGACAAGCCTAGTCTAGGCAGTCTCCTTAGTAGATCTGTTACATTTTCTAAGTGTCCTGCCAGTGAAACGCAGTCTTTGGTTAGCCTTCCCCACAATATTTTCTATGTGTTCCTTCCAATTTAAGTTGTTCGTAATTGTAATTCCTAGGTACTTAGTTGAATTTCTGGCCATTTGATTGATTTATCGTGTAACGAAGTTTAACGAAATCCTTTTAGCACTCCGGCTATTCAGATTGTCTCCCAAATCGTTTATATAGATAAGGAACAGCAAATGGCCTACAACACTACCTTGGGGAACGCCAGAAATCACTTCTCTTTCACTCGATGACTTTCTGTCAGTTACTACGAACTGTGACCTCTCTGACAGGAAGTCACAAATCCATTCACATAAGTGAGACGATATTCCATAATCACACAATTTCACTACAAACCGCTTGTGTGGTACATTGTCAAAAGCCTTCCGGAAATTCAGAAATACGCAATCGATCTGAAATCCCTCGTCAAAAGCACTCAACACTTCATGCAAATAAAAGCTAGTTGTGTTTTACAAGAACGATGTTTTCTAAACCCATGTTGACTGTGTGTCAACAGACAGTTTTCTTCGAGGTAATTCATAATGTTAGAACACAATATATACTCCAGAATCCTACTGCATATCGACGGTAATGATATGGGCCTGTAATTTAGTGGACTACTCCTACTACCTGTCTTAAATATTGGTGTGACCTGTGCAACTTTCCAGTCTTTGGGCACCGATCTTTCGTCGAGCGAACGGCTGTATATGATCGTTAAGTATGGAGCTAATGCATCAGCATACTCGGAAAGGAACCTAACTGGTATACAGTCTGGACCAGAAGACTTGCTTTTATTAAGTGATTTAAGTTGCTTCACTACTCCGAGGATATTTACTTCTACGTTACTCATGTTGGCAGCTGTTCTTTATTCGAATTTCAGAATATTTAGTTCGTCTTCTTTTGTCCTTTATCGGAAGAATGATCCACACTTCCGTTATCCTACAACATTTCGTTGTAAGCTGGAATGTACCCTCAGTACGCCACCATATAAATTATGAGCCACTCTTACTTACAGGCACAAACCCTTTATATGTATCTTCCTACTTTTATGCAGATCTACTGTAAAGATTCACGGCCGACGTTCGTAATAATAATTTCATTAGAGGACTGCTGTAAATAGATAATATGATGGTTTTAAGTACATCTATTTGAAATAGTTGTGGAGAAAAAAGCATTTCATAGAAGTTTTCACCCTCAGGCTGATCACAATCAGAAAGGTCTAGACTCAGAAACGGTATTCTGCAGATACTAAACAGTCCTCTGGCTATGTAAATAATGTGCTTTTAAAAATGCTGTGTCCGTGTTAATTACATAAGGAACATTAGTAACAGAAACCAGACATACAACACGCAATCCGAACGCTTATTAAATCAAACACTTACCATATAACTGTGACGACTTTCCTTGAGTACGACACATGTCTTATGGGTGAGCATTTTGCTATAGTATATTGGATGGAAATACGAGTGCAGTCTGCACAAAGCAGGTATCTCTCTCTTCATCGTTAGTCGAAATTTGTATGCAAGCCTTACATATGTTAAATCAAACAAATTCGTTTTCTTTTCTGTACATTTGTAGTAATTCATATCTTGTGAAGTATATGCAAATTTTTAGTTGTTTTGAAGTGTATCAAACTATTTCACTTTCTTGGAGAGCTGATGTTAAAGGATGTGTAAAATAAAGTCGATCAAAACGTAAAGAACACCGATTCACCAGAAAAGATCTTTCATAGAGTAAAATAGTGCTGCTGCCGATGCATAATCATTAGACTGCGTTTGCATAGCTCGATGTAAATTACAGGTAACTACAACGGCGATATGTAAAGAGACTTATCAGATTGTGTTAAGTAGTATAAGCTGACAGGTGCAAACGGCTTCCGCCTGACACCCAGAATTTGCTGCGCCGTCACTGGAGAATACTTCTCTTGTAATCTGAACAGTCTACAGATCCACAGCTAGTTATGAGAATTTTAATTTAATCTAGGAGGTACCTGTCAGACAAGAAGAAAACGTTGCCGATATTTCAATGCAGATTTCCTAAAATATTTTGACAGGACAATGAACTGGGATCACTATTTGGCTGCTTTAATTTGATTTCATTAGTGGATTTTCCATCTCGCGGGCAACAAGATAACAGGATCCGCACTGATAACATTTTTATAGACAGTAGATGCACTGAAAGAATTAATGTGTACCCAATTGTTAATACAATAACTGATCATAATGCACGATCAATGGAAATAAATATAGCACCTTACGCCTCTGAGACATGCTCATACAAGACAGTGAGGCTTATTAATGATACCAAGATACATTGTTTAAAGAAGAAGTTGAAATAAGTAGTATGGACTGAAGTATATATGGAAAGAGATGCTGATGTGAAATTCAACGTATTCCATACTAAATTTCTGACAATATTTGAAAGTAACTTTCCCAAAAACGTGCAGAATGTAAATTACAAACACAAGAAAGCCATGCGTAAATAAAGCGATTAAAAGCACATGAAAGAGGAAAATGGATTTTTCTATAAAAGCTAGAATAAATCAAAACGTAACATTACTTGCGTTGTACAGAAGATACGGTAATATTTTAATGAAAGTAATTAGATTGTTCATAAATATGCGTACCATGACAGTAACTGATAATTAAGATAATAATATTCAACTATATGGGATATAGTGAAACTGGAGTCACGACAATCAGTCAGGGCACAGTCACAAGTTGCGAGTATGTATGAGAATCGCATTATGAATATAGCAGCAAAAACGAGATTAAATTGTTCGGTTGAAGTAGAATGACAATATGTTAAAAATGTCATTCCAGAAAATGTTAAATAACTAGTAGTAGTACCAACATCCTCCACAGCTTCATAAATTTCCAGAAATTCTAAAAAGCAAAAGTGACATGGTGTCCAGGGAATTTCAGACAGAATTCTGGAAAGATATTCTAGCTAAGTAGATAATACCCTTTTTTTCATTTCTGAAGCTGATCCACTTTGAGCAATACACATTTTTCCTTCTTTTCTTCTTGTGTTTTGCTTAAGGTAGGTCACCAGCAAAAACAAGTATATTTCTAAGCAAACACAGAGAGAAGAACTTCAACCTCAAGATGGTTATTGTAATATCAGTTGTGGTGTATGTAATGCTTCACTGTCAGAGGTAATTTTTCCGGAAAGATTAAAATACACAATTATTAAACTACTTTATAAGAAATGTGACAAGAAAGATTAAATAATTATCTACCAATTACCTTGCCTACATCTTTTTTCAAAATATTCGAAAAAACTCGAAAGAGTAGTTTAAGTGTCTAGCAAGAAAATTAGGATTGTGTCAGTATATTCGCATTGTGAAGGGACAGATCAAGATAAGATGGATAGTTTTTATGAGGCACTCAGTCATGTAGTTGTTAGAGTAAAGGACTATATAATAACAGATCAGGAATTCAGGAAGGCTGTGAGGGACACACGTGTATTCAGGGGATTCTTTGATGACACTGATCATTATTTAATCTGCAGTGAAATTGGGATTGTGAGGCCGAAAGTGCAGGAGGTCAGGTCCATATGTAGGAGGATAAGAAAAAAATGGCTCAAATGGCTCTGAGCACTATGGGACTTAACATCTGTGGTCATCAGTCCCCTAGAACTTAGAACTACTTAAACCTAACTAACCTAAGGACATCACACACATCCATGCCCGAGGCAGGATTCGAACCTGCGACCGGAGCGGTCACGCGGCTCCAGACTGAAGCGCCTAGACCGCACGGCCACACCGGCCGGCAGGGAGGATAAGAGTGGAGAAACTTCAAGATAAGGAAATCAGGCACAAGTACATAACAGCGATCTCAGAAAGGTACCAGATAGTTGAATGTAGTCAATTACAGTCATTGGAAAAGGAATGGACATGGTACAGGGACGCAGTACTAGAAGTGGCTAAAGAATGTCTTGGAACAGTAGTGTGTAAAAGTAGGATGAAGCAAACAGCTTGGTGGAATGACACAGTCAAGGCAGCCTGTAAAAGGAAAAAGAAGGCGCATCAAAAATGGCTACATACTAGAACTCAGGTAGACAGAGAAAGTTATGTTGAAGACAGAAACAAGCCAAACAGATAATTGCAGCATCCAAGAAGAAATCTTGGGAAGACTTTGGAAACAGGTTGGAGACTATGGGTCAAGCTGCTGGAAAACCATTCTGGAGTGTAATTAGCAGTCTTCGAAAGGGAGGTAAGAAGGAAATGACAAGTATTTTGGACAGGTCAGGAAAACTGCTGGTGAATCCTGTGGATGCCTTGGGCAGATGGAGGGAATATTTTGAATAGTTGCTCAAAGTAGCTGAAAATGCGATCAGTAATGTTTCAGATTTCGAGGTAGAATGGGATAGGAATGATGATGGACATAGGATCACATTTGAGGAAGTGGAGAAAATGGTCAATAGATTGCAGTGCAATAAAGCAGCTGGGGTGGATGAAATTAAGTCGGAACTCATCAAATACAGTGGAATGTCAGGTCTTAAATGGCTACACAGGATAATTGATATGGCCTGGGAGTCGGGACATGTTCCATCAGACTGGACAAAAGCAGTATTCACACCAATCTTTAAACATGGAAACAGAAAAGATTGTAACAACTACAGAGGTATCTCTTTAATCAGCGTTGTGGGTAAGATCTTCTCAAGTATTGTTGAAAGGAAAGTGCGAGTATTAGTTGAGGACCAATTGGATGAAAATCAGTGTGGGTTTAGGCCTCTTAGAAGTTGTCAGGACCAGATCTTTAGCTTACTGTAAATAATGGAGAAGTGTTATGAGTGGAACAGGGAATTGTATCTATGCTTTATAGATCTAGAAAAGGCATATGACCGGGTTCCTAGGAGAAAGTTATTGTCTGTTCTACGAGATTATGGAATAGGAGGCAAACGTTTGCAAGCAATTAAAGGTCTTTACATGGGTAGTCAGGCAGCAGTTGGTGTTGACGGTAAATTGAGTTCATGGTTCAGAGTAGTTTCAGGGGTAAGACAAGGCTGCAACCTGTCTCCACTGTTGTTCATATTATTTATGGATCATATGTTGAAAACAATAGACTGGCTGGGTGAGATTACGATATGTGAACACAAAATAAGCAGTCTTGCACATGCGGATGACTTAGTTGTGATGGCAGATTCGATTGAAAGTTTGAAAAGTAATATTTCAGAGCTAGATCAGAAATGTAAGGACTATGGTATGAAGATTAGCATCTCTAAAACGGAAGTAATGTCAGTGGGAAAGAAATATAAACTGGTTGAGTGCCAAATAGGAGGAACAAAGTTAGAACAGGAGGACGGTTTCAAGTACTTAGGATGCATATTCTCACCGGATGGCAACATAGTGAAAGAACTGGAAGCGAGGTGTAGCAAAGCTAATGCAGTGAGCGCTCAGCTACGATCTACTCTCTTCTGCAAGAAGGAAGTCAGTACCAAGACTAAGTTATCTGTGCACCGTTCAATCTTTCGACCAACTTTGTTGTATGGGAACGAAAGCTGGGTGGATTCAGGTTACCTTATCAGCAAGGTTGAGGTTACGGATATGAAAGTAGATAGGATGATTGCAGGTACTAGTAGATGGGAAAAATGGCAGGAGGGTGCCCACAATGAGGAAATCAAAGAAAAACTGGGAATGAACTCTATAGATGTAGCAGTCAGGGCGAACAGGCTTAGATGGTGGGGTCATGTTACACGCATGGGAGAAGCAAGGTTACCCAAGAGACTCATGTGTTCAGCAGTAGAGGGTAGGAGGAGTCGGGGTAGACTAAGGAGAAGGTACCTGGATTCGGTTAAGAATGATTTTGAAGTAATAGGTTTAACATCAGAAGAGGCACCAATGTTAGCACTGAATAGGGGATCATGGAGGAATTTTATAAGGGGACCTATGCTACAGACTGAACGCTGAAAGGCATAATCAGTCTTAAATGATGATGATGATGAGTAGTTTAATATTTAAAGAGAGAAAAATTAGTTAACACTTCACGGTTTGGATTCCAAATGGTTCAAATGGCTCTGAGCACTATGGGACTCAACATCTGTGGTCATAAGTCCCCTAGAATTTAGAACTACTTAAACCTAACTAACCTAAGGACATCACACACATCCATGCCCGAGGCAGGATTCGAACCTGCGACCGTAACGGTCGCGCGGTTCCGGACTTGAGCGCCTAGAACCGCTAGCCCACCGCGGCCGGTTGTTTGGATTCCAGAAGGGTCGCTCCATTTAAAAAGCTATTTACACATTCGTTCATCAACTATTAAAAGCCTCAAATAATACGAGTAAAAAGCGATTGTTTCATTCAGAACTGGTTTGAATTATGCTTGATAGACAGAGTGTAAAGTGTTATGCTGAATAGTTAAAACTTGTTGGAAGGAGAGAAACTTTGTATGACTGAGGAGAACTCAAGAACAGAACCACACAAGGCTCAATTTTGGATCCACTGCTATTTCTTATATATGTAATAGACCTACCATTTAACATTCAACAAGCAGAACTAATACTTTTTCAGACGACACTTGTCTTGTAATAAATACCGTTAGAGAAAAAGTAACAGAATAAATTTTTTACTATCGTTTCTGAATAATTATTAAGTGGTATTACGAGGAGGATACACACTACATTCAGTTCTGTATAACAGACAGAGGCATAACAGGAATGTAGCACATGTGCCGGATTCAGTAAACTGCTGTTCAAAATTTCTTAGTGCAGATACTGATATAAGCTTCTACTGAGAGTACCAAATTACTATGCTGCTCAAACAGTTAAATAGAGCTACTTTTGCTTTTCGTATAATTGTTATTGTGGGATACAAACCAATCAAGCTCTTAATATATTTTTCACATTTTATTTAAAGTAGCAATTGTTCCTGTTTCTTGGGAGCAGCTGTGAACTGTATAGACTTGACTAAAATTTAACCTTTGTTCGAGTGATATAGACATAGAAGAAAGATAAGAGAATTTTAGGATTAAACTCGAGAAAGTTTATTTTACATGCATTTTTATTTCCCTACAATAAGTAACCGAAGGTGACAGAACACGGATCGCATGGTATCATTGTTGAAAATGGGTAGTTTTGTTATTTGAAGCTCTGCAGGTGGTTGAAGCTGTATCTGATTCATATGTCATTGTCTTCATTGCCAAGCTCAATAAATCTTCTTTACTGAAGACACTAATACAAAGAACAAGAATTTTATGAATCACAGAGTGATGGCACACAAAGATTTCCTGCCTTAAGTTAACTGATGACTGTGACGACAGAGAGGAACCCGGAAACAAACTTACAATTTGATCCTTCCTTATAACGCCTTCGTAGTGCTCTTATAGTTGACTTGAAACATGAAACCTCATCACAATTTATGAAATTCTCATACATTTGTAGTGACATAGCAGATCATGAAAACAACTACAGGCTCTCTTAACAAAACAATAAAATTAATAGTGTTTTCCTTCTCCAGAGAGAATTCTTACATGCCTCGAAATGTTCAGCAGCCTTATTGCGTTCCCAATGCCGAAGTTTTTTTTTACTGTAGTAGCTATCGGAAACCGCGATAATAACTCAGCTTTTTTTTTCGGTCGAAAGTTATCTCTATATAGAATCTGCTCTCCGCCACTGATGTATAGCCACAGAAATGCGAACTGAGCCGCAGTTGCGCAGGTGAAGGAAATGAGTGGGTTCTCCACCTCCGGCGCCTGCTTACACAGTCTCTCCAGGTCGTGAAAGGAATTCCTGGAACTCCGACCGTATTACTGGCAGTCCTGGCGTTCGGCCTATATTGCACATTTCATTGCTGCTCGAAGAGGGGAGCGACACCGTGTTAGAGGGCGAAAACACGCTTGCTGTAAGTGATAGAGTGGCTTAGATACCGAACCGAAACACTTACAGTACGAAAGCCACGAAGACTGGTAAGCTCATCTCCTAAACGAACGTTTATTACAAAAAGTAATTTGCAGGTATCTTTTATTGCGAATGTCATTATCTTTAATGTTTAAGAAAAGGAAATTGGATTTCTTCCGATCCCGATAGCAAAATTTATAGCTATAGTGATTAACGTAAAGATTAAAGCTGTCGAAGCGTCTCAGGCACTGTGTAAAAATGTTGGCTATTTTAATTAAACTAATATAACTACAACGAATTACGAAAATTTTACTGTCTAGCCGCCGTTGACGATATGGAATGCTGGTGAGAAATGAAAGAGAACAAGAACAAGGTGGCAGACAGATATATTGGAAGGTATGGTTTTGAAACCAAATCGAGTATTCACATCACAGTTTTAATTCGGTACACAAGTGATGATAAACGTCCAATTTCGAGCTTGATACCCCGTAGCCAAGAACCAATTCTCTCTCACCTGTACCCTACTATTCATCTTCTTTCTGCGGGGCATGTCTATCAATACGTCCAGGCAGGCTTTCTCTGTGGTGTTAGAAGAAATTTGTAATATATCTGCAAAAACGGAACTCCACAATCAGACCCAGAAGCCATGCGCTATTGGCGTTATTTGGATGAGATATCGTGGGATATGGGCGGCAACAAACGTTCTTCCGACCGTTGTCAGTTTTCCTGTATTTCTCACTCAAGAACTTTCTCAGTCACCCCCACGAGTCTGATTACACCCCGTTTCAGTCCTCTCACGAAGACAAATTCCCTGATAATGCCAGGAACTGAATCCAGGACCTGGCAGTCAGATGTGTAAGTGGACTGTAATATTTCTGTGCCACTGCTGGAATTTGTGTCCTAAAACACTCGTTTAGAAGAAAATTGGCTGTAATGGTAGCTTCAGTACCCTGCAACTAGTAGACAGTTATAGTTCGTGTTGTAAGTAGGCTGTTTAGGTTTTTATGTTAGTAACGTCGCCTAGCGCTCTGTATGAAAATCACTGGCTGTGCTGTGTGCAGTCTGTGGTTGGTTGCATTGTTGTTCGCCATTGTAGTGTTGGGCAGTTCGATGTTAACAGCGCGTAGCGTTGCGCAGTTGGAGGTGAGCCGCCAGCAGTGGTGGATGTGGGGAAGTGAGATGCCGGATTTTTGAGAGCGGATGATCTTGACGTGTGTCGATCAGAAACAATACATTTGTAAGAATGGATGGCATGAACTGCTATATACGAGGCCTGTTCAGAAAGTAAGCTCCGATTGATTGCCAAATTGAAACCACAGTGAACATCAGAAATGTTTTACTTGTAACAATTAGCTACACCTTTCAGCTACTTGTCTACGTAGTCGCCGTTCTAACTTAGACTTTTGTCATAGCGTTGTACCAACTTTTCAATAGCCTCATCATAGAAGGCAGCCGCCAGTGCTTTCCGCCAATTCTCCACGCTGGCCTACACCTCGTTGTCTGTGTCAAAATGTTGTCTTCAAAGACAGCGGTTCATGTGACCAGAGATGAAACTCAGGGGGAGACAATTGCGGACTGTATTGTGGGTAATCTCACATTTCCATTTGAAAACGATGCAGGAGCATCTTCATTGCCCCTGCAGAATGCGGCTGAGAATTGTCTTGAAGACGAAACAGCACGACAGTTATGTAATGTTAGCTGCATAGCTTCAGGCGAAATTTCTCACCAGGCCCTCGTACTTGGCGGCAGACACTATTTTCTAGACATCTTTACGCACTCACTGCGAGCTCAGAAATGAGAAGAGCGACGTGATGCTAACTGGGGTTATACTAGAGACACTACCCAACACATCTGTGCAAAGCTTTATCGGATTTTCATAGTCGTTTCCATATCGCGACCGATCGGAGCTTACTTTCTGAACGCCCCTCGTATATTATGACTTTTGAACACTATTAAGGTAAATACATTGTTTGTTCTCTATCAAAATCTTTCATTTGCTAACTATGCCTATCAGTAGTTAGTGCCTTCAGTAGTTTGAATCTTTTATTTAGCTGGCAGTAGTGGCGCTAGCTGTATTGCAGTAGTTCGAGTAACGAAGATTTTGTGAGGTAAGTGATTTGTGAAACGTATAGGTTAATGTTAGTCAGGGCCATTCTTTTGTAGGGACTTTTGAAAGTCAGATTGCGTTGCGCTAAAAATATTGTGTGAGACTTTAGTGTTGATCAGAATAGGTAAACGTTCAGTTTTGCTCAGCTGTTTGAAAATCAAATAATGTAAGAGGTTTATCAGCACAGTAATTCTATAATTTTTCTAAGGGGACGTTTCAGTGTCTCGTTGTTATACTGTTTCAAAAAGTTTCACAGCTACCGCTAACTGTGTAAATGATAACAGCACACCACACGGTCTACCACTGGGTGGATTAAAACAAACCTTTATATATTTTTTTATTACTGTACAGTTTCAGGCTAGCAACCATTTCCAAAGGGCTGTATAGTAATGGAAAAAATAAAGGTATTCTTTAATCCATCCATCGCCAGTCAGTGAGGTAAAATGTTGTGACTGAGGCACCCTGTTGATATTCGGCCGCTGTTACGACCTTTTACCGAGTAATCTGCTGCGGTGTAAATGATCCACCCACTTCTACACTCGAAGCTGCTCAATGTTGAATCATGTCATCCGCGACAGGTTAATCATGCAAATGTAATCGTTTTGTACTCACTGTTCATCCATAGCATTACCCGCATAAAACTCCGTACCACTACGATTCATGGAATGAACGTAGGAGAGCAGATACCGGAATTCTACAATGCCGTTCTAGGTAAGGTACTAGAGTAGATGGTTTGCCGTTGCCTTCCTCCGACTAGTTATGAAGTGCCAGGTTTATATCTGTGTCGTGTAGATGACTGTGCCGAGTGCATGTACAGTGTAGTGTTGGGTTTGTATTATTATGGATGAAGAGAAGGGAGAGAGCGAATGCTAGTGAGAATACACAATATATTCCTCTCGAATAACAGGCCCGAGCAAAAGCTCGAACAATCTTGTAAAATTTCATCAGCTCTTTGTCTCATTTTCATACTTCTATTAACTTACCCATTAATATAATCGTCGTTCTGGTAAATTTCCAGAGTCCATTTTTCTTGGGAAGGGTAGCATTTAATACTGGAAGTAGAACGATTTTCCATTCTTAGGTTGTTTCATTTTATTTGTTTTTTTACACCCAATAGGTTCGAATCTCATAATGTTATGGATTTGGTCTTTTGGTTGACAGAGAAAGTTTATGTTTTATATTTAGAATGTGCAGCTGAGCAGACCTATGTACAGGACCTTAAGACAAACGGGTGGACGAATAACGGATATCACGGTTCAGGGCTTCTTGCAAGTTGTGTAATGCGTGAAAGTTTTAAACATCGAAAGCTTAACCAACATACCTAATATTCAATAAACATGCCGTAATGTTCCCAATGAAGTATATAAAATACAAATATGTGTCAGCATTAATGATTAGCACTATTATTTCAATGTTCCGTCTAGATTGCCGTTTGTGTTAGACATACTTCTCACAATGATGTGTTTTGGCTCTAGGCCATCGTCAGATTCAGTTTGATGCAAGTTCCTTTTATGCATAGCACTGAGGTAGTGTATTAGTCCTACATAAATCTAAATCTCATCATAGCATAGGCGGAATTATGTTGGAGTGAGCGGCGTTTGTAGTATCAAGTGCGAGCTAAATCGAAAAGTGGAATAAAAATGCTCAGATTTATATTAAACGACTGAATTCTTCTCGGTTTTCACCGCAGTCTCAATAAACTGAAAGAAAGATAGCATTTTCCCCAGGTTGTTTCGTTAAAATAAATAGCTCATTTAGGAGAACTGGCCAGTTTCAAGCTTTATCTCATTTTCACGTGCACCGTAAAACAAAAATACTGCCACAAATTTATCACAAGGTACACATCAAAATTAGATGATGCTCGTAGATCGGTAACAGTTCAGAATAAGTACTTACTGTAACCGAAGACAGTGGTGGAAATGAGATTATTATTTTGGATTATAAAAAAATGGTTCAAATAGCTCTGAGCACTATGGGACTTAACATCTGAGGTCATCAGTCCCCTAGAACTTAGAACTACTTAAACCTAACTAACCTAAGGACATCACACACATCCATGCCCGAGGCAGGATTCGAACCGGCGACCGTAGCAGCAGCGCGGTTCCGGTCTGATGCGCTTAGAATTATATTCTGGGATTATGTTCTGTGCATTAACGATGACAATGTGCATATTAGAACTATACATGCCGTCTGCACATAAGACACTGCTTCACGAATTTCTAGTCGATTTTGCCTAAAATCTGTGGTGTAGTTTCCGGAAATTCGGTGATAGTATAAAACCTTTAGAATCTAAATTAATTTGTACACGAACACGAAAGCTGACATTGCCTACTCAAGTGACCACTAGAACGTACACTATGTTGTGGTTGTGGTCTTCAGTCCAGAGACTGGTTTGAAGCAGGTCTCCATGCTACTCTATCCTGTGCAAGCTTCTTCATCTCCCAGTACCTACTGCAACCTACATCCTTCTGAATCTGCTTGGCGTATTCATCTCTTGGTGTCCCTCTACGATTTTTACCCTCCACGTTTCCCTCCAATTCTAAATTGGTGATCCCCTGATGCCTCAGAACATGTCCTACCAATCGATCCCTTCTTCTAGTCACGTTGTGTCACAAACTTATCTTCTCCCCAACCCTATTCAATACCTCCTCATTAGTTATGTGATCTACCCACCTAATCTTCAGCATTCTTCTGTAGTACCACATTTCGAAAGCTTCTATTCTCTTCTTGTCCAAACTATTTATCGTCCACGTTTCACTTCCATACATGGTTACACTCCATACAAATACTTTCAGAAACGACTTCCTGACACTTAAATATATACTCGATGTTAACAAATTTCTCTTCTTCAGAAACGCTTTCCTTGCCATTGCCAGTCTACATTTTATATCCTCTCTACTTCGACCATCATCGGTTATTTTGCTCCCCAAATAGCAAAACTCCTTTACTACTTTAAGTGTCTCATTCCCTCAGCATCACCCGACTTAATTCGACTACATTCCATTATCTTCGTTTTGCTTTTGTTGATGTTCATCTTAAACCTTCCTTTCAAGTCACTGTCCATTCCGTTCAACTGCTCTTGCAAGTCCTTTGCTGTCTCTGACAGAATTACTATGTCATCGTTGAACCTCAAAGTCTCTATTTCTTCTCCATGGATTTTAATACCTACTCCGAACTTTTCTTTTGTTTCGTTTACTGCTTGCTCAATATACAGACTGAATATCATCGGGGAGAGGCTACAACCCTGTCTCACTCCCTTCTTAACCACTGCTTCCCTTTCATGTCCCTCGACTCTTATAACTGCCATCTGGTTTCTGTACAAATTGTAAATAGGCTTTCGCTCCCTGTAATATACCCCTGCCACCTTCAGAATTTGAAACAGAGTATTCCAGTCAGCATTGTCAAAAGCTTTCTGTAAGTCTACAAATGCTAGAAACGTAGGTTTGCCTTTCATTAATCTATTTTCTAAGATAAGTCGTAGGGTCAGTACTGCCTCACGTGTTCCAATATTTCTACGGAATCCAAACTGATCTTCCCCGAGGTAGGCTTCTACTAGTTTTTCCATTCGTCTGCAAGGAATTCGCGTCAGTATTTTGCAGCCGTGGATTATTAAACTGATAGTTCGGTAATTTTCACATCTGTCAACACCTGCTTTCTTTGGGATTGGAACTATTATTTTCTTCTTGAAGTCAGAGGGTATTTCGCCTGTCTCATACATCTTGCTCACCAGATGGTAGAGTTTTGTCGGGACTGGCTCTCCCAAGGCTGTCAGTAGTTCTAATGGAATGTTATCTACTCCCGGGGCCTTGTTTCGACTCAGGTCTTTCAGTGCTCTGTCAAACTCTTCACGCAGTATCATATCTCCCATTTCATCTTCATCGACATCCTCTTCCATTCCATAATATTGTCCTCCAGTAAATCGCCCTTGTATAGACCCTCTATATACTCCTTCCACCTTTCTGCTTTCCCTTCTTCGCTTATTACTGGGTTTCCATCTGAGCTATTGATATTCATACAAGAGGTTCTCTTTTCTCCTAAGGTCTCTTTAATTTTCCTGTAGGGAGTATCTATTTTACCCATAGTGCGATATCTCTCCACATCCTTATATTTGTACTCTAGCCATCCCTGCACTTCCCGTTGATCTCATTTTTGAGATTTTTGTATTCCTTTTTGCCTGCTTCATTTACTATTTTTTTATATTTTCCCCTTTCATCAATTAAATTCAATATCTCTTCTGATACCCAACTGGCCATTAAAATTGCTACACCAAGAAGAAATGCAGATGATAAACGGGTATTCATTGGACGAACATATTATACTAGAACTGACATGTGATTACATTTTCACGCAATTTGGGTGCATAGATCCTGAGAAATCTGTGCCCAGAACAACCACATGTGGCCGTAAAAACGGCCACGATACGCCTGGGCATTGAGTCAAACGGAGCTTGGATGGCGTGTACAGGTACAGCTACCCATGCAGCTTCAACACGATACCACAGTTCATCAAGAGTAGTGACTGGTGTATTGTGGCGAGCCAGTTGCTCGGCCACCATTGACAAGACGTTTTCAATTGGTAAGACATCTGGAGAATGTGCTGGCCAGGGTAGCAGTCGAATATTTTCTGTATCCAGAAAGGCCCGTACAGGGCCTGCAACATGCGGTCGTGCATTATCCTGCTGAAATGTAGGGTTCCGCAGGGATCGAATGAAGGGTAGAGCCACGGGTCGTAACACATCTGAAATGTAACGTCCACTGTTCAAAGTGCCGTCAATGCGAGCAAGAGGTGACCGAGATGTGTAACCAATGGCACCCCATACTATCACGCCGGGTGATACGCCAGTATAGCGATGACGAATACACGCTTCCAATATGCGTTCACCGCGATGTCGCCAAACATGGATGCGCCCATGATGATGCTGTAAATAGAACTTGGGTTCATCCGAAAAAAATGACGTTTTTCCATTCGTGCACCCAGGTTCGTCGTTGAGTACACCATCGCATGCGCTCCTGCCTGTGAAGCAGCGTCTAGTGTAACCGCTGCCACGGTCTCCGAGCTGATAGTCCATGCTGCTGCAAGCGTCGTCGAACTGTTCGTGCAGATGGTTGTTGTCTTGCAAACGTCCCCATCTGTTGACTCAGAGATCGAGACGTGGCTGCACGATCCGTTACAGCCATGCGGATAAGGTGCCTGTCATCTCGACTGCTGGTGATACGAAGCCGTTGGGATCCAGCACGGCGATCCGTATTACCTTCCTGAACCCACCGATTCCATATTCTGCTAACAGTCATTGGAACTCGACCAACGCGAGCAGCAATGTCGCGATACGATAAACCGTAATCGCGATAGGCTACAATCCGACCTTTATCAAACTCGGAAACGTGATGGTACGCATTTCTCCTCCTTACACGAGGCATCACATCAACGTTTCACCAGGCAACGCCGGCCAACTGCTGTTTGTGTTTGAGAAATCGGTTGGAAACTTTCCTCATGTCAGCATGTTGTAGGTGTCACCACCGGTGCCAACCTTGTGTGAATGCTCTGAAAAGCTAATCATTTGCATATCACAGCATCTTCCTCCTGTCGGTTAAATTTCGCGTCTGTAGCACGTCATTTTCGTGGTGTAGCAAATTTAATGGCCAGTAGTGTAGTTTTGCAGGACTCATATATTTGAGAACAAGGCGTACACGCCTGTTTACCCAACTCCCTTTGCACACAGATTACCTTTTGCCTCCTGTGAAGGTCATTCTTCCTTTCCGCTTTTGCCACAGCGTCCTTAGAGGGACCTCCAGCTTTTGGTTTCTGCATTCCCGCACGCACCTCCCAGGCAGCCATTGTCACAGTTATTTGCCACTTCTTCGCCGCGCAGGCTACGGAGCTACCGGAGGCAGTTTATGCCGTCGGCCGCTGCTTTCCCCGGCCGGTGATACAGAATACCGGAAAGCGGTGCTGCGAGTGTTTTCTGCTGAGTCTTCAGTAGGATGGGGGAAGGCTTCCGGGCGCAGAGGAGGCGCCGTATCTTATGGGCATCGATCGGCCATCCGGGACCCAGCGGCTCGCAGAGAACAACAGAAGCGCAGCGGCGGCGGCGGCGGCGGTGGCGGCAGCGGATAGACGCCCGGCGAGCGGCGGTCGGCGCAGTTTTAACGAGCGAGTTAGTAAAACGGCCGGCCACGCGCCATTGTCTCGCGGCCAACAAAGAATGATGTAGCCAGGAGGGCAGCTCCACCTATTCACATATGCTCTGCTGGGATAGCCATTGTGGTCCCCGGTACACAATTATTCGGCATTATTATGGCAGTGAATCTGCAAAGCCCTCTCCCGCAAAAATAATGCTCGCGATAGATCGCGCCTCCTTCACCGGCATGAACAACCTGTTATTTAATTCCTACAACGGCTTAGGAGTCACATGAGCGAAATGCGTGAAATCTCTCTGTACGCTTTCACAAGTAACAAATAACCTAAAACGTGTGTTGCCTCAAATGGTAAGTGCTTCCCAGTATTGCGATGATAGTTACCGCCAGGAAACTAATCAGTAAATATTTAGCACTATGTCACTTTCGACAAACATTTGTAAACATGTAGTATGACGTAATAAATCTCACCACCAAAATACCACGTGCCTTTTGAAAGGTGAAATACTCTTTATTACATTTAATGTAAAAGTTATCTCCATTTCGTACTGACTTTCGACTTTGATCAATAAACTGTCGCCTTATATACTTGTTTTTATAAATGGATATATCTCCAGAAGTCTTTAAACTACCCCATACTAATCCAGAGCACCTGAATTAAGAAATGATTGGCTCTATGCAATATGGGACTTAAAATCTGAGGTCATCAGTCCTCTAGACTTAGAAATACTTAAACCCAACTAACCTAAGGACATCACACACATCCATGCCCGACACATGATTCGAACTTGCGAGCGTAGCGCCTAGAACCGCACGGCCACTCCGGCCGGCTCGTACAGGAAAGGATCGGTGAAATCTTGCTTCTAACATTTACATATTTTATACAGTAGTTGCTTTTTGCAGCGTATAAGACCTCTTTAGTTTTGAAGAATGAACAACTGGTTTCTATGTTTCGGCTCCCGTAAACCTGGGAAGATGCACAAATGTGAAATAGTTTTCCTTACTCATTTGTGATACTCTAGATTCTAACCTATGTTATATTTCTATACACAATATTGGTAGGTGATCCTGCATGTAGGTCTTAAGTTGGTTCAAGGGGAAATAAAGCTTTATTCTATTAGCATAGGCTTACCCTACGATACACAACTATGAAGCCCGGTCCGAGACGCCTTCCTGGCAGTGTTTCCACCGCAAACACCGTTTCTGTCCACCATAACCTGATATTCTAGGACGTTTTGTCGATTTTTAATGACAGATTTCAACGTCAACATTAACAAACGCTACGTCATTGTACTTGTCTTCTCAAGAGCTATCGAATACCGCCATAAAAATACACGTTTCTGGGTAAAGAAACGTTCTTACTTCAATATCTCAGTTTATACCAGCGCTAAAAACATTAACCAAACAAAAAATACGTGCCCATCTACGCTCTAACATTTGTCGAGAACCACGGTTCACGAAATAAATGGGGTGTCACGTCTTACTTGACTCATCCTGTATATCTACTAGATCTACGGGATCTAATCATTAATGAGTCCAGACTGAAGCGCCTAGAACCACTCGACCACAGAGGACGGCTGAATTAAATTTATTGTTATATATTTTGGTATCGAAGTATTACGCACAGTTTTCAGAAATACTGACGCTTTAAAAGTCACAAAAATATTTCGCCTGACCCTAAAGATCTCCATATGCACTGAAGACAAATAAACTGATATACCAGTCTAATATCGTATAGGGCCCCCGCGAGTACGCAGAAGTGTCGCAACACGACGACGCATAGACACGACTAATGTCTGAAGCAGTGCTGGAGCGAATTGGCACCACGAATCCTGCAGGGCTGTTCATAAATCCATAAGAGTACGAGGGGGTGGAGATTTCTTCAGACCAGCATGTTGCAAGGCATCCCAGAGATGCTCAGGAATGATCTTGTATGTGGAGGCTGGTGACCAGCGAAAGTGTTTAAACTGAGAAGAGTGTTCCTGAAACCACTCTGTAGAAATTCTGGACGTGTGGGGTGTCGCATTGTCCTGTGGAATTTCCCAAGTCCGTCGGAATGCACAATGGACATAAATGGATGCAGGTGATCAGACAGGATGCTTATGTACGTGTCACTTGTCAGAGTCGTTTCTAGATGTATCAGGAGTCCCATCATATCACTCGAGCTGCACAAGGCTCACACGGTTACAGAGCCTCCACCAGCTTGAACAGTCCCCTGCTGACATGCAGTGTCCATGGATTCATAAGGTTGTCTCCATACCCGTACACGTCGATCTGCTCGATACAATTTGAAACGAGACTCGTCCGACCAGGCAACATGTTTCCAGTCACCATCAGTCCAGTATCGGTGTTGACGGGCCCAGGCGAGGCGCATAGCTTTGTGTCGTAGAGTCATCAAGAGTACACGAGTGGACCTTCGGCTCCGAAAACCCATATCAATTTTGTTTCGTTGAATGGTTCGCACGCTGACACTGATGACCCAACATTGAAATCTACAGCAATTTGCGGAATGGTTGTTCTTCTGTCACCCTGAAAGATACTCTTCAGTCGTCGTTGGTTCCGTACTGGCAGGATCTTTTTCCGCCCTCAGCGATGTCGTAGATTTGATGTTTTACCAAATCCCTCATGTTCACGGTACACATGTGAGATGGTGGTAAGGGAAAATCTCCATTTTATCGCTACCTCGGAGATGCTGTGTCCCAGCTCGTGCGCCGACTATAATGCCGCCTTCAAACTCACTTAAATCTTGATAATCTGCTACTGTAGCAGCAGTAATCGATCTAACAACTACGCCAGACACTTAGTGTCTTATATAGGCGTTACTGACCACAGCACCTGTTTACATATCTCTGTATTTGAATACGCATAGCTATACCAGTTTCTTTGGCGCTACAGTGTAAATACTGCTGTTTATTGTGAAAATTAAAGCATTAAGTCCATCCTCATTCATGCGTAATGTCACAGTTAAAACATACGATACGAAAGCGGTCAAAGTACGACTGTTATTGGGAAAGGTCCTCTCAGTCGCGAAATGGAAACCAAAGCCAAAATCAAATATATTTTACTTGCAACATTTTGCAACAGCTTCCAGCTACTGTTCCACATTGTCGCTTAGACATTTGTCGTAACGTTGTACCAACGTTCCGATATTCTCAACATAAAAGGCAGCCACCTGTGCTTAACACCACTTCTCTGTGCTGCTCGGCAGTTCATTGTCGGTGTCAAAATGTCGTCTCCATAGCCAAAGGCTGATGTGAGCAGGGATGAACATCAGAGGGAGCCAAGTCCGGTGGGTGATCAAACACTTCCCATCGAAAAAGCTGCAGGGGCGTCCTCATTCCCCTACAGCCCAAAATTGTCGTGAAAAAGGAAATGCATGACAGGTAAGTTATGTGGGGTTGCATGAAGTCAGACGAAACCCCTCAGCGGGAACCCATACTTGGCGGAAGCTACTATCGCTCCAGGCATCATTAAGTGCTCACTCCGTGCTCAGAACTGAAAAGAGCGACATGACGCGATCGTCATTCTAGAGACACTGCCTGACACATCTGTGGAAGGTTTCATCGGATTTTCACTGGCGTTTCCGTATCGCGACTTATCGGAGCTTACTTGCCGAATAGCCCTCGTAGCAAAACATAATGGCCTGACGCAGATCGTGAGTCATATGAGTAAATGAATATTCCTCAAATTTTGCACAGTTATTTATTGCGAAATGTGTTTTTAACAAAACGTATATAATATTTATGAACATAACGTCAGACCACAACAATGGCTCGCATGCCTTGTTCCCGAAAATCAGCTGATCTCTCCTTCGTTGATAATTATAGCCTCGAACTGACAATTCATTTTCGGAATGTTTCATAAATTTACAGTGACAAGCACATTTCATACCTTCGTCATGTAAATGTTTTGTACCATACACATTATGCAAGTCTGGAAAGGAAGGATAGAAATTTGGGGTTAAATATCGGAGTACCAACAACAACAAGGTAATTAGGGCCGAAGCAAAAGTTTAAATTCACCCAAAATAGGGTAGGAGTTAAGCGTGGCCTACGAAACCGTCTTAGTATCCGTCACTGATATAAGAAAGCTACGGGAAACCTAAAGTTGGATAGCCAGGTTGTAATTTGTCGAGCGTGCCTTCCGTACATAGGTCTTGTCTACTGAGGTGATAAAAGTCACGAGATACCTTCTACTATCTTGTCGAACGTCGTCTGTCCGGGCGTACTGCAGCATCTCGACGTAGCATGGACACACGAAGTCGTTAGAAGTTCCCTGTAGAAATATTGAACCATACTGTCTATACAGTCGTCCATACTTACAGAAGTGTTGCCCGTGCAGGATTTTGTGCACACACTGACCTCTCCAGTACGACCCAACTGACCTCTCCAGGCCGGCCGGGGTGTCCGAGCGGTTCTAGTCGCTATAGTCTGGAATCGCGCGACCGCTAGGGTCGCAGGTTCGAATCCTGCCTCGGTCATTAATGTCTGTGCTGTCCTTAGGTTAGTTAGGTTTAAGTAGTTCTAAGTTCTAGGGGACTGATGACCTTAGAAGTTAGTGCTCAGAGTCATTCTTTTGACCTCTCCAGTACGTCCCATAAATGTTCGATGCGATTTATGTCGGGAGATATGAGTGGCCAAACCATACGCTAGAACTGTCCAGAATGTTCTTCAGACCAACTGCAAATAGTTGTGGGCCTGTCACATGGCACATTGTCATCCATAAAAATTCCATTGTTTCTTGGGAACATGACGTCCATGAATGTCCGCGAATGTTCTCCATGTAGCCTAACATAATCAGGACCAAGTCCGTTCCACGTAAACACAGCCCACACCATTATGGAGCCAACACCAGTGCCTTGTTGACAACTTGAGTCCATGGCTTTTGTGGGGCCTGCACTAACCTACCATCAGCTCTTATCAAAAGAAATCGGGACTCATCTGACCATGCAACGGTTTTCCGGTCGTTTAGGGTCCGACCGAAATGGTCACGACCCCACGAGAGTAACTGCAACCGATGTCGGTCGTCTGCTGCCATATCCCATTAACGCCAATTGTCACCACACTGCCCTGTCCGCACCCGGTAGCTGAGTGGTCAGCGCGGGCTCGATTCCCGGCTGGGTCGCTGATTTTCTCTGCTCAGGGACTGGGTTTTGTGTTGTCCTAATCATCATCACTTCATCCCCACCGACCCGCAAGTCGCCGAAGTGGCGTCTAATCGAAAAACTTAAACCCGGCGAACGGTCTACCCGACGGGAGGCCCTAGTCACACTACATTTACATTTACCACACTGTCCAAACGAATTACTGCGCTTACTTCACGCAGTGTTGCTTGTCTGTTAGCACTGATAACTCAACGCAAACGTCACTGCTTTCGGTCTTAAGTGAAGGCCGTCGGCCACTGCGTTGTACTTTGTGATAGGTAATGTTGAAATGCCGTACTCTCTGCACACCTTGACACTGCAGATCGCGGAATATTGAATTCCTTAACGATATCCGAAATGGAATGTCCTATGCGTCTAGCTCCAATCACCATTCCGAGTTCAAAGTATGTTAATTCCAGTCGTGTAGCTATAATGACGTCTGAAACCTTTTCTCATGAGTCACTCGAGTACGAATGACAGCTCCACCAATGCACTGACGTTTTGTATCTTGTGTACGCGATACTACTGCCATGTGTATATGTGCATAGCGCTACGCAATGACTTCTGTCACCTCATTGTATAATCACTGTGTTGTCTTATTCGATAAGAGCTTAAATATATAAAGTCGTCATGGGAAGCTAGTATCTCCGTCATTTATCGCTATTTGTGACTATTGCTCAAGACCAGTTTTCCGTGGACCCATAACATGGGGCAGTAGAGGTTCCTGTCTTTTGTGTCCGCAAAGTGAAGATGGGTAAACGTGTTTCCAAACACTAGGGGTCCCGTAATAGATATGGCTGGCGAACAACACTTGTCGCTTTGTTGCACGCATGTATGTACTGGGACTCTGGCCTCAAAGATACAACGGAGATTAGAATTGCTTATTACAGTTACAGCCTTAGTGATAGGTGGAAGCGTTTGGCGATTACCGAGAAATCTGGTGAGATTTCGCGGTGGCATCACCAACGTTCCTCTATTTTACTGACACAATCTCTGTTAACACAACATCACGATGACGTACGTCAACCAATCACAGAAAGATTTTTTCTCAATCTGGCTGTTATTTATTTATACTTTTTTGCCGTGTGGGATTAGCCGAGCGGTCTGGGGCGCTGCAGTCATGGACTGTGCGGCTGATGCCGGCGGAGGTTCGAGTCCTCCCTCGGGCATGGGTGTGTGTGTTTGTCCTTAGGATAATTTAGGTTAAGTAGTGTGTAAGCTTAGGGACTGATGACCTTAGAAGTTAAGTCCCATAAGATTTCACACACAAAAAATGGTTCAAATGGCTCTGAGCACTATGGGAACTCAACTGCTGAAGTCATTAGTCCCCTAGAACTTAGAACTAGTTAAACCTAACTAACCTAAGGACATCACAAACACCCATGCCCGAGGCAGGATTCGAACCTGCAACCGTAGCGGTCTTGCGGTTCCAGACTGCAGCGCCTTTAACCGCACGGCCACTTCGGCCGGCTTTCACACACATTTGAACATTTTTTTTATGCTTTTCTCTCTTTTCACAATCGGTTCCGGCCAGTGCTTATATGTATAGAAGAGCACTCTATATGACCGCTACGAAACTGGAACACAATGATGTGAAAGTAAATTAGGGGATTGGCAATTTATGGATAATATAGCAGCTTATTCAGAGTTTGTGCTTCCATTCGTTTTGATCTACAAGAAAGAAACTGTTTTTGATGATTTAATTGTTTGTGCACAGAAGAATGGAAATGTGCACAAATATAACGCTGACAAAAGAATAAAAGTGAGGGCCGTCTAATAATATCCGAGATCTATTTATGTGTATGTACGTGTAAACACAAAGAGGAAACAGCTAATAAAATAATATATTCAAAATACTACCGAAATGGGAATTGGAAAATTTTAATTTCACTTAGTGCATAGACTACATTAATAAACTTAACTATTCATGTGGAAACTACGAATAGTTAATGGAATAGCTACTTTGGTTTTTATTAGCTGTAAACAGTGTGTCAGGATATCTCCTTTTTTGTAGTTCAGCTTCAGTAATTGTTTTTTGAAATGATTAAAAACTTCGATTTCGCCTAGAATATTCAATTTTACCCCTTTCGTTGTGTGACGAAGGATTTTGAGTTCATCGTAAATACTTCTGGTGGCGTGCTCGTTGTGCATGAGATGGACAACAAATGCACAAATAAGGCAGCTGTTGCCAAGATTTGAAGGCCATTACATCATTTCTCCCTAGCTCTCCACCTTTTTACTGGCCATCTCATTTTTCTCAAGGCCGTTAACGAAAGATTATACGGTATGCCTTGATTCGGTAGCAGATTGATGGAGTACTGACTGTGGAATAAATTTTCAACGCCAGTATTTGAGCGGCAAAGCATGTAGTAACGATAACATAAGATTCTTGCGGCGCTAATACGCTGAACAAATTTGAAAAGTCTCTACAGTGTCCCACAGAGAGCGAGCACCTTGTTTGCTCCGGCGTTCCTCTCTGCTTTCTTATTATCATCAACATTTACTTTTTTATTACTGCTTACAGTTCCGACACCCGTCACCTGGAATCTAATTCGTGTCGTATATTCACGTAACTAAGAAATTTATGTACAATTTTAACTAACATTAGCTTCAAAATTTGTAGCGTAGTTAAATAATTTGGGAAATTAAATATAACGGAAATAAAAATTTATAAAAGATTAAACAAAAAGAAAAAACACCCAAAACACTTAGGCCATTGTACTACACTTGTTAATCACGTACAATATCATCGCAGCAGATGGTTTACTGGCAGTTCCTAATCTTAACCACTGAGACGCCACAGGGTTATGGAACACAAACTATTCAGGAAAACCTTGCTCCGTAACATTGCATTCATGACTTACGAAAAGGCTGCTTTCTTCTCAGCTAGTCATCCTCGACTTATGGGGACAGCGTGTTAAATCTCTAGAACTGTGTTTCTAGAAAACCTATGCAATCACCAAAAAAACCCCGAAACCACAGCGGATGAGCCCTGAGATGAGACCACAGATGAACTAGTGCAGCGTGCTTTTGCTGGGAGACCCATACTATTTACCTGTAAGCTCTCATTCATTAGACAGGTTCTGAGATAGCTACCACGTTGTTTGTCACGTATCCACTACTTCCGGTCGCCTCTGTGTAATATTTACTTATTTACTTATTTACTTAATATTCTCTAAGTTCACACCCAGATACTTCATTTGCTACTTCTTTCACTAGGTGCCATTGGTCTTTCTCTCTAACAACTTCACTTAGTGTAACAATGTCTGTTGTTTAAGTCCACAAGTCTTCGTAGGCGGGACACTCTAGCAAGACGTTGTCTGCTGTACCTACGTTCTCATATAACTCATATTTGTAGGATGCTTCATTATATTACATAAATATCGGGGTATGTTTCATAGCCTATGAGGCAGTGAATCATTCCTTTAGATGGCTCATAAGCATCATCTCCTTGATGTTTGGGAATATGCCATATACTCTGCGATCTGTAGTATGATAGTATCCCTGCCTATTTGCCACTCACGCGCTTTCCAGCATTGTAGCTCTCTGTGATTATTTCCTGGCCCGTAATTTCTGTCATTTAGTAAAAATTCCATTTGCGAAGCCAATAAAGAGAAATTCTGTGTCTGACGGTAATACACACTGGGCACACATCTAGTATCATCAGCAACATGAATACGTGTCTATACTCAGCATAGTCATCTACAGTATCGGTCGCCCTAGCAACTGAAGAGATGGCCTGTAGGAAGATTATCACAAGTCACAAAGAGGCACGAAAACAAAATGTTTTTCTTGCAACTAGCCCTTTGCACGCCTTGACAAGTCAGTTTAACACAAACAAGAATTATTACCTTAATTCCCTATAGATACGCAGTGAAACATGAAATTTGCGGAAAAAAACGTACGAATGAATCCAATCTCTGGGAGTTTTTTCACTGCTCTCTCAAAAATTCTGCGAAATACCGTACACGTACAATAGCAGGATGCTCTCTTGTCGGTGACACGCTAATCTCAGCAACTGTCAAACGAAGTGAAAATGTATAAGCAATGATTAGTGCTGCTCTCTGACATCAAAGGCGGCGATATCAGCGCTACGAACCCTTTCCGGTCGTAGAAGCGACTACCTAAATATATACGACCTAATAAGAGACCAACAACGGGCAAAAACAAAGACAGGCGGACGGGCTGGTCGGTGGCTGCAGGCGGGCTTGTAATCTAGCCCCTCAGATCGGGATCAATTTTCCATTTACTTGCCGCTGTTTGAGAACGCTAATACGGATTACTCAATTACCTTGTCATCATTTCTTCCCGAATACAAACCAGCAGCCGAGTCGCAATGGGCGGCTTTATTTTATTTTGCCCGCCCGCAGGCAGCTCAACTGCCAATCGCAGGCCGATTCTCTATATATTGCCCCGTCCTCTCCGCTCCGCATTTCGCAACGACCCTTTGCGCAGATCACAAGAGGTATTATACATTGGCGTTTCGGTACAGTTTACTGGGAATCCATTTGAGACCATTGCAGGCTACTGGCATGTGAAGTGTGTAGGATGGGCACACGCTATTGCTCTGGTCCTATCACGACCTCTTACCGCCAACTCATGAATAGAATTTGTTCAGTCATAATGCATATCCCACGAAATTTTTTACTGTTGAGAGTAAACGTAAGTTTTGTATAACATTTCGTCTTGAACGTTAACCAGAAATTTGAAGGCAGAGAGATTAGGCGAAGTTATGACCCATGACAATGAGATGCACGGATGCATGACACCACGTTACAACTTCATTACGGAGTTAATAAAGAGACAAGTCTCGGGGAAGGCCAGGAGGGATTCCCTAAGACCTTGAAAGCCACCTCTCAATCTCAATGCCCTACATGGCAAGACAGCACAGGTCCTATGTACCCTGAACTATGCTTCAGTGCGTCAAAGACTAAGAAACCAGAAAAAATACAAAAACACGTTTTTCTTCTGGCACCAAGTACAGACGGATAGTGTAGTGCTGTGTAATCTACAGGGTGAGTCACTAACTATTGCCACCAAGGATGACTCCGAAGGTATGATAGGAGCTGAAAAGTTTGTGGGACGAAAGTTGCCGCGCGGGATTAGCGGAGTGGTCTGAGGCGCTGCTGTCATGGATTGTGCGGCTGGTCCCGGCGGAGGTTTGAGTCCTCCCTCGGGCATGGGTGTGTGTGTTCGTCCTTAGGATAATTTAGGTTAAGTAGTGTGTAAGCTTAGGGACTGATGACCCTAGCAGTTAAGTCCCATAAGATTTCACACACACATTTTTGACAAAAGGCGCATGGGGCCATTGGGGCCGTAATATGACGTTAGTTTTTTGTTGCTAGGTGGGGTCGCTACAGAGATATGAAGGTCAACGTTGTTTTTTTTTAATGGGATGCTGTAGTTTGGTAGTTATTTTCTGATAGCGGCTATTGAGACGAATCCAGTGATTTGTAACAGTAACGTTTTTGAAGATCGACGGAGGTCGCAAAGGTGGCATGAACGTTCATGTACAGAATGTTTTCGAAGTGATGATTACTGGTATCAAAGCAGTGCTGCAATCTTCTTATCATGGATTGAGTGGTAATCCTTATCACACTGGCACTTATCGAAGCACATGCTTTGACAGTTCTCTCTCACAAATTTTCAGGTGCAGTTGGAACTTCTATATAAACAATGTCTTTTACGAATCCCCACAAGAAAAAATCCAAAGGCGTCAAATCTGGCGAACGAGCCGGCCACGACACATTTCCTCCGCGTCCAATCCAACTATTTAGGAATTGTCTCTGCAACTCATTTCTAGCCGTCAGCGAAAAATGTGCCGGAAACCCAATGCGTTGATAGCACATTCTGTGCCTTGTTCCTAAAGGTATTTCTTCCGATAATAGACCTAATGTTTCTTGCAGGAATGTGGTGTACTTCATACCATTAAGATTTCCATCGATGAAATAGGGGCCTATAAATCTATCCTCCAGAATCCCACACTATAAATTCACCGACCACGGTTTTTGGTGTACAACTTGCCGCTACCAACGTGGATTTTCAGTTGCCCAATAATGCATGTTATGCAAATTAACATTCTCATGCTTCGTCAGTAAATAAAATCAAATTAATAAATGTGTTATCTCTCTGAATCTGGAGTTTAGCCCTTCGTCAGAATTCAACGCGATGCATACAATTCGTACCAGTTAATTCCTGGTGGAGACTGATATGGTAAGGATGATATTTATGGCAATGCAGAACGCGACCAACACTACTCTTGCTCATGCTAGATTCCCTTGCGATTTGACGCGAACTAAAAAAAATGACTCTGAGCACTATGGGACTTAACTGCTGAGGTCATCAGTCCCCTAGAACTTAGAACTAGTTAAACGTAACTAATCTAAGGACATCACACACATCCACGCCCGAGGCAGGATTTTAAAACCGGCGACCGTAGCGGACGCGCAGTTTCAAACTGTAGCGCCTAGAACCGCTAGGCCACTCCAGCCGGCCGACGCGAACTAACTCCAGGATCTCGAACCACAGGGCAAGAGTACCAATTTCAGTTTCCTCGTTAGTAACTTTCCTTTGCCGGATATGTTTCCGATACGTTAAAGATCCAGTTGTTCTCAATTTATCATACATTTATTTAAATGTACGACGTGTAGGATGAGCACGTTAAGGATATCTTTCAGCATATAAATCTCTAGTTCTCACTGAATTTCGTTGACATTCTCCGTAAATGAGAAGCATATCGTCTTGTTGAAACTTCCTGGCAGATTAAAACTGTGTGCCCGACCGAGACTCGAACTCGGGACCTTTGCCTTTCGCGGGCAAGTGCTCTACCAACTGAGCTACCGAAGCACGACTCACGCCCGGTACCCACAGCTTTACTTCTGCCAGTATCTCGTCTCCTACATTCCAAACTTTACAGAAGCTCTCCTGCGAACCTTGCAGAACTAGCACTCCTGAAAGAAAAGATATAGTGGAGACATGGCTTAGCCACAGCCTGAGGGATGTTTCCAGAATGAGATTTTCACTCTGCAGCGGAGTGTGCGCTGATATGAAACTTCCTGGCAGATTAAAATTGTGTGCCCGACCGAGACTCGAACTCGGGACCTTTGCCTTTCGCGGGCAAGTGCTATACCAACTGAGCTACCGAAGCACGACTCACGCCCGGTACCCACAGCTTTACTTCTGCCAGTATCTCGTCTCCTACATTCCAAACTTTACAGAAGCTCTCCTGCGAACCTTTCAGAACTAGCACTCCTGAAAGAAAGGATATAGTGGAGATATGGCTTAGCCACAGCCTGGGGGATGTTTCCAGAATGAGATTTTCACTCTGCAGCGGAGTGTGCGCTGATATGAAACTTCCTGGCAGATTAAAACTGTGTGCCCGACCGAGACTCGAACTCAGGACCTTTGCCTTTCGCGGGCAAGTGCTCTACCAACTGAGCTACCGAAGCACGACTCACGCCCGGTACCCACAGCTTTACTTCTGCCAGTATCTCGTCTCCTACATTCCAAACTTTACAGAAGCTCTCCTGCGAACCTTGCAGAAATAGCACTCCTGAAAGAAAGGATGTAGTGGAGACATGGCTTAGCCACAACCTGGGGGATGTTTCCAGAATGAGATTTTCACTCTGCAGCGGAGTGTGCGCTGATATGAAACTTCCTGGCAGATTAAAACTGTGTGCCCGACCGAGACTCGAACTCGGGACCTTTGCCTTTCGCGGGCAAGTGCTATACCAACTGAGCTACCGAAGCACGACTCACGCCCGGTACCCACAGCTGTACTTCTGCCAGTATCTCGTCTCCTACATTCCAAACTTTACAGAAGCTCTCCTGCGAACCTTGCTAAAATGCCAGGAAGTTTCATATCAGCGCACACCCCGCTGCAGAGTGAAAATCTCATTCTGGAAATATCGTCTTGTTGTTCGAAGGAATACATCATTCACATTTGCTTTATTCGACATACTAGTCTTAGCGTTCCTATAAGTATTGTATTGCGAAACCGTAGACAGGTGTTTACATGTCAATGGCACGTTAGACGGATACTCCGTATTCCGAGAATATTTACCATTAGCACGATATACGAGAGAGAATTGCCAGAGCATGTGCTTCGATAAGTGCCGAAGTGATAATGAAGACCTCTCAATGCATGATAAGAAGGTTGCAGCACTGCATTGATACCAATGGTCATCACTTCGAACACCTTCCGTAAATGGACGTTCGTGTCACGTTTTTGACCTTCGTTGACCTTCAAAGACTTTACTTTACACATCACTGGCTTCTTCTCGAGAGTCGCTATCAGAAAATAAGTACCAAACTATAGCATCCCATAAAAAAAATCGAAGTTGACCTTCATATCTCTGACGCGACCCCAGCTAGTAACAAAAAACCAACGTCATATTATGGCCCTCCGTTGTCCCATGCAACTTTTGTCCCACAAACTTTTCAGCTACTATCATACATTCGGCGTTATTCTTGGTAGCAATAGTTAGTGACTCACCCTGCAGTGTTGCATAGTGCAGTGTAGAATTATAAATTACAAATGCTGTGATGTAGCAGTGGGGTACAGCATACACTGTGTGTCTAATATAAAGCAACAAACGGAAATTCTGCAAGTACAAACAGTTGATAGTAAACAGGAAACAATTTAAAAAGAGTACAGAACCTAATCACCCGCAACATGCATAACGGCAAACAAAAATGTTCTTCGCATTTTTCCAACTTAACGGATTTGCACCCACATTCTGTAAACTGGTTAATGTGCTCAGTACGGGTGTGACCTCCACTGGCACCAGTATAGGCCTGACGACGACGGTACATGCTGTGCATGTCGTCATCAATCTCATTTTGAAGCAATAACGACCATTCTTTCTGCAGAGCCTCTCACAAGTCTTGGAGAGTGGTTGATGTATGCTGACGTCATGCAACCCGCCAGCCTAGTGTATCCCCGGCATGCTCTATGACATTCAGAGCTGGAGAGAGAGCACGCCACGCCATGTGTGCAGTGTCTTCCGTTTCCAAAAAACGTCAGTCACACGTGCTCAATGAGGTCGAGCGTTATCGCCCATCAGTACGAAGTCTGGGCCCACATTACCTCACAACAACCGCGCATAAGACGCCAAGATCTCCTCACTGTACCTGACAGCAGGCAAATTTTGGTGATTCAACCGTACAGTTTCATGAAGAGGTGTTTGAGTGGTCAATATAATCGTTGCCCACGCCATTAGGGATCCTGCTCGATATCGGTCTCTTTCCACAATGTTTGGGTCCGGATGAGAATCCGTCGAGAATCACTTCCCAGACCAAATCGGGACTTATCTGCGAAAAGAACATTGACCCACTGTTCGACCGCCAACGGTCCACTCTAGACTTTCCCTTGTGTGAAGACACGCCAGAGATAAACATACAGAAGGCCTGCAACAATAAAGGCCACTCTGCTGAAGCCTTCTGTACACCCTTTGCCTTGACACAACACGTCCAGGAGATGCCACGAGGTAAGATGCCAGTTGCTGTTACAGTCAAATAACGGTCCACTCTTTCTGATGTCACACGTGGTCGGCCCTGTACTGGTCTTCGGGACTTATTTTTCGTCTCTATAAACAGTCGCCTTATCCCGGAGACCACAGAACGATTCACTTTAAGCTACCGGGCCACGCCAGTTTTCAAGTCTTCTGCTTCCATTCTTCCTATGGCCTTCCACAGCAGAGAGTCTGTAGGCGTCTTTTTGAGTCACAGTGCACAGTCTGTGACAGTGTACGCAGCAACTGTGGATGTGTGATTACCCTGCAAACACTATCCCGCTTGGTATGTGCCGTGACGGCATTGTTATCGTGGTTGTCCTTTGATCGGAATGCCATCTTCCGCGCAGAACACGATCGTAACGACATCTGTTAACAGTTTTTATGATTATATTGTGAATTAGACACAGGAACAAGAAATATCAGTTTGTTTCTTTAATTTCGGACACCAGTGTAATAGTGAATCAGGATGTGGTGTCTGGACATTTTTTTACTTTAACATGTAATTACTTTTCCTCTGTCTTTTTCTGTTTCTCACTCTTTCTCTCCAAGTTTCCATTTGTCCACTTATTTTTACTTTGCTTATGCAGGATTATGACGACGATACTAACACATTGGGAATTCTATATTGATGTTTTGTGTCTTATAATTGTACATACAACATTATGTACAACATAAACTCAGTTTTAGTATATAGAAAACACACTAGAAGAAAGCAGCAAATCAATGTAAGCTGAGGATGGTAATGTTTGTATTGTTGACGACGTCGTTTGTGGAGAAGGAAATGCTGCGGCAACTGACTACTTTTAAAGGATACTACCAAGACGCGTACTAAACAGACGACTGAGTATTGGATTAGATGTTGCTGAGAGGTTTGTGAGTTTGTCCAGGATTGCCAGGTGGTCGGAAATATCACGTCACTACCTCTCTTTTCTGACAAAATACTAGTGGCGGATATTTTTGTAAATGTTTCTCTACCTACGTGTTAGTGTTAGTAGGCATCCTATTTTCACTTTTATTGCTATCCGGAAATAACAATAAACAGCTAACTAAATTTTTTTACGTATGTGTATAAGAAGCAGATCGGAACACACCAGATTCGGGGTTTAGTCTTAATAAAATATATTACAGATACTGAAAGAATTTGACTGAAGAGCACGACTCGTGTCGGGAGTGATCAAAAAGTATTCAATTGGAAATATTCTAGTCTTTGCACCAATGTGCTTAGATTTTCATATCTATGTAGAAAACCTCCATGAAGGATTACAGAAGCTCATAACTGACAAAAAATACCTCTGTAAGATGATAATGGGGGATGTTAATGCAAAAACAGGACAAAAATAAGGAATACCATGTATGGTCACTAAGGGAGTATGTACAAAGAAGTTTCTTTAGTGGGAAACCTTTCACACGAAAGTAGGTTTAGGCCATACACTAACAGAAGAACATGTTTGTCCGTGACGTATTATTCCGGAAAACATAACTGCGAAGTAGACTTGGAAAGGATCAAAAAGAACTAAAAAGGAAATCCTCTAAATTTTATCAGCAATAAGAGACAATATTTCATTGACAAAATTCTGTGGATAGTCTGTATTGCAGGGTTTGGATTAACATTTACAATTTTCGGAGTGAGTCTTCTCATCATGACTCAGAGAAGAGGCTGCACCTTAATTTGGAAAAAAAATCTGCTGCATTGCTAGACCAGGATGAAATACCTGTATGTGTGCCAAATGAAAATGTCATGGATTCGTATAAATAAAGACAATGTACGCGATGTTGAAGTCATGAACTAGCAGAACTGCAATCACTCGTATACTAGTAAGATGCAAACTCAAACTCGATGCAAAGCTAGAACGAAGCACACTCATCAGTTAACAAATTTGATGTATCGATTACAAAAATTAATTTAAGTATACAGGACTGTCAGGAACAATCTGAAAAGCTCGTAATGGTGTTGCGCGGGAGGTTTTTCTGAAAAATGACTTTAAAAAAATTCGACAAGTTGCCTGCTTTCCGAGTTATTTAGCATTGAAGTAATCCAATCAGGTATTTGCGTGAGCAAACTGAAGCTCTTACCACAGACATCTGTGGGTCCGTGAGTTACCACTTGATGAAATGCTCAGTAACAGTTAAAATGTGTCTTTTTCGGAACTGACAAATTTAAGCAACGTGAGCAAAAGCTACGTTTGTTCGTTTCGAGGAAACCAAAGAACACGTTTGGCGACACTGTCTCTGGCAGGCTGCTGGAATATCCGCGCCCTACTACCGGACTGACTATCTTAAATGATAAATAACTCGGAAACGGCGTTACGTACCGAATTTTTTTGTTAACGATTATCTCTTAGCACAGCCCTTCGTGCAACTTCCTTACAAACTTTTCAGATTGTTTCTGACCACCGTGTATAACAAACTCATTTAAACAATGAGTTCACCATCACAGAAATTAAGTAGACACTGTCTTGGTCGAAAGGGGTAGTTATTTATTAACCCGTTCATCATAAGAATAAACCTGATGTAAACATTGCACTATGTATTCTTCCGCATTTGCTGGAACTTAATTGGATTTCCGTTTCACGTGGGACTGCAGCCAAGCTAAGCTTTCTCTAGTACTGTCAAGTACGATAATATGGGTACGTTTTGTGCTGTGTGTGACGTGCACATAGACTTAGCGATTATAAGGGACAACAGCCTTACCGGCGCATTTAACTTGGGCAGCACTGGCTGGTCAACTGGTATAGCTAGCCTGCAGTGACGTGGCCAGCTGCAGTTCACACGTAAAAAGGGACGAGCAGAGGAGCAATACAGCTCCGAATGTCATTTAATTTTTAAGCAGAATGAAATAACACACTGCAAATCTCCCACAATACGCTCCTAAGGAGACTAGACGAAAACCGCAACACGTTATCGTTTTTAGCTAACGTACTATTGTAATTAAAAACAAGAATGATGAAAATTCCTGTCTTAACCACAGGGTAATTTTTCTGCATAAGCTGTGTGTAACGTAAGAGAGTGTTGAAGGATTTCACCGTATAGTTAAATATTGAAGCGACTAAAGGCATTACTTACAGTCAGTCGTCTGGGAATCTCTTAGCTTCTTCCTTATCCGAATCCGAGAAATACGTTTCAGTTCTCGAAGTGTCACCCACTACATTGATAACGAGCCTATCAACAACAGAATCCCCGAAGCCAACCAGGCGCAGCATTTTCTCTTTTACTTTTATGACGAACCGTTCCATATCCCGCCAGCGTTCGGCAGTGACGCGTGAAAAAGCTGCGTGCGTTAGTTCCAGTACGTCTGACAGCTTAACAGTCTTGCTACTTCTCTGGCCAAACCCCACAGCTTGCCTCCAGATCAGTCCTGTTGGGTTCATATTGTAATGGTACGGTAGCAAATGTAAAATTGCAGCATTTGTATGCTGTGCTCGATGCTGTGAAAATGATTGTTTTTCATGTTTCTATGGTACTTATCTACTTTTGTGGTATAAAACGATGGACATAGTCCAAAAGAAGAGGAGTTGGTTTTTCATTTTTGCCTTCAAAATTAAATTCTTACGGATTCTTAATTTAAACAACTTTCCCGAACAGTCTTTCATAAAACATCGATAATTAAAAATCCGTATTTGAAATGGAAATAGGAATTTCGCGTCCAGTATGTAATTAGAAACAAGAAGACGTGTATTATTCTTAAAAAAAATGAGGATTTTTATAATTACGAGATACAGATATTTCAAATTGAACGAGAAAAAGAAGGATACTGGGGAGATCTAAGCCAACGCAAGAATAGCGTCATTTAGTTCCACACCATTACGCTACCGACTGCGCTACACGTTCAGTGTGGGTTCGTGTATTAACTGCATTATATACAATGCTGGGAAAAGTTCAAAGCCCATTATCTCCGTAAATTTATGAAAAACATTAAGAACAGCTATTTCTCGGCACTTTTTAACGGTGTTCCACGTGCGTGTTTCACTATGGAACGTAAAGCAGCCTCAGCCATTTTCAGGCTGCACATTAACAGCGCGACAATCAGAGCACAACGAAGCACAGGCTGTGACTGTACACGATTTTTGAAATAAAAACTACGTAGCTAAAGCGCGATTAAGAAAAACGTTCATGGCTGTTAATACATTTGAATATCTTAAAGTTTCATTTAACGTAACTTAGTAATAATATATCTAATAGATAAGTAGGACCTTTTTCCAAGAGCGTAACAACACCAGTATACGTGCGCTACGGCTTCTGGCCAATCACCGCGTTTGTGTTTGTTTACATCAGGTTTATTCTTATGATGAACGGATTATAGTTCGTATGTCTAAAAGAAAACACAGGAATCATTCACAAGGATTACGGTAGTTACAAGGGGCGTTCGGACAACTTCGGTTGAAATAAATGTGGAAATCGTTGTGGAACGTCGTGGAATATTCCCGCTTCAGCCCCTATAGCTTGATGAAGTTCCGATAGACGGCAGCGCAACACGTACGTTGAAAATGGCGTCTGTAAAGGGGAAGCCAAAAAAGCAGAGAGCTGTCATTGAGTTTCTTTTGGCGGAAAACCAGAAGGCTGCAGATATTGACAAGCGCTTGCAGAATGTCTATGGGTACCTGGCAGTGAACAAAAGCGAGGCGTTTGTCACTATCGCAACAAGGTACCTCAAAAGTGTTCGACTCCCGCGTGCCAGCCGGCCGCACACAGCGTGACTCCTGCAATGTTGAAACGTGCCGACTCTCGCATTCGATATGATCGACGGATCACATGAAACACCTCGCTGCTTAGCTGCTGGCAGTGCTGACACACTCGTCCACCAGCTACATCTACATCTACATTTATATTCCGCAAGCCACGCAACGGTGTGTGGCGGAGGGCACTTAACGTGCCACTGTCATTACCTCCATTTCCTGTTCCAGTCGCGTATCGTTCGCGGGAAGAACGATTGCCGGAAAGCCTCCGTGCGCACTCGAATCTCTCTAATTTTACATTCGTGATCTCCTCGGGAGATATAAGTAGGGGGAAGCAATATATTCGATACCTAATCCAGAAACGCACCCTCTCGAAACCTGGACTGCAAGCTATACCGCGATGCAGAACGCCTCTCTTACGGAGTCTGCCACTTGAGTTTGCTAAACATCTCCGTAACGCTGTCACGCTTACCAAATAACCCTGTGACGAAACGCGCCGCTCTTCTTTGGATCTTCTCTATCTCTTCTGACAACCCGACCAGGTACGGATCCCACACTGATGAGCAATACTCAAGTATAGGTCGAACGAGTGTTTTGTAAGCCACCTCCTTTGTTGATGGACTACCTTTTCTAAGGACTCTCCCAATGAATCTCAACCTGGCACCCGCCTTACCAACAATTCAAAAAAAATGTTCAAATGTGCGTTAAATCCTATGGGACTTAAATGCTAAGGTCATCAGTCCCTAAGCTTACACACTAGTTAACCGAAATTATCCTAAGGACAAACACACACACCCATGCTCAAAGGAGGACTCGAACCTCCTTTTTTTTCGGTGGGAGGGGCCGCGCCATCCGTCTCAAACCACGCGGCCACTCCACTTGGCATATCCAAATCTGTCATGCACTTGAGAATGAGGACTAGCTAGTACTAATTTAACAGCCTGGTGTGGACCATGTCCTCCTTTACATAAGTAAGTAATGTAAAATAAGAAGTTACTTCTGGTGAAAAGCCCACAGCGCACAAAATGTATGAAGTTCAAAATGGCTCTGAGCACTATGGGACTTAAATTCTGAGGTCATCAATCCCCTAGAAGTTAGAACTACTTAAACCTAACTAACCTAAGGACAACACACACATCCACGCCCGAGGCAGGATTCGAACATGCGACCGTAGCAGGCGCGCGGTTCCAGACTGATCCGCCTAGAACCACTCGGCCACCGCGGCCGGCATGTATGAAGTAATTCAATAAAATGCAAGATGGGTGTTCCAGGCGGTATGCAAGAAACTCCTTGTGCACATGAGACACGAATGAACATGGAAATTAGAGAACAGTTAACTTACATTGCAGAGATTCTCGGACGGTGTGCAGTTTTAGCAAGGTTATATGCTTCCGGTCGGTACCTGTTGTGCAGTTTGGTTGGTCTGGCTTCCCCAGTCGCGGCCGAAAGCAACTGTTAATAGTGTAATCCTGCAAGAAACCGACGCAGGCCCGATAGCGGAAGGCGTCAATTTGCCCGATGGCTATCGCTGCGGGCCCGGCTTATCTCAGAGTCACGCAACTTCATTCACGCGGCCAGCCCACCCACTCCCTCCTCCGCCCCCGCAGCGCAGCAGTAGTCGATCGAGAGCTCGGAAATAAATTCGCAAACACGGGATTGTAATATCTGTCGCTTCCAGCTCCATACTTATCTGTCACTCCAAGGAAAGGTTTCCCGTTCCGGTGTGTGACAGCTGGATTGACGGAAGGATTCGACGTTACCGAAGCAACTCATTTTGCAATGGATGAAACAAATTAGTTGTCTGTCGAACGAGAACGGGATTTCACCGCCCAGCAGCTGAAATTTAAAACTCGCGTTCGGTCTACGGAATGTTTTTGACAACTGGATGAAGTAATTTGAAAGATAATTTCGCGTTGATATCTATTGCCGCGCATTTCGGCTGGAATCCCTTTCTAAATAAATAACAGAAAAAAATTCGCTTTCGAGGCTTAATGATTCTACCGCGACTTGTTTTTGAGGTTTGAGATAAACTGTCCTCGAATAGCTCTGAAATAGGTAAACGAAAAAACAAAAATTAGAAAAAGAAAAACGCAAACAGTTGTCTGCAGGTGGCTAACAGTTTCGAACAATTAACGCGGCGCTAAGAAACGCATTTGGTTACCAAATGGGTTTTATTGTTGCTTGATACTTGGAAGTTGTCCCATTATGGAAGGATTGATGTACACTACTGGCCATTAACATTGCTACACCACGAAGATGACGTGCTACAGACGCGAAATTTAACCCACACTAAAAAGATGCTGTGATATGCAAATGATCAGCTTTTCAGAGCATTCTCACAAGGTTGGCGCCGGTGGCGACACCTACAACGTGCTGACATGAGGAAAGTTTCCAACAGATTTCTCATACACAATCAGCAGTTGCCTGGTGAAACGTTGTTGTGATGCCTCGTGTAAGGAAGAGAAATGCGTATCATCACGTTTGCCACTTCGATATAGGTGGTATTGTAGCCTATCGCGATTGCGGTTTATCGTATCGCGACATTGCTGGTCGCCTTCGTCGAGATCCAATAACTGCTAGCAGAATATGGAATCGGTGGGTTCAGGAGGGTAATACGGAACGCCGTGCTGGTTCCCGACGGCTTCGTACCACTAGCAGTCGAGATGACAGGCATCTTATCCGCATGGCTGTAACGGATGCTGCAGCCACGTCTCGATCCCTAAGTCAACAGATGGGGACGTTTGCAAGACAACAACAATCTGCAGGAACAGTTCGACGACGTTTGCAGCAGCATGGACTATCAGCTCGGAGACCATGGCTGGGGTTACCCTTGTCGCTGAACCACAGACAGGAGCGCCTGCGATGGTGTACTCAACGACGAACCTGGGTGCACGAATGAATGGCAAAACGTCATTTTTTCGAATGAATCCACGTTCTGTTTACAGCATCATGATGGTCGCATCCGTGCTTGGAGACATCGCGTTGGAAGCGTATATTCGTCATCGCCTGGCGTGACGGTTTGGGCTGCCATTGGTCACACGTCTCGGTCACCTCTTGTTCGCACTGACGGCACTTTGAACAGTGGACGTTACATTTCAGATGTGTTACGACCTGTTGCTCTACCCTTCATTCGGTCCCTGCGGAACCCTACATTTCAGCAGGATAATGTACGACCGCATGTTGCAGGTCTTGTACGAGCCTTTCTGGATACAGGAAATGTTCGACTGCTGCCCTGGCTAGCACATTCTCCAGATCTCTCACCAACTGAAAACGTCTGGTCAATGGTGGCCGAGCAACTGACTCGTCACAATACGCCAGTCACTACTCTTGATGGACTGTGGTATCGTGTGCGCAGCTGTACCTGTACACGCCATCCATGCTCTGTTTGACTCAATGTCCAGGCGTATCAAGGCCGTCATTTCGGCCAGAGGTGGTTGTTCTGGGTACCGATTTCTTAGGATCTATGCACCCAAATTGCGTGAAAATGTAATCACATGTAAGTTCTAGTATAATATATTTGTCCAATGAATAGCCGTTTATCATCTGCATTTCTTCTTGGTGTAGCAATTTGAATGGCCAGTGGTGTAGTAGCCGGCCGAAGTGGCCGTGCGGTTAAAGGCGCTGCAGTCTGGAACCGCAAGACCGCTACGGTCGCAGGTTCGAATCCTGCCTCGGGCATGGATGTTTGTGATGTCCTTAGGTTAGTTAGGTTTAACTAGTTCTAAGTTCTAGGGGACTAATAACCTCAGCAGTTGAGTCCCATAGTGCTCAGAGCCATTTGAACCATTTAGTGGTGTAGTATGTACTGGAGTTAACTTCAGTATTTCGGCATCAGATGACGATACATTGTTTTTGTGATTCCAGCACTGATTGCTGCAGAAGATAGTTCGTCAGTTCTCTCGAGCAAGTATGTTCAGCTGGAGTAATAGAAATAACCTCCACTGAAATACCGTCCCGAGTTGTGAGTTCTGCTTTTTGCCAGATGTGGGTCGTCTTCGTGACGAACGGCCGTACAAGGCTGGCCCCCGGCAATGTTTGCATAATGCCTCAGCTCAAGGAAGAGCTGCAGCTTGTTATTCCCAGCGGAATTAGGATCTGGAAGGCCGGTCTCCCAGAACACTCAGTGAGTAACGCAGCTACGAAGTTTTCTCTCTGTCTGACTCACAACATCGGGACTCAAGTTCACTTTCACGTTTTGCTTTTTAATCGTCGTTGTAAACTATTACTCCTATTTCACGACAGAGAGTTGGGTTACTTACGTGTCTTTCCTGAAGTGATAATCGATTTCAGTAAATTTGTCGACAGACGTCTTTCTGTATTTCAACAGAGACGTCTTCGTCCACATCGAAACAAGTAATTCGCGAACATTTCATTAAATATTCAAGAATACCGTGAAAGTGCTAAATATTTTCAAACAAACCCGAATGAGGTCCATAGAATATAATAACATAGTTATTGAAAGTACCTCTAAAACAAACTAAGCAGATGAATCAAAAAATTTGTGTCACACAACGCATATATATTCCATTCTTCATATTAGAAGCCGGCCGAAGTGGCTGTGCGGTTAAAGGCGCTGCAGTCTGGAACCGCAAGACCGCTACGGTCGCAGGTTCGAATCCTGCCTCGGGCATGGATGTTTGTGATGTCCTTAGGTTAGTTAGGTTTAACTAGTTTTAAGTTCTAGGGGACTCATGACCTCAGCAGTTGAGTCCCATAGTGCTCAGAGCCATTTGAACCATTTCATATTAGAAAATTGTAGAACCAGTAGTGCCCTTCCTCGGCTGCACACGAGTAGCAGCTTCCATGGCTGGAAGACTTGTCTGGTGAAGTGATAGTAAATTATAGACAATAAGAGTGTCGTGAACTGGCTTACATATTAGGAGAAAGCCCTTCAGTAGTTCATGAAATTAACCTGCACTTACAAACAGGAAAACAGGTAGGGCGACTTTAATTTACCACACGTATATAAACGAAATTGCGATTCGTTTATTACCTTTTGGTTAACGAAAGTTCATGAGATGACCTCATAAACGTCACGTACCTACTATGCAAATATTACTACAAGATTAAGCAGCTTATTACCTTTGCTTAGCCATAATAAGGAGGGCTTCTGCTGACACATATACTTCGTTCGAAGTTGTCTTTTATACGTTCAAGTCTGACATTTAAAGACAGCCAGAGGTGTGCCAGTAATCCTGACGGCTACTCAGTAATTTGTCCTAACAGGGTCTTCAGGATTTTCCTCTCTGTGAAATTTACAATTTTATATCAGCGCACAGAACAGTCCCACACGTAATGCAGCAAGCGATGTGCATTCGTGGGAGAATTTTCTCTTCCCCTCTTATTCCGACTAAAGTATTCAGCAGAACATACAGGACAACGTTTACACACTAATATAGCAAGCAGAGAGTGTCTCATACCACTATCACTATATCGTTAGATATGAAATTAACAGTGGGAGTACCCCAAGGGAGTGTATAGAAATGTTAGTCTTTGTAACATATGTAGATGATCTAGTAAACCACACTGACAGCTACGTGAGGCTGTTCGTGGAAAATACTGCTATTCATAGACATCTTGCAAGGCCAGAAGACTGCCACGAAATTTAAAGAAATCTGCTAAGAAACCAGGACTGGTGGAGGGAATGACAGTGAACCTTAAACGTAAATGAATGTTGCGTAATGCTCTTAATTAGGCGGTAAGATCCATTACAGTTCAATTACACAATTCTCGCAAATCACTGGAAACAATAACTACCGTCAAGTACCCGGCGTGGAATGATCACAAAAATAGCTGCACGATATCACAGTGCCTGTGTTAGGCTGATTACGATGGAAAGTTTTTTTTTTGGACATGTACAAATTTTCATTGTCATCATTCCATTCTACAGCTGATGGTTGTCCTCATTCGCAATTGCGAATCCATTTAATGTAAAAATAGCTGTAGTGAATGCTAATGTCAGACTGAAATTATTCGCCGGTCGCTGTGGCCGAGAGGTTCTAGGCGCTTCAGTCCGGAACCGCGCTGCTGCTATAGTCACAGGTTCGAATCCTACCTCGGGCATGGATGGGTGTCATGTTCTTGGGTTAGTTAGGTTTAAGTATTTCTAAGTCTAGGGGACAGATGACCTCACATGTTTAGTCCCATAGTGCTTAGAGCCATTTGATTTGAACTGAAATTATTTGGAAGAGTTTTAAGCAAATTTAATAAGTTCACGAAATAAGTGATTTACAGAACAGTCCTATGACCGTTTTTTTAGTATTGTTGGTCAGTACTGGACGATTACCAGGGGGAGTGATTGAAAAGTTAGAGAAGGCTGAACGAAGAGTGCCTTGTTACGTTATGGGCTCGTTAATAAATACAAGAGCGTTACGGAGATGATCAAAATACTCCAGTGAAAGACGCTACAAGAAAGATTTACAGTCAAATTTCGGGACTGTGCGTTCCAAGGAGAGCTAGCAATATATTACATCACATACGTCTCGCGAAATGATCACGAAGCGAAAATCAAAGAAGTTAGAGCTGATGCGGATCCTTACCGACAGTGATTCGCCCGAAGTACCATGCTCTGAATAGAAGAGGAAAGAAGGGAAACAGTGACGCTACCCGAAGTAAGCTTCTCCACACACCGTAAGGTGGCTTACAGTATTTGGATGTGAGACATCCTTAAGAGACAATAGGTGCCAGTCCGCTAATAGATGGTTCAAATGGCTCTGAGCACTATGGCACTTAACTTTTGAGATCATCGGTCATCTAGAACTTTGAACTACTTAAACCTAACTAACCTAATGACATCACACACATCCATGCCCGAGGCAGGATTCGAACCTGCGACCATAGCGGTCGCGCGATTCCAGACTGAAGCGCCTAGAACCGCTCGGCCACAACGGCCGGCTGCCAATAGATCAACAGAGAGTTTCGCAAATGTCACTTCGAAGATCATTCGAAGGTAACGTGCAACAGCAAAGGTGGAATGGTAAAAATACACAACGAAATACACTCCTGGAAATTGAAATAAGAACACCGTGAATTCATTGTCCCAGGAAGGGGAAACTTTATTGACACATTCCTGGGGTCAGATACATCACATGATCACACTGACAGAACCACAGGCACATAGACACAGGCAACAGAGCATGCACAATGTCGGCACTAGTACAGTGTATATCCACCTTTCGCAGCAATGCAGGCTGCTATTCTCCCATGGAGACGATCGTAGAGATGCTGGATGTAGTCCTGTGGAACGGCTTGCCATGCCATTTCCACCTGGCGCCTCAGTTGGACCAGCGTTCGTGCTGGACGTGCAGACCGCGTGAGACGACGCTTCATCCAGTCCCAAACATGCTCAATGGGGGACAGATCCGGACATCTTGCTGGCCAGGGTAGTTGACTTACACCTTCTAGAGCACGTTGGGTGGCACGGGATACATGCGGACGTGCATTGTCCTGTTGGAACAGCAAGTTCCCTTGCCGGTCTAGGAATGGTAGAACGATGGGTTCGATGACGGTTTGGATGTACCGTGCACTATTCAGTGTCCCCTCGACTATCACCAGTGGTGTACGGCCAGTGTAGGTGATCGCTCCCCACACCATGATGCCGGGTGTTGGCCCTGTGTGACTCGGTCGTATGCAGTCCTGATTGTGGCGCTCACCTGCACGGCGCCAAACACGCATACGACCATCATTGGCACCAAGGCAGAAGCGACTCTCATCGCTGAAGACGACACGTCTCCATTCGTCCCTCCATTCACGCCTGTCGCGACACCACTGGAGGCGGGCTGCACGATGTTGGGGCGTGAGCGGAAGACGGCCTAACGGTGTGCGGGACCGTAGCCCAGCTTCATGGAGACGGTTGCGAATGGTCCTCGCCGATACCCCAGGAGCAACAGTGTCCCTAATTTGCTGGGAAGTGGCGGTGCGGTCCCCTACGGCACTGCGTAGGATCCTACGGTCTTGGCGTGCATCCGTGCGTCGCTGCGGTCCGGTCCCAGGTCGACGGGCACGTGCACCTTCCGCCGACCACTGGCGACAACATCGATGTACTGTGGAGACCTCACGCCCCACGTGTTGAGCAATTCGGCGGTACGTCCACCCGGCCTCCCGCATGCCCACTATACGCCCTCGCTCAAAGTCCGTCAACTGCACATACGGTTCACGTCCACGCTGTCGCGGCATGCTACCAGTGTTAAAGACTGCGATGGAGCTCCGTATGCCACGGCAAACTGGCTGAAACTGACGGCGGCGGTGCACAAATGCTGCGCAGCTAGCGCCATTCGACGGCCAACACCGCGGTTCCTGGTGTGTCCGCTGTGCCGTGCGTGTGATCATTGCTTGTACAGCCCTCTCGCAGTGTCCGGAGCAAGTATGGTGGGTCTGACACACCGGTGTCAATGTGTTCTTTTTTCCATTTCCAGGAGTGTATAATCACATTACATGTAATTTTGTGAGCGAAGGCCCCTCGTATGGGAAACAGGAAGATAAAAAACTATATAAACAAAAGGGAATATTTGTAAGTACGCCTATCTGTCTCTGTAGTACAAGTATGTAACGCTTTTGGACGTGTTACACAAACACATACGATGGGAGCTAATGAAGTGGAGATTTGCGTTTGCTGGAGAAAAAGTAGCTGTTACTTTAATTTGATATCGGTCGGTCCGGTTACCCCCATCTCTGAGTCTACACACACACGATTCGTCCCTGTTGCAAAGCAAGAAAGGCATAAACGAGGAAATGAAAAATCAGCTGAGTTACATTCACTAAATATGAAATAAATAGTTTAAGTGGGATGAAATGAATGAAATGCCATGACGCGAAATGATACGTGTCTAGAATTACCAAACCTACAATGTAATGACAATGTTGTGATAAATGAAAATACGGGAAACTGGTTATTTTTCACGATGTATGCTGTAAAAGAAATGTTTGCGACTAGCGCGTGACCATTTTCCAGTGTTCGCTAAACTTATAATCCCATGCAGTTTGTACGACATATTTTTTTCAAAGCAGTTGTTTGTTGGGGACGCAGAGATAAACTATGCTTCGGTTGTCGACGAAAGGGAATGTTCTTTTGATAACACGTGCAATAAATCTGTGCTTTAGTGCAAAACTGCAACAAGAAGTGGGTTGTTACGCAAAACAATTTGAATAAAGACGTGCCAGTGAAGAGAAAACTAGCGTCGAAGTAGGAAACCCATAAAGCAAACTGAAATTAGATACTATGTGTAAGGAAGTTTCGGCCTCCCAACAAATCATCAAAAGCCGAATTCCTGATGAATGTCTTGTTTTACTGCATCTTGTGCAATGCCATATTTATCGTTTTATTGATATACTGCCCATCAAGCCCGGAAAGTCTGGATACTGATGTTTCAACATATTGTTAAATCTTTCTTCTCGCCTGTGCGTAGAAATGACGTACAGGGGTAAGGTGCAAACTGATTCAAAAACCATAAATACACAGTCAACTTGCGGCATCAGTAGGGATCAGCAGCTTTTCCGTATATTTCTTAGCGAAACATTGAAACAATTTTCTTCCATTCACTTCTTTAGAGAATTCGATATTTCAATCGCCCTGTTTAGATATATCAGCTCGGTTTATTTATTTATTCATTCTTTTTTTTTGTGTGTAGGTCTGTGAATTCCAGAGTATCACGAAAATGGAAAATTTTAGATGTGGCTTTTATTTAGATCTTAGCCGTTGTTTGGAATCTGAGACGTTCACAGTAACATCAAGAATTTAATTACGGTACTTTCCATCAGTTATACTGGGAATGGATATCAGAGCTACAAATTATAAATGCTCCGATCCTGATGTCATAACATATGCAGTCGATAGTATTGTAGTACAGGTTTGAAAACACGAATTTTTACCATCCGAAGTTTGTAGAATGGTCGCTATTTCAATAGCGGACTCATGGCAGGAGAACAGCGTTTCTAATGAGAAAAGTTTAACCATAGACGCGAACTAAACTCTTTCAAATGCTGTAAATTATGAGCGACGTGTGACGTTATTCTTAAAGTAAACTGTGTCCTATGTTTTAGAATAAAACGCAGTAAATTAATTAAATTGGGATATTTAATTGCGAATAATTATCCTGACGCACAGAGCATTTAAAAAAAATATGCACACTTTCCCACAGTCCAGCGAATTAATTAGAAGGCAGGCGTATAATTAAAACTGAAATTAGTAGGATGATATGAATTATTACATAGTAAACTTTCCATGTCTTCTGTGGCGAAACGTGCTTCTATTGACGTGAGGTAAAGAAAAAGAAAAAAAGACGTAATTTACAGAGAAAACATCTGTGGTAATGTCAAAAGACAAACTCCATCGAGTGTTTTACGATTAGCGTTTTTGTTAATTGGAAACATATTTATCGAAGGCCAACATAAGAGCGTTGAGACATGTAGCTGTAAATGATGTACTTCGTACTACCACATCTGTAGAGGGTCAGTGTACGTTCTGGCACAAATTTCGCTAACATCAACATTAGTTTCCTGGAATCGCATACGGCCACGTGCATTAAGACCATGACATCACCATTTCCAGAATTCTGACATCATCGCGTCATTGCCACCCCCGACCCAAGCCCCCGCAACACGACTCCCCGTCCTTTCCAGTGCCCCCGCCACAGCTACATAATTAGTCATTCTGACGCCTCTGTCCGTGAACTCTGTGCGTTCAATTCATAATCAGGAGCTCATCAGCGTTACTGATGTCCTGCGTGCTGAAATTAGAGACCGTATTCCAATTACCGGCTTTATACCCCTCTTGGGATGCGAACTGCGACTTCTGTAGTTCCCAGGAATCCTCGTGCGCTCTTTCTCAGTCGTAACGATCACTCGCCGTGCCGCGTAAGGAGAAGTTTCCGAATAGCATAGCGTAGACAATATCTGAAGCGCACACAGATCAGTATGCGTTAATTGATAAGGCTTTTTATGGCTACGCAGAACAACAGTTAAGGGTAGTACAAAGATGTACAAAGACAGAATGCATTGACTATAGACTGTAACAAAGAATACTTACCGTCTGTTACAGACACTTCGTGTTGGGCTACACTATAATAAATTAAATAAATAAAAAATACTACATATACAAAGAGTATTAGAGTATTTTCATTCCATTCCTTTATATACTAGAACATTTGAATCCATACCTAGACTATAACTACCATTATGATTTGCATACGAGATAGATCCTGTTAATACGCCTTTACCGACTGTCATTCCTCTAGTTCTGCAGATGAGTGACACGTATGAACAATGATTCTAATGCTATACGATTTTAATTAGTTCAAAGTGCTTTCTGTTGGTCATATATCAACAATTCGTCAAGATGTGAGAAGAGACAAAGAACACTGCATGGCATGTTTCGGAATTATGTGAGGTGGTACATCATCAGTCTGCCCAAGATCGCGAAGCAGTAAGTTGAACGTGTAATGTGAAACACATAGTTTAAAACCTGTCGTAGGAAATTTACAGTGTTGAAACTGGGACAGACTGTAATATCGATTACCTTATACCGAAATCTAAATAGCCCACAGCTCGTAGTCTAATAGTTATTGTTACTGCCCCTGGATAACGTGGTCCCGAGTTCGGTTCCCGGATGGATCGGGGACTTTCTCCGCCCCGGGACTGGGTGTTTGCGTTGTCCTCATCATTTCACCATCATTCAGGAAATGGTGAGACTAGAAACTGATAAGATTGAGACTTCATACGGGCGCTGATAACCACGCAGTTGAGCGCCCCACAAACCAAAATCATCATCATCATTGTACCGAAAGTTAAATCATTAGTAATATTAATAACAGATAAAGTAGTTTACCCCGTCACCTCTTCGGGAACCACAGGAAATGATGACTTTACCACAAAGTGACTGCACGACAGCGGACAATAAACGCATTGCGCTGCAGTATTTGAGTTGTAGAGCAAATGGAAGCATTAACTTCGGCTTGCAGCCACATGCACAGAAATATTGGCTTGCCCAGTCCGTACAACAGAACTGTCGCTTGTAATTCGTCGGCAGCTATAGATTGAAAGGCTAAGTGTCTAATCAAAATATGTATGGTCTAAATGTACTTGAAATAGGGCAGGGCGTTGCTTTCAAATCTGTAATTGGGTCCAGCTCCGGCTAGTGGCGCCATCGGCACGAGCGGAAATCAAACTGATGTATGACAAAGATTCCACTTGACAGTAGCATCTCCGTCATATACGTTCGCCAGAAGTAATCAGTGTGAAATCTCTCTGACGGACAACGTGCACTGGCGGGCTTTTATAATAATGCTCTCTGCTGAACTTCAGTCCCTCTACATTTACTAATTCTGACAGTGGATGTATGACGCTAATACATTACACCTGCAGATATACACTAATGAATAAATAACGAGACGTTATGTAAAGCGTATTCATTGCAGAGTTGGACGACGTTCGGTTATACTGTGTGAGCAGCACGATCCTCTCTGAGACCAAATACGCCATGAAATGACTTATTCAGAGACTAAGACTAACAAGTACACGAAACGTTCAACCAAGTGTGAATTGTGATCCCAAATCTATAGTTTGGTCTTTTAAAACCAGGACCACTATCCAAATTTATAGCTCCTTTACCAGTTTCCGCGATTCAGTGCTTGAGGTGTCATGTGAGCCCTAACAGGACTGCAGATTACTGGCCTGTTACCTTCAAATCCCTCAATAAAACTTCGCTAGCCGTAGAAAATAGTTGCACTCCCTCGACCTTTGGTCTTATTGTGAAATACTTAATATTTTATTGTGCATACTGGGGGTTTTAAATTGGATTTGTTTTCCTACGAATACGACTATCAGTGTCGCCCGTGTCCAGCGTCGTCGGTGGGACACTAAACTTCTATTTTTGGTGAAAGAGAATTTCATTTTCCTCTTTCTTCTGTTTTTTTTTGTGTTAGTTTTGAAACTTTCATCCTCAGGTGCCTACATTTGACGTATGAAGCAAACGAGATACAAAAATTTTTGTTGCGCCATGAAATTGCAGTATAAGATTGGAATACGTAAATTATCCATACCCGGGCGATTCGACATAAATAATTTTATTTTTACCTTTATTTTTGAATGTAGCATTATTTGATGTACAGAGAGTTTCAAAAAAACTTTCACACAGTCTGGTGACATGTTTCTTGTACCAAAACATGAAAAAAGTTCATATAAACATTTTCCTAAACTCCTTCGTTTTTTATTTAGTAATGAAAGTTTATAATTTATGCGATTGGGGCTCATCAATATATACACGCATAATAAATGCTCTAAATATCCTCCCCTTGCTTCTGAACACGCATTCCCTCGTAGAATCATGGACTTGACCCTGTTAAATACTCCCGGACGGTTCCCAATGGTTTAGCAAGCTTCTATGACACGTCGATGAAGCGTTCCTGCTTCCCAGTGGTCTGCAGCGTGACTGAGGTCGGGGGAAGTGTAGGAGAAGGAACTGATCGTCTCTATCTCTCCATTTGTCATGATAGATACCAGCCAGTACACCTCGAACACTGAGACTGAAATATGTTGGCTTTTTCTTGGAGGTCTTTCACGGTATCCTGGATAAAGCCCATGTGGACATTATTATTATTATTATCTATTTCTTAAGTAAAGACCTGCTGCTGTATATTGCGACTGTAAGACGTACTGAGACAACGCATGGCCCTATGAGACAGTCACCTACAATTCCAGCCCACATATTAATTTTGCTGTACTCAGTCACGGGGATTGCGATCGGCCCATATTTGTTGCTTGTGGAAATTTATTATTCCATCTCTTTCAAACGTTGCCACGCCCGTGAACAAAACTGAAGAGATAAAGAAGCGATTGGCAGTTTCGGTAACAAACCAGCTGCAAAAGTACTCCCATGGTGGGTGATCGGCCGGCTTAAGACCCTGAACGCGTTGAAGACGATACGGATACAAGAGTTGCTCGTGAAGTAACCTCCATGTGGAACATAGAAATGTATCAAATGCCAGGCTAACTTGTCTTGCTCTGATGCCTGGCTCTTCTTCGATAGCACGTACAACGCGATCTTCCTGTCAGGCGTGCGAGCAACACGTGGCCTTCCTCCATGAACAGCCTGTGGTCCTATGGACCCTAACTCAGCAACGTGATGGTTCAAATGGCTCTGAGCACTATGGGACTTAACTGCTGAGGTCATTAGTCCCCTAGAACTTAGAACTAGTTAAACCTAACTAACCTAAGGACATCACACACATCCATGCCCGAGGCAGGATTCGAACCTGCGACCGTAGCGGTCTCGCGGCTCCAGACTGCAGCGCCAGAACCGCGCGGCCACTTCGGCCGGCTCAGCAACGTGATGATACACAGCACCAAAGGTTGGATGACTCGGCTGTCCTCGATCTGGAAACGCTTTCTGATACAACCACGCAGCCTCGCGTCCATTACCATTCACGCGACCGTACGTAAAAATCATGCCTGCCTATTCATGCTGTAATGTTGGAAAGGAACACTTTCACTTAACTCACTACGTGTACACAATGGAAACGTTGAAGACAGACGAATGACGAACGTAAAGAAGTCTTCCTAGTAACATAACTTCGTCTAGGATACAATGAGCCATAAAGATGCATAGATAAGTGACGTTGTTGGATTGTACCTGGAAAGCCCCTAAACGACAACTTTCATTAATAACACGCAAACGAAGTATTTTCGGACGTATTTTATATGGACGTTTTTCGTGTCATGTTGCAAGCAACTGCATACAGCGTGAAGAAAGGCCCAAATGAGCAATTTTAAACATTTTTTTCGTCTTTTAATGGTATGTAATATACAAGTAACTGTTCCGTTTCATCCAAATTTTGTTGAATTTATCGCACCAAGCTTTATTTTTTTTATTAATCCAATGCATTATAGCCTTGATCATACATAACCACAAACAGGAAAAAAAAGTAAGAGAAACACTAAACTGATTGCGGATGTGAGCTGAATAGATTTCGCTTACTCCTCCCAAGTCCGGTTACAGAGACAGAGAAGATATGGCAAAGTGCGGTGTGATTGGTCAAGTGAGCATTCAGTCGGCAGAAAAGCTTCTGGAGATTCTCAACAAATCCCAGTATCAGACGAGACAAAAGAGACCTTGCGCATCACGGAGAGGTTTTCTGTTCAAATTTTAAGAGCGGGCTAACCAGGAGGAGTTAAACAAGTCAATGCTTGCTTCCATACGTCTCGTAAAACGGTCACTACGAGAAGATTTACGAAAAAGAGCTCATACGGTGGTTTACTGAAAATCATTCTTCCCACGCACATTTCGTTCAAAAAAATGGTTCAAATGGCTCTGAGCACTATGGGACTTAACATCTATGGTCATCAGTCCCCTAGAACTTAAAACTACTTAAACCTAACTAACCTAAGGACAGCACACAACACCCAGTCATCACGAGGCAGAGAAAATCCCTGACCCCGGCGGGAATCGAATCCGGGAACCCGGGCGTGGGAAGCGAGAACGCTACCGCACGACCACGGACTGCGGACGCACATTTCACTTATACACTACTGGCAATTAAAATTGCTACACCAAGAAGAAATGCAGATGATAAACGGGTATTCATTGGACAAATATATTATACTGGAACTGACATGTGATTACATTTCACGCAATTTAGGTGCATAGATCCTGAGAAATCAGTACCCAGAACAACCACCTCCGGCCGTATTAACGGCCTTGATACACCTGGACATTGAGTCAAACTGATCTTGGATGGCGTGTACTGTTACAGCTGCCCATGCAGCTTCAACACGATACCACAGTTCATCAAGAGTAGTGACTGGTGTATTGTGGCGAGCCAGTTGCTCGGCCACCATTCACCAGATGTTTTCAATTGGTGAGAGATACGGTGATCGTGCTGGCCAGGGCAGCAATCAACCATTTTCTGTATCCAGAAACGCCCGTACAAGACCTGCAACATGCGATCGTGCATTATCCTGCTGAAATGTAGGGTTCCGCAGGGATCGAATGAAGGGTAGAACCACGGGTCGTAACACATCTGAAATGTAACGTCCGCTGTTCAAAGTGCCGTCAATGCGAACGTGTAAGCAATGGCACCCCATACCATCACGCCAGGTGATACGCCAGTATGGCGATGACGAATACACGCTGCCAATGTGTGTTCACCGCGATGTTGCCAAACACGGATGCGACCATCATGATGCTGTAAACAGAACGTGGATTCATCCGAAAAAATGACGTTTTGCCATTCGTGCACCCAGCTTCGTCGTTGAGTACACCATCGAAGGCGCTCCTGTCTGTGATGCGGCTCAAGGGTAACCGCAGCCATTGTCTCCGAGCTGATAGTCCATGCTGCTGCAAACGTCGTCGAACTGTTCGTGCAGATGGTTGTTGTCTTGCAAACGTCCCCATATGTTGACTCAGGGATCGAGACGTGGCTGCACGATCCGTTACAGCCATGCGGATAAGGTGCCTGTCATCTCGACTGCTAGTGATACGAGACCATTGGGATTCAGCACGGCGTTCCGTATTACCCTCCTGAACCCACCGATTCCATATTCTGCTAACAGTCATTGGATCTCGACCAACACGAGCAGCAATGTCGCGATACCATAAACCGCAATCGCAATAGGGTACAATCCGCCCTTTATCAAAGTCGGAAACGTGATGGTACGCATTTCTCCTCCTTACACGAGCATCACAACAACGTTTCACCAGGCAATGCCGTCAACTGCTGTTTGTGTATGAGAAATCGGTTGGAAACTTTCCTCATCTGCACGTTGTAGGTGTCGCCACCGGCGCCAACCTTGTGTGACTGCTGTGAAAAGCTAATCATTTGCATATCACAGCATCTTCTTCCTGACGGTTAAATTTCGCGTCTGTTGCACGTCATCTTCGTGGTTTAGCAATATTAATCTGCAGTAGTGTAGAACAGGGAAGCGAACAAAAGATAGTGGTGTTAGAAGTAGCCTTCATAATACTCCGTAAGGCAACTTGAATAGAATAGATGTAGATGTAGAAGCGAATAGATTGTAAGCTGCCCTAAGTACCACCAATTATTCCTTACATTGAAATTACTCTGGATACCGAGGCTCAAGTGTAAGACCGCCGTAAAGTAATTAAATTTAATGGAGATAATCCTTATTACGGATATAGAGGACGATGCTTAAACGGAAATATCTGCAACAAAGCTAAGCAGAGCGTGTAGATGATACTAGAAGCGTTGAGCTGCCGCCGACACACGAGACGGTTTCTCCGCCCGCTTCTCCTACCTTAGTTCCAGTGGCAAGAGTTCCCGTCGTCGATTGCGCTTTACGGTCACTGCGACAAAGTAATCCGGCGCGGACTTGTAATTAGAATTTGTATTTAATTGATTGTCCGTGGACACAGCCCAGTCCCTGCAGCGGCCGGGCGACCGCACCACGTCTCACAGGTCCCGCTTCCCGAGCAATAATGGTCGGTCTGCCAAAGCGAACACGCCACAGCGTCCTCCCCTGTGCGCGTAATCTCTGAATTAGTTTTCCAAAAGCGCTTTGAGTTGCCAGCGTGACGACAGCACTGATCAAATCCGCAAGGTCAGGAGATGAAACGGACTCCGGTGCCTGTGTCTGTGCATGTGTATTTGCGAATAGAGCATCCCTGTCTGGCTGGCTCGTTACCTCGTGTGAGAACGAGTCACCCACGCAGCTCTTCGCCCGATATTAACTTCCGACAGCTGAATATCGTGTACGCTGCTACCTTACCTTGTAACTGACAGGCTAAATCAGTTCAATGTTCAGAGAGACCATACCACTTCTAATAAGACAGTGCCTAGTAAAGAACCCCGGTATACATGGCACTATGAAATCATAGAGATATTTTCCCTTAATTCGACGTGAAATGACCTGAGAATAGAAATGCAGTTTTTTGATAGTAGACGTTAGTGAGATTACATCTCGACGAAGTACGTCGCCATTATAAATTTTATAGCAACAGTCAGACATCGATACTATCTACAGCTACATCTACATCCATACTCCGCAAGCCACCTGACGGTGTGTGGCGGAGGGTACCTTGAGTACCTCTATCGGTTCTCCTTTCTATTCCAGTCTCGTATTGTTCGTGGAAAGAATGATTGTCGGTATGCCTCTGTGTGGGCTCTAATCTCTCTGATTTTATCCTCATGGCCTCTTCGCGAGATATACGTAGGAGGGAGCAATTACTGTTTGACTCCTCGGTGAAGATATGTTCTCGAAACTTCAACAAAAGCCCGTACCGAGCTACTGAGCTTCTCTCCTGCAGAGTCTTCCACTGGAGTTTATCTATCATCTCCGTAACGCTTTCCCGATTACTAAATGATCCTGTAACGAAGCGCGCTGCTCTCCGTTGGATCTTCTCTCTCTCTTCTATCAACCCTATCTGGTACGGATCCCACACTGGTGAGCAGTATTCAAGCACTGGGTGAACAAGTGTGCTGTAACCTACTTCCTTTGTTTTCGGATTGCATTTCCTTAGGATTCTTCCGATGAATCTCAGTCTGGCATCTGATTTACCGACGATCAACTTTATATGATCATTCCATCTTAAATCACTCCTAGTGCCTACTCCCAGATAATTTATGGAATTAACTGCTTCCAGTTGCTGACCTGCTATATTGTAGCTAAATGATAAGGGATCTTTCTTTCTATGTATTCGCAGCACATTACACTTGTCTACATTGAGATGCAATTGCCATTCCATTCACTATGCGTCAATTTGCTGTAGATTCTCGTGCATTTCAGTACAATTTTCCGTTGTTACAACCTCTCCATATACCCCAGCATCATCCGTAAAAAGCCTCAGTGAACTTCCGATGTTATCCACAAGGTCATTTATGTATATTTTGAGTAGCAAGGGTCCAACGACACTCCCCTGCGGCACACCTGAAATCACTCTTACTTCAGAAGACTTCTCTCCATTGAGAATGACTTGCTGCTTTCTGTTATCTAGGAACTCTTCCATCCAATCACACAATTGGTCTGATAGTCCATATGCTCTTACTTTGTTCATTAAACGACTGTGGGGAACTGTATCGAACGCCTTGCGGAAGTCAAGAAACACGGCATCTACCTGGGAACCCGTGTCTATGGCCCTCTGAGTCCCGTGGACGAATAGCGCGAGCTGGGTTTCACACGCTCGTCTTTTTCGAAACCCATGCTGATTCCTACAGAGTAGATTTCTCGTCTCCAGAAAAGTCATTATACTCGAACGTAATACGTGTTCCAAAATTCTACAAGTGATCGACGTTAGAGATATAGGTCTATAGTTCTGCACATCTGTTCCACGTCCCTTCTTGAAAACGGGGATGACCTGTGCCCTTTTCCAATCCTTTGGAACGCTACGCTCTTCTAGAGACCTACGGTACACCGCTGCAAGAAGGGGGGCAATTTCCTTCGCGTACTCTGCGTGAAATGGAACTGGTATCCCATCAGGCCCAGCGGCCTTTCGTCTTTTGAGCGATTGTAATTGTTTCTCTATCCCTTTGTCGTCTATTTCGATATCTACCATTTTGTCATCTGTGCGACAGTCATCATGATACGATACTTCAAATATTTCGTGAATGACCACGACTACAGGACTTATGAGGAAAATAGATTGTCAGAGAATGGAAGGAGTATGATTGCCAGAATTTCTTATAGTGCTATTGGCACTTCCGAACATAGCGTCACTTGATCACCAATAACAGCAAGATGAAGAATTGCAAGGTATCCGAGAAGAGTGTACAAAAACGCAGTCGCTGAGGAAGGGAGACTATCCCTTGGTGCTGCAGGTGGTAAAGTAGTCCCCACAACGTGTTTCGTTAGTTACAATGGCTGCGGTGCCGGTAACCGAACGCGCTGGCGCGCTGCCAAGGACTGCAGATTCGCATCCGAGTTTACGATGCCGACGGAGGTCTCGAGGTGGATTTACGAAAAGGCGTGATACTACAGCTGCGTTATTTGTGTGAGGTGATGCGGGACGAGGAGATAGACCGCGATGCCTTAGGTAGATGTGAAATTTGCTAGCGGCCTAATTAACACCAGAACTACTAAACCCAGTTACTGTTTATTTACATTCATAGTTAATAAGACTCTCCGCAGTGAGTATCTTCTTTCTGTAACATTCTCGCTCGTGTATTATAACTAATTAATATTTCCATGTGAAACTCGTTAAATGGAGACTTTTTTATGGTAACACTTGCATGAGATTTGCGCTAATCTCACAGTTGCTATTTTGTAGCACTATGTAAAAAAATGTGTTAATTCTTCGTTAACCTTTATTGTGCGGTAGGGTCCCTGACGTGCGTGATAGGGTTATCCGTTTCTTACTTATTATTTTATCTGAAAATCGCATGCCCGTTAATGTGCATTGTTACAGAAAGCTGACTAAAGCCTGAAATAAGTTCTGCAGAATTTTTACGAAGTCTCAGACGGAGTTCAGGAAAGATAGATTAGGCAGAATTGGTGGTGGAGTATTTGTGTTTGTCAGTAGTGGTTTATCTTGTAGTGAGGTCGAAGTAGATACTCCGTACCAATTGCTATGGGTGGAGGTTATACTTAACAGCCGAACTAAGTTAATAATTGGCTCCTTCTACCAACCCCCAGACTCCGATATTATAGTTGCTGAACAGTTCAGAGAAAATTTGAGTCTCGTAACAAATAAATACCCCACACATACGGTTATAGTTGGTGCGGACTTCAACCTTCCCTCGATATGTTGGCAAAAGTACTTGTTCAAAACCGGTGGTAGGCAGAAAACATCTTCCGAGATTGTCCTAAATGCTTTCTCCGAAAATTATTTCGAGCAGTTAGACCACGAACCCACGCGAATGGTAAATGGTTGCGAAAACACACTTGACCTCTTAGCCACAAACAATCCAGAGCTGACAGAGAGCATCATGACTGATACAGGGATTAGTGATCACAAGGTCGTTGTAGCTACGGTCAATACCGTTTCTTCCAAATCCACCAGAAACAAACTCAAAATAATTTTATTTAAAAAAGCGGAGAAAGTGTCACTAGAAGCCTTCCTAAGAGACAATCTCCATTCCTTCCGAACTGACTATGCAAATGTAGACGAGATGTGGCTCAAATTCAAAGATATAGTAGCAACAGCAATTGAGAGATTCATACCTCATAAACTGGTAAGGGATGGAACTGATTCCCCATGGTACACAAAACAGGTCCGAACGCTGTTGCAGAGGCAGCGGAAAAAGCATGCGGTTCAGAAGAACGCGAAGTCTCGAAGATTGGCTAAAATTTACAGACGCGCGAAATTTGGCACGGACTTCAATGCGAGATGCCTTTAATAGGTTCCACAACGAAACATTGTTTCGAAATTTGGTAGAAAACCCGAAGAAATTCTGGTCGTATGTAAAGTACACAAGCGGCAAGACGCATTCAATACCTTCGCTGCGCAGTGCCGATGGTACTGTTACCGATGACTGTGCCGCTAAAGCGGAGTTATTGAACGCAGTTTTCCGAAATTCCTTCACCAGGGAAGACGAATGGAATATTCCAGAATTTGAAACACCAACAGCTGCTAGCATGAGTTTCTTAGAAGTAGATACCTTAGGGGTTGCGAAGCAACTAAAATAGCTTGATACGGGAAAGTCTTCAGGTCCAGATTGTATACCGATTAGGTTCCTTTCAGATTGCGCTGATACAATAGCTCCCTACTTAGGAATCATATACAACCGCTCGCTCACCGATAGATCTGTACCTACAGATTGGAAAATTGCGCCGGTCGCACCAGTGTTTAAGAAGGGTTGTAGGAGTAATCCATCGAACTACAGACCTATATCATTGACGTCGGTTTACAGTAGGGTTTTGGAACATATACTGTATTCAAACATTATGAATCACCTCGAAGGGAACGATCTATTGATACGTAATCAGCTTGGTTTCAGAAAACATCGTTCTTGTGCAACGCAGCTAGCTCTTTATTCGCACGAAGTAATGGCCGGTATCGACAGGGGATCTCAGATTGATTCCGTATTTCTGGATTTCCGGAAAGCTTTTGACACCGTTCCTCACAAGCGACTTCTAATCAAGCAGCGAGCCTATGGGGTATCGTCTCAGTTGTGCGACTGGATTCGTGATTTCTTGTCAGGAAGGTCGCAGTTCGTAGTAATAGACGGCAAATCATCGACTAAAACTCAAGTGATATCAGGTGTTCCCCAGGGTAGCGTCCTGGGACCTCTGCTGTTCCTGATCTTTATAAGTGACCTGGGTGACAATCTGAGCAGTTATCTTAGGTTGTTCGCAGATGATGCTGTAATTTACCGTCTAGTTAGGTCATCCGAAGACCAGTATCAGTTGCAAAGCGATTTAGAAAAGATTGCTGTATGGTGTGGCAGGTGACAGTTAACGCTAAATAACGAAACGTGTGAGGTGATCCACATGAGTTCCAAAAGAAATCCGTTGGAACTCGATTACTGGATAAATAGTACAATTCTCAAGGCTGCAATTCCACTAAGTACCTGGGTGTTAAAATTACGAACAACTTCAGTTGGAAAGACCACATAGATAATATTGTGGGGAAGGAGAGCCAAAGGTTGTGTTTCATTGGCAGGACACTTAGAAGATGCAACAAGTCCACTAAAGAGACAGCTTACACTACACTCGTTCGTCCTCTGTTAGAATATCGCTGCGCGGTGTGGGATTCTTACCAGGTGGGATTGACGGAGGACATCGAAAGGGTGCAAAAAAGGGCAGCTCGTTTTGTGTTATCACGTAATAGGGGAGAGAGTGTGGCAGATACGATACGCGAGTTGGGATGGAAGTCATTAATGCAAAGATGTTTTTCGTCGCGGCGAGATCTATTTACGAAATTTCAGTCACCAACTTTCTCTTCCGAATGCGAAAATATTTTGTTGAGCCCAACCTACATAGGTAGGAATGATCATCAAAATAAAATAAGAGAAATCAGAGCTCGAACAGAAAGGTTTAGGTGTTCGTTTTTCCCGCGCGCTGTTCGGGTTGGGAGTGGTAGAGATATAGTATGATTGTGGTTCGACGAACCCTCTGCCAAGCACTTAAATGCAAATTGCCGAGTAGTCATGTAGATGTAGATGTACTTTGCAAAATACAATGCAACGTTGCACTGGTTTGGTTAGTTTATTGGTGATTATAAACGAGAAAGAAGTGAAATTTGAGAGTAGAGTTCGTATTTATACCCCTAATCTCCCTATGGATACATTTTAAATGTCTGGATAACCAAACTGACTGTTCAGTAGACTCTTGTGATGGAGAATTGTACTAATGTATTGATTTGTCTTAATTTAGAACCTAATATGATTGGCATGCTATTAATTAATTAACTAGGAACAAGCTAATCGGATACCGCCGTTGATAGATACGAACTGAGGGCCGAATATCGCTGGCGGACCAGTAGTGGCTTCCGAAATACGAGACGCTAAAGGTGAAGAAGATGAGGTGACAAGGAAAATAATCCACATTCCAGGAAATAAGCAGAATATGTGGCGTACTTTTAATCACTATTATCTACGTAGCTGATCGCTGTGAACATTCTGTCAAGTTCAGTACCTCGCGAACGATTCCTGTAATGTTATCGTGCGCTTTTGCAGCATAATACGATCTCTATTGGTAGCAGCTGATTTTTATACACATAAATAAATACTTTGCATTTGATCATTTGCATCCACCACCTTGCTTTTAGCATTCGTGAGAACGTAATCCCTTAAAAGGCCTCAATGACAAATGTGCAGTAATGACTTGCAGCGAAGTTAGACATATTCTTTTTTTTTTTCCCGGCGACCGAAGGGCGACCGAAGCAGTCACAGCAAATTTTCTCACAAGCGAATTTAAATACATTTTTTGGCCGAAATTCGCCACTTAGGTTTTGAATTACTCTACAAACACAGTCGAGAGAGAGATTAAATAAAGATTCAAAAAAGGTATTTGAAAATTACTTGACCAAGACAGCAATAAACTATTTTCTCCATACTCATATAAATTCATCCGACTGATTGTCAACCGAGTATAAGCAGCCGATCTTTTATACCCGATCAAAATTGTTTCGTTCAATTTTATATGTTATACACCTAATTAAGTATACTTCAATATATACTAATGCCACTCGGAAGCTTCTATTGAAAGTCTAATGCTTTGATTCTCATCGTAATGGCATTGATTTCCTTTCTTGTAAACTTGTATATTTTTAAGTAAAGCTGGGGCAGGATTATATTATGCAAATATCTGCTTGTCAAAGCCGCGTGAATCAGAAACATGTCAGGCTTAGGCTACATTTTTAGAGGCGGCTCGAATGAATTCAGGTGCTATGATAAATGAAACGGCAATACAGGTCGGATACAAATTATTCGTTCACTGGAACTGATACGAGCGGCTTCCTTTACTTTTCACCTGAATTAACTACGAAAACGTAGATCGGATTTCAATACGGACCTAATTCGATGTCTTAAGGCCCAATGCGCATACAAGCAGGATTTTAAAGGTAACTAGCACGCTATTCTTGGTCAATCGGTCATTTTCATGTTTTGTTGTTACTCACTCTTATAACAGCTACTGTGTTTCTCAAAGTATAGCTTTAAATGACGTGTAACGTTTTCCACTAACTTGTCTTGCCCAATACCTCTACCAGGACGTATGAAGACTCTTCCATAAATAGTTTATACTCTCACGTGTAGGTCTACTCATAGGGTTATTTTGTTTTGCACACTCTACATACGTTACGTAGTTTTGTGAAGTGTTTCCTGTGATAATTGGGAAACAAAGAAGCACTTGCTGATGATCATCCTTAAAATTGATTCAAAATGAGACGAACACAAGGCAGCGGTTTCTCATGGCTGCTCATAATTTAGAGTTGGTCCAACTGATCCCAAAGGTTCTACACAAGTCACAGATTTTTTCTCATACAGAAGGCATCTGTAACTACTTCAATCGTCATTTAAGTCAGAGTCTGTATTTTTCAAATCCACACACTGGTGTTGCAAACCTCGTCACATACATTACATAGTAAACAGTGTGTTTCTGACGATACACACTTTGAAATGGAACTCAGGGTACAGTGGCTCCAATTATCTTCATGTTCGTTACTTGTACATTAAGATTTTGTTTCCTTCCTCACCAAAGCACTTTCCTTGAAACCTCCGACATGTATTAGTCGAAATAAATATATCAGAAAGCAAATTGACACGAACTTTTAAGAAAGTCCGCACATTACACGAACAAAACTAATTTAATATTTTGAAATAAGGATTCTTGATTTACTTTTACGTATCTGCGTTAGAAAAAAAAATTGTTGAAATGGCTCTGAGCACTATGGGACTTTACTTCTGAGGTCATCAGTCCCCTAGAACTTAGAACTACTTAAACCTAACTAACCTACGGAGATCACACACATCCATGCCCGAGGCAGGATTCGAATCTGCGACCGTAGCAGTCGCGCGGTTCCAGACTGAAGCGCCTAGAACCGCTCTGCCACTCAGGCCGGCTCTGCGTTAGAACACACTGTACAGTGGATAACGCGGGGTACTACATACCAGTTGCAACGACTTTGTCCTGTTCCTTTCTCATATTGAACGAGGAAAAAATGACTATCTATTCGCCTTGGTGTGCACTCCAAGTTTTGTATTCCCTTCTTATAGTCCATGTGTGACCTTCATAGTAGATGTTGCCGAAGTGCGGAACTATATCCTCGAATACAGGTTATCAATTTGTCTCCAAGATAAGCCAATGTCAGCTTCCTTTCTGAGAACCCCAGTCAAGTTCCCTCGGCGTCTCCGTTGAATTTTTGTGAGCGCTTTAGCAATCTATTATGATCAGAGAAATCTGACTCTGAAGTTGTTCGATGAGTGCTGTTACGCATACATGCTAAGGACTCCAAACTTTGGAGCGATAGTCAGTGATCCATCAGACTAAGGCCTTTTTAATGTGATTCTTCGTACATTCCCAAATCTTGGCCAACAGAACCAAGCTGAGCCTTTCGTTAGTCTTGCTGAACACTTACCACTCATTCTATTTGTTCATCCACTTCACATCGTTTTGCAGTACTGCCCATAAGTCACTTAAAGGGGCGACAGGATGCAGTAGTTTACCAGTAACTCTGTTTTCGGAATTTCATCTGGTTCTTTCTTTTTGTTAAAGGCTTCATCTTGACTTCATACAGAGTTAAAGGCGGTGAAATTCAGTACCCCAAGAAGAATTACTGTGCAAGTCTTTCTGCATCTCATTACACACTGCCAGCGGCGTTTTCATTGTGTAGACAAAAGTAGCGGCAGCGATCAATCATAGTTCCTACTGGCCTTATCTGGTAAATCGTTTATATACATGGAGAACATTAGCGGTGCTGTAACTACTCCCTCAGGCACACTCGGTGCTATTTTCCCTTTCTTTGAGCTTTGACCATCCGCTGTGACATACTTGATTCAGTTATTGAAACATTCAACGATACAGAGCCATATTTGAGAATATTATACCTATGGCCTCATTTCAGTTGTCAGAAGATAATATTGTAAATTCCGCATTTCACCCATTTTCTAAAATCATGCTGTGTTAAGAAAGTACGAACGAGTCACTTCATTTAGAGGAATATTAAGCGTATTACCGGTACTACAACAGTATAAACCACTTTCTTTCGGACACACCGAACCTTTCATTCCTTTCTGTTGACCACTCGCCATGAGTTATAACGTAATAAGTTCTACTAGACAAATGTTCCACGTACACTTGATAAAACATAACTCACAACAAGAAAACGTCAAGCTGATAGCGTATAACACCGTCTCCAGACTTGATAATGGCCAAAATTTTCTTCAAGGATGTCATATACAGCTGATGTCACACATTGGTGATTAGATCCTACAGACACATCCAGTTGCGGAGATTCTGACTGCTACGCTTCACTCCATTTTCCAAATAGTCCCAAACATTTTCCAAGGAATTATGATGAGGTGATTTAGTAACACCAACAAAGAATTTTTCGACGTAAACGGAGGTTGGTAGGCGTGATGATGCCTGTTCAAATTCCGCACCACTCACATAACAATGGTGCTAGTAGCGCATTGTGAGGATGCGAACCAGGTTTACTTTAAACACACGCTGTAACTGTCGTGAGTGTTAGTTACCTTTGAGATTGGATGTGGTGAGTTGATGTTAGTCAAGAATGCCTTTAAGGTGATTAAGTCGCCAGTGTCAGAATCTCACTGAGTTTGAAGGAGGTAGTGTAATAGCGCTACGAGAAGCTCGAGTTCCTTTTGTGATACTGTAGAAAGACTTAGCAGGAATGTAGCTACTGTACATGATTCCTGGCAGCGGTGGTCAGGAGAAGGTTGGTAGGCGTGATGATGCCTGTTCAAATTCCGCACCACTCACATAACAATGGTGCTAGTAGCGCATTGTGAGGATGCAAACCAGGTTTACTTTAAACACACGCTGTAACTGTCGTGAGTGTTAGTTACCTTTGAGATTGGATGTGGTGAGTTGATGTTAGTCAAGAATGCCTTTAAGGTGAAAAAGTCGCCAGTGTCAGAATCTCACTGAGTTTGAAGGAGGTAGTGTAATAGCGCTACGAGAAGCTCGAGTTCCTTTTGTGATACTGTAGAAAGATTTAGCAGGAATGTAGCTACTGTACATGATTCCTGGCAGCGGTGGTCAGGAGAAGGTTGGTAGGCGTGATGATGCCTGTTCAAATTCCGCACCACTCACATAACAATGGTGCTAGTAGCGCATTGTGAGGATGCGAACCAGGTTTACTTTAAACACACGCTGTAACTGTCGTGAGTGTTAGTTACCTTTGAGATTGGATGTGGTGAGTTGATGTTAGTCAAGAATGCCTTTAAGGTGATTAAGTCGCCAGTGTCAGAATCTCACTGAGTTTGAAGGAGGTAGTGTAATAGCGCTACGAGAAGCTCGAGTTCCTTTTGTGATACTGTAGAAAGACTTAGCAGGAATGTAGCTACTGTACATGATTCCTGGCAGCGGTGGTCAGGAGAAGGTTGGTAGGCGTGATGATGCCTGTTCAAATTCCGCACCACTCACATAACAATGGTGCTAGTAGCGCATTGTGAGGATGCAAACCAGGTTTACTTTAAACACACGCTGTAACTGTCGTGAGTGTTAGTTACCTTTGAGATTGGATGTGGTGAGTTGATGTTAGTCAAGAATGCCTTTAAGGTGAAAAAGTCGCCAGTGTCAGAATCTCACTGAGTTTGAAGGAGGTAGTGTAATAGCGCTACGAGAAGCTCGAGTTCCTTTTGTGATACTGTAGAAAGACTTAGCAGGAATGTAGCTACTGTACATGATTCCTGGCAGCGGTGGTCAGGAGAATGTACAGTCTCAAGAAGACCGGGCTCCGTACGGTCAAGCGAGATCTCATGATTGGGCAGGGTGGAGGTTAGTTGGTTTTCTGATGAAAGCTGGTCCTGCCTCGCTGCCAGTAGTGGCCGTGTGTTGGTTAGAAGGGAGCAAACTGACGACTTGCAACCAACCTGTCTGTGTGCTAGGCATACTGGAACTGCACATCGAGTTATAGTCTGGGAAGTGATTTCTTATGACAGCAGGAGCACTCTCGTGGTTATCCTATGCACCCTGATTGTAAAACTGTACGTCAATCGGACGATTAGACCTGTCATGCTGACATTCATGAACAGCACTCCAGGGGCTGTTTTCCAACAGGATAACACTCGCCGGCCAGAGTGGCCGTGCGGTTCTAGGCGCTATAGTCGGGAACCGAGCGACCGCTACGGACGCAGGTTCGAATCCTGCCTCGGGCATGGGTGTGTGTGTGGTGTCCTTAGGTTAGTTAGGTTTAATTAGTTCTAAGTTCTAGGCGACTGATGACCTCAGATGTTAAGTCGCATAGTGCTCAGAGCCATTTGAACCATTTTGATAACAATCGCCCGCATACCACTATTGTAACCAAAGGTGCTTCACACATTCTCGACATGCTGAATTGGCTTGATCGATCACCAGATCTGTCTCCAAACGAGCACATATAGAACATCATCGGACGACAATTCATCAAACATCATTATCCACTGACCGACCAAGTGCAACAGACATTGGACCCCATCTCACAAACTGCCATCCGGCATGTATACAACACAATGCATGGAAGTTTACACCGCTTCATTCAACAGTCTGGTCGCTACACCGGTTATTCATGTACCAGCACTTCACATTTGCAATGTGTTATCTCGTGCTTACATTAACACATGATCTTGCAATGTTAATCACTTAAATCGCTGCCTAGACAAATACATTTCAGAAATTTCATTATTCTATATTTTTTGTTGTTCTTGCGATTTTTTTTCGTCAGTGTAGACAGTGCTGATTACATACAACCAACTAACACATATACACGACTTCAGTGCCATCATCCTCCCCAACGGTTGAGGGTTGTACGACCAGCTGGTAATAGTTCTACACTACCAACAGCGCTAAAAAGTGACCAGTGTGCTCTTTTAAAGGCTGCCTAGTGCGTTTCCCAGTAAAGTTAGCTGCAAATTATATGTTTGTGAGTATACTCTGTACGGTCATATTTTAGGTATCGGTAAACAATGTTATACAGTGTAGAAAGCATTTCGAAAAAATAAGAAAACATAATCTAACCTTTCACAAGTATGTATTTTTTACAAGACACCATTCACTACACCGTTTTTTGCACGTATGCTGTAGCTTGCTGATTGGTAGGGAGAAGTTTCTTTTCGTCCGGGGATGGGGCAGTGTATGAGCTTAAAATATGCAGTCGGACCCTGAACATTCGGACGTTAGAAGTTATTCTATTTTTCCGCTGTCAGTTGCCCTATATTTTCCAGTCAAGCGGAGATGCTAGCTGCGTGTTCCCGATGAATAAGGATCTAATTGCGAAGCATATTCAGCGTAAAAACTAATACGGATATCGCCAAGACTTGGTGCCTTGCTCGTTTGAAGTACTCTTGTTTTTATATAGTGAGAGTGCTAATTTCAAATGGTTCAAATGGCTCTGAGCACTATGGGACTTAACTTCTAAGGACATCAGTCCCCTAGAACGTAGAACTACTTAAACCTAACTAACCTAAGGATATCACACACATCCATGCCCGAGGCAGGATTCTAACCTGCAACCGTAATGGTCGCGTGGTTCCAGACAGTAGCGCCTAGAGCCTCTCGTTCACTCCGGCTGGTTGCTAATTTCAATACTCCTGATTTATGTGTGAGTAAAGGTCAAAAATTTGAATGGTGATAGTTCTCACATGTTTTAATGCATTTTTAAAGAGTAATTCAATATTTCGGCTTTTCAACACAAGACTGATCCATGAGAGGGTCGATGGAGGGTTGGATCCGCTCATAAACTTAAACTGGACCAGAAATTTCTCGAATTTTCTCATGGATATTTTGCCACGATCTGACTGTGGAAATCGTTATTGCCTTAGCACGTAGCACTTCTAGCAGATGCCCGAGTTAATGTTACAATTCCTCTATCAGTTTCCCACATTCCGTTCAGTAAGCTGATGTAATAATCATTTCTTTTTCATGTATTTATTTATTTAGCAATATTTTCCGAATAGTATAATTACAGTAATGTGGATCTTGGCTGTTGTTTACCAGTTTATGTGTTAGTTATTTCTACACGGCACAACTTATGATGTATTCGAATTTAAACTTCTCTTTTACTATCAAAACTACTGCGTTTATTGTATTTCAAGTTGAAATGATAGTGAGTGTCGGCCAGTACTACCAATCAGCTTTCTTAGCTTTCTTCAAGGTCTTTTAGGCTTTAATGGCCACCACCCGATAATAGCATCGTAATCTTAGTCGTTAAGCCTTGTTCTTAGCTGATGCTTTCGATAACATTGGGTGCATTTGTTGCCAGAAGGTTTAAAATACTTCTTTCGCATATTGTATGTACGGTAGTTGTTCGATGCAGTTGTGAGATAATGTGTTCAGTATTACCTTGGAAGACTGTTCGTCCTTATTGCTGGAACCATGTACGTACTTGTCCTACTCGGTGGTCGAGCAAATTAAAGTAAAATCATACCGTTACCATATATACGGGGTATTCTCAAATTATCTTATTTAAATGATTTATTAGTGACTATGTAAAACGTGTCTGAATACAGCGGCCAGAAGAAGTATAGCATTATTAATGTACGTTCATCACTGGTGGCTACTACTGCCCGTACGGGTTCCCTGTCGGATTCATTTTTCACACCACCAGACCTGACGTTAGTACTCGTTGCTACAAATACAGTACCTACCAGAAAGTTTATTGTCTCTTAATGATAAAAGATCCACATGTTGATAATTTCTGTTATTCTACTTCTGATTTCTTCGTAATATAAGGGGACGACTCCCGTCTTGAAGGGACGAGATTTTGAAACTTGGCTGTGGACGCTTCAGCAGCTAACATCCGGTATTCTCTCTACATTTTAAGTCTGATTAATTCCTGATATAGCAGGATTTCGTTTGCGAACCTCGGAATTTCTCCTGATCTTGAAAAAAATCTTCATGTACATTCGGCACTTTATTTGACACAGAAGTGGGCGTTTCCGATGAATGGCGCACATCCAATAAGACCTTACACGACTTCTCACTATAATCTAGGTCGACGAATCTACAGCCAAGCCCGCCACAGAATCGATGAACTCACAATCAGTTATTTAGAGCCTCCTCTCGGCTCTAGATCAGAAGATCAACATCAGTTACCGGAACGGTGTTGCAAATCCCCAGCTCTGCTGACGCACCTCGTGGGAGTCAAGCTTTGTTAACAAGCTCCGACAGGCTGGGAAAGGAACCGAGAATAGCTACGGCCTCCAGACGACAGACGTCCTGTCGATATGTGCGATGATCTGCTAGCGACTGCAAACTGTGCTTGAAGCTGCTCCGGAGACTTTATCTTTCACATTACAATCGACACGGGTGTTCAAAATTAAAGCAACAAACGGAAATTCTGCAATGTTGCGTATATTTTGCCAAGAAACAGTATAAACAGATGATAGTAAACCAGAAACAAGGTAAAAAATTCAGAATGTAAATAACTGCTATATGCATTATGGTAGAAAAAAAGTTCGTCTTTTTTTTTCAACTTAACGGATTTTCACACATGTTCAATAACTGGTTAATATGCTCAGCATGGGGTGTAACCATCTCTGGCAGCGATACATGCACGACAATGACAGGGCATGCTGTGAATGATGTCATCAATCTCATGTCGAGGCAATAACGCCCATTCTTCCTGCAAAGATGCTCGCAAGTCCTGGAGAGTGTTTGGTGGATGCTAACGTGATGCAACCTGACTCCTTAGTGCATCCTATACGTGTTCTATGTGATTCAAATGGGGAGTACGAGCAGGTCACGTCATGAATGCAACATTTTCCGTTTCCAAGTAAACATCAACCATCCGTTCTGCATGAGGTCGAGCATAATCAAAATGGTTCAAATGGCTCTGAGCACTATGGGACTTAACATCTGTGGTCATCAGTCCCCTAGAACTTAGAACTACTTAAACCTAACTAACCTAAGGACATCACACACATCCATGCCCAAGGCAAGATTCGAACCTGCGACCGTAGCAGTCGCGCGGTTCCGGACTGAGCGCCTAGAACCGCTAGAACACCGCGGCCGGCGTCGAGCATAATCGTCCATCAGTACGAAGTTTGTGTTCACACCACCTGACAACAACTGCTAATGAGGTCCCAAGGTCTCGTCACGATACCTGACAGCAGTTAAACCTTGCCGGTTCACCAGTACAATTTCATGAAGAGGTGTTCGGGTGGTCCACATAATTCCTTGCCAAATCGTTAGAGATCCTCTTCAATATCGGTCTCTTTCCACAATGCTTGGGACCCGAAATCGTGTTCCACGTTCCTTCCAGATCGCAACTGCTTGGAGAATCACTCTCTAGATCAAATCCGGACTCATCTGTGAGAAGAACAATGGCCCGCTGTTCGACGTCCAGGTGATATGTTGACGACTCCACTCTAGACGTTCCCTTATGTGAAGACGCATTAGAGGCACGCATACAGCAAGTCTCCGGCAGTAAAAGCCACTCTGACGAAGGCTTGTGTACGCCGTTTGTCGCGATACAACACGTGCAATGGATGCTGCGAGGTCCAATGTCAGTTACCGTGCAGTACTAATCCGATACCGTAGTGCCCTATCTGATATCGCAGCCGGCCGAAGTGGCCGTGCTGTTCTAGGCGCTTCAGTCTGGAACCGCGCGACCGCTACGGTCGCAGGTTCGAATCCTGCCTCGGGCATGGATGTGTGTGATGTCCTTAGATTAGTAAGGTTTAAGTAGTCCTAAGTTCTAGGGGACTGATGACCTCCGATGTTAAGGCCCATAGTGGTCAGAGCCATTTGAACCATTTGATATCGCACACGGTTGGACCTGCTCTGGTCTTGGGGATACTGTTTCGGTCTATATAAGTTGTCGCCACATCTGAGAAACAACAGAACGATTCACAATCGAGCCACACCAGTTTGCTACTGTCCTCCTTCCATTCTTCTTATGACCCTCCACCACAGAGAGTCTGACAGGCGTCTTCTTAGTGCCATACCGTCCCGTCTGTGACTGTATGCACAGCGATTGTGGATGTGGTACTACCCGTCACACTCTGACGTCATCGTTGGCGTGGTTGTCCGTTGACCGGAATGACACAGACACCCTTTGACAGTTTATGTGATTATACCGTGAATTAATCACAAGACTGGCAAATAGCTGCTTGTTTTTTTAATTTTGGACACCAGTGTATTTCTCCCAAGACACATACAGATTATACATCGGATTATTTCTCCTCCCGTGACGTTACTTCACTAATTGGAGCCGCCAAGCGCTTAACGCCTGATACGTGGGCCCTTTTTTCCGTCTCTGTGGCTGCCCTGGCGCAGACGATGAGGAACAGGAGACACACAGTCGGCTGCTTTCTCTCGCATTCTCAGTGGAACAAAATGCGTCATATCTGTTCATTACAAGTATGGACCATTTATAAAATTCAACTTTTCCCTCGAATGTCCGTTTGGTGCCAGCTCGGAGTTTCCTGCTGACCACGTCGGCAGTCGCGGAGACAGGCGTGCTTCGCTTTTAATTTATGTATTTATTTTGTATCATAGGAGACTTCCTGCTCCTATACTAGCGGTGATAATCTACCTGCTTCATGAATCACGTCGACAGTTGCTAACACAGCTACCAACTGTCTGTGAATCGCAGTCAAAATCCCTTACTCTCTCTACTTATTTAATGCGCACCGGTATCTTGAGATTACAGAAACAGGCAAAAGAACTGAAATCACTAACCAAACTAATAACAAGATATTGTGTACTTCCATACACAAGCAGGAATCGAGTAACTAAACTTAACACAAGGTAAAAACAGATGCTGCGTCTGGTTCAAGTGTCCCAGTGGTAATTAGTGCTCACTATTCGAAAAGTCATTGACAGCTCAGCTCGCGAAGATAAAAAAAATAGTGCGTCGGGGAATGTAGTTACAACTGAAATCAAATTATCTGTAGACAGTAGTTTCCATTTGCAACAGTTTCTACATAGCCATGTTACTTTCCTTACATTGTTACGAAAATGTCTGTGACATTGTTTCCTTCACTCCAAAATGTACTTCCACACATGGAAATACGGTAAACATCTGTTAGCCTGGTGTAAAGAGCAACTATTAGCTCTTAATGTAAAGAAATTCTGAGTGGTGCAAAATTGTAGTACTCGATTGCTACAGGATTAATGAGTCACAACCAGGCTCAGTCATATAACTCAGTAAAGAAAATACCAGACTACTGCTCACTGGTAGGATATTGGGAATGGGCAGATTGTCGACAAATGTGACTGCGTGGAAACCGTTTGTATGGAACATATTTGAATGTCGTAGAACCGGACAGTCTTGTCAGGCTATAGTACTTTATGTAACATAACCTTGTAAAAGAATGTACTGTAGCTTTTAAATTGTACGTGTATGGAATTCTATAACATTTAACATTTATTTTTGTAGAAACAAAGCTTTTACGTGGAATGGTGTATTCAGAATACGGAATATTAATTGTCTCAAAGATACTCCCCAAATACATGACAACAGATTGACTAGAGGTCTAAGACAAGGAAAGTAGAGTGAACTTTATCTGTCACAAAGAAGCGCTGACGTAGTATTTCTCTACGACGCAGAGTTATAAGCGTGTTGAAAATTTTTCCAGTTTTATGAGCTCTGTTTTCTCCTTACACAGAAAAACGTTTGTCACAAAGCTTGCAATGAGATGTATTTTTCTAATTTTCTTGAACTACAAATAATTACAGGAATACCCTCATTGAAAGAAAATAATAATGAAAGACAAAATAAACCGCATTAAATAAGATAATTAAACAAAATTGTTACACAATTTCTTATGCATCTGTTCATTGGACTCGTATGAGACAAAACATCTCCCAACACTTACATTTAACACAACATGCTCGAAATATGGCAGTTAGTTCTGTTAGACGCTTACTTAGAAGTTCTGTAGTGCGAGAAAACACAAAGTCGTGACACATTAAATACAATATTCTACGCAACTGTATGTTATCTCAAGAAACAAAGTCATAATGTTGAGTAAAACTTCGTCTTTATTACTACACCACTGACAATGCCCCTAATTTCATTACCTAGACTTGTATCCTACAATTTAAGTTGTTACACTTGTTTCCGCAGATATGTGTGATGTGACAACGGTAGACTTAAAACTTACGGAAATAGCTTTTTTCGCTTTCCAGTGGTTGTAGAAAAGTTTTGTAAAATTTCACTCTTATACAGAATTATCTGAACATGTGATTTATCTGTATGAAGTTACATTCAATTGTTGAGCTCTTCAACGTTATTGGCAGTAACGAACAGTTAAGAAAACCTTCAAACTTAGTTTTTCACTTGTCAACAAATTGCCTTTGTGACCAGCTAAAGTGTAATGCATGTGCTTGTAGCTTCCATTATTAATGACAGTACTATGCAAGAGCACACTGCAGCGGACCTTTATGTTGAACGTTGATCTTAATTCAAGCACTTAAGATTAAAAGACTGGAGCGGGCAATTGTTGCGACCTAAGTCACACAGTTTCCCAGTTTTATATGGTAATCCTGAAGCTCATGTGACGTGTATCAGATCAAGCGAACATCGGCCATTGGTCATACATAAAGAAAGGAGGAAGGTGTTCTTACAGGTTTATTCGACAGGGGAATGAGTGCAAAAGTAATGGTGAAATTCATAACTGGGAAACAAGCGGTGAAAAGAGAAGTCGAACACATCGTGAGAGTCCGGCTAGAAAATTTCGAGGTCTCACGTCTAGGACAGAAACCACGAATGTTTTTCATCCCACTACGTATTTATCCCGTAAAGATAATGGAGATAAAACTAGTGAAAGAATAACTCGCGCATTGGCGTACAAGCAAGTCGTTTCTGCATTTATATCGAAATTCCACAAGCCACGTTTCGGTGTGTGGAGGATGGTACTTTGTATACCCGTCTCAATTCCTCCTTTTTCCTGTCAGTCGCGAATGTTTCGCAGGGAGAACAATTGATGGTAAGCCTCTGAGTGGTCCCGAACCTCTCTAACTTTACATTTATGGTCTTTTCGCGAGATATACATAGGAGGTTCAAATGGCTCTGAGCACTATGGGACTTAACATCTATGGTCATCAGTCCCCTAGAACTTAGAACTACTTAAACCTAACTAACCTAAGGACAGCACACAACACCCAGCCGTCACGAGGCAGAGAAAATCCCTGACCCCGCCGGGAATCGAACCCGGGAACCCGGGCGTGGGAAGCGAGAACGCTACCGCACGACCACGAGATGCGGGCATACATAGGAGGAAACAATATGCTTGTTGACCATTCAAGGAACGTATACTCTCGGAACTTTAATAGCAGACCACGCCGTGATGCAGAACACCTCTCTTGCAGCGTCTGCCACCGGATTTGTCTGAGTATCTCCGTGGCGCTTTCGCGTATACTAAATGAACTATAACGAAACGTGCTGCTCCTCTTTGGTTCTTCTCTATTTCGTCCATCAGTCTTATCCGGTACGGAACCCAGACAAATGAGATACGAGGATGCGCCAGACTGTAATGCACCCAACTCTTTTTTCTTCAACAATTCTTTATTGAACATACTGAGAATTACACACACGAAAGAATGGTGTTTTACCTACACACCCTATTTTTCCTCGTAATCTCCATACCGCTCCATGGCCTTCCTCCAATGCGAAACAAGGGCGTATATGCCCTGTCTGTACCAATTCTTGTCCTGGAGGCGGAGCCAGTGCTTCCCTGTGTGAATCACCTCATCGTTCTCAAAATGCCTTCCACGAATGGCATCCTTTAATGGCATGAACAAGCGGAAATTTAAGGGGGCTAGGTCAGGGCTGAAGGGTGGATGGGGTAATACTGTACAACTCTGTTTTGCGGCGCGTTCAGCAGTTCTCAGACTTCTGTGAAGCCGAGGGTTATCGTGTTGCAGTAAAACATCTCCTGGGTTGCTGTGGCGCCGAAGTCTCCTGAAGCACGTCTTGAATTTTGTTAGTGTATTAACATATGCTTCTGAATTAATGATACCGCCTCTTGGCATCACATGAATAAGAATCACACCTTCACAGTCCCAGAACACGTTGATCGTGACCTTACCGGCGGAAGCAGTTGCTTTGAATTTTTTCTTCTGTGGGGAGTGCGAATGGTGCCATTCCATCAACTATCGTTTTGTTTCTGGATCAAAATGGTGAATCCAGGTTTCATCACCTGTCACAACACGGGACAAGCAGGCCTCCACCTCAGCTTCAAAAAGTTGCAACAAATCAAATGTTTTTTTCTGTGTAACCTGTAATCCACCGCTAGTCACCGCGCAACCCAGCTTGCACACACTTACGAATATCCAAGTGGGCGGCTAATTGCATCCACACTTTCTTTGCTGATTGACAGACGCAGCGCCAACTGCCGAGTCGTAATGCGTCTGTCCTTGCGTATGACATCAGTTCACTGCAACGTGTCAGGTGTGACAGCCGTGGATGGTTTCCCCGACCTCTGCAAATCGTGGACCTCCGCCCGACCGCTTTCTGATGACCTCACTCTCTGTTCCCAGCGACTAACTGTACTTCTCGCGACATCAGATGCTCTATAGACTTTGCGCAAGAGTTTGTGAAAATTCCCCACAGTTTCTTTTTCCGCAATAAGAAATTAAATGATGGTACGTTGCTTGTAGCGTACATCACCTACAGACGCCATTTTGAAATTGTCCTGTAGCTACGCTGTTGGTCGGAAGTGACGCAAACTTGGCGCACTCACTCCGGAGACTTTAAACAATACTCACGTAACGTTTCGCATTCGTAGCATTGTTTTCGGCCGAGAAAAAAATGCGGTGCGTTACTTTATGGGTAACCTTCGTATAGTCAAGTAGTAGTCGAACGAGTGTTTTGTAAGCTACTTCATTTGTTGATGGACTACATTTCCTTAAGATTCTACTTATGACGTCTGACATCTGCCTTGCCCTAGATTAATTTTATATGGTCTATCCATTTCAAATCGCTCCGTACGGTTACTTCTAGATATATTGTGGAAGTAACTGCTTCCAGTGATTGTTCTGCAATCGTGTATTTATAAAAGAAAGGATCCTTCTGTCTATGTATTTACAATACGTTACATCTATTGTGGGGAGTGTTCTCCCAACGTTCGATCGATAAATGGAGCGCGAAGAAACGTTAATATACAGGGCGTAAATTGTAAGCTGACAAACCAGAAACACTCGAAAAATAAGCTTCACACGAAAAAATGAGTAGAATTCAAAGTTGATTATTTTCGAGACCTGCCACACCTTTTAATTATCAAACAAATCATCTGACTAACTAACCAAACATCCTACTTACTAACGAGTGAACTCATTTTTTATTTATCCGTAAACATTTTCCACTCAAAAATGGGAACATGGATTTTCTTGAATTACAGCGCCAACTACCAAGAATCAAAAAAGAATGTTTAAGACAAAATGTACGTAGTTTTTTTTTACGTAGAATCTGATTCTGCATCAAAAATGGGGGTTCCAATTTGAAATTTTAAAGTTGCCTCCCGCCCCACCCCAAGGGGCAAATGTCCGCCTCGAAAATAATCAACTTTGGATTATACACATTTTTTCTTGTGAAGCTTATTTTTCGAGTTAGTCTGGTTTGTCAACTTAAAATTTACAGTCTGTATAGCACAATAAAACATGCGCTACCCAGATTTCCGCTGAGTGTAGATGTAGATAATGGTAGTCACAAAGACGAATGTTGTAGATAAACTGGGAGCGGTGGCGATATGTTGTCCCACTTGAGAGTGGAGTGACTGAGTTGATCCGCTGACAGGACTGTGGGAGATAACGCTGATTACTGAGTGGCGGCTGTGTCGCTAACTGGTTAGCAGGTGCTGTCAGAGGCAGGCGCTGCCTAACAAACTCCGCCGGTCGGAAATTGCAGCGCCGGAGCCCAAGTTGGCCGAGTCTGATCTTAGCCCAGGCTCTCAGCGACGGTGCTCTTCTGGATGTGGCAAGCGCCGCCGCGTTTTGAGAACGCTGTAATCTGCACCCGCTACTCGCGAGAGACAAAAGCGACTGAACTGAGAACACTATCCCTACTAGAATAAAGCTAAAAATAGTCATCAATTTCTAAGCTCCTGTTATAATTTTTTGTGATTGTGAAATAAATATATTTTCTGGGCTTCTATTTCTACAAAAAAGTCCTTTTACAACTAAATATGTGTCAGCACCTACGTTCCCTTATCAGTGAGTTTCCATTCATATCAGTGGGAAAATACACGGTGTGGCCACGAAATGCACCGGAAATGTTTCAGACGTTTTTGATGGATATTTCCCGACTATTTTGGTACAAGTAACAAGTGACCTCCAATCGCTCGAACAGTGTAATTATGTAACCATAATACATTGGGTTTGTTACTTCAGTTAGCTTCATTTCTACGAAAATTCCTCCAGAACGTTGAAGAAACCTGTAATACGCAAGCACCAAAACGTACAACACAAATCACAGCCCCGCTGTGACACTCTTCCACAGTATTAAGTGAACGCTTACACTAAGTGGATACCGGGCTATTCTACATCAGCAGACGTCTCCATACGTCTATCACTGTTATACTACTACTACTCGTAGTACTAACATTGCCACAAAGTAATCTCGAGACGGAATCGAGCAGTACAGAATATAAGCTTGACGGCGAGAAGTAAACTGAGCATTACTGGATTCAATAGCAAATACCTTGAGTGACTGGAACAAGTTTATTTTCACACGAGACACAGAGCGTATATCGTCAAATGGTTCAAATGGCTCTGAGCACTGTGCGACTTAACTTCTGAGGTCATCAGCCCCTAGAACTTAGAACTACTAAACCTAACTAACCTAAGGTCATCACACACATCCATGTCCGAGCAGGATTCGAACCTGCGACCGTAGCGGTCGTGATATTCCAGACTGAAGCGCCTAGAACCGCTCGGTCACTCCGGTCGGCGCATATCGTCAACGTTTGCACAATTGTGCAGACAATTTCAGTGCATTAGCGGTTCTCAGAGCAATAGGGCTGTGAATTGAAACCATGGATGACAATGAAAACATATATTTTAATAGCCTAATAAATTTTGTCGGTGGAGAGCGATATCACCCTGTGTAAGAGGTTTTATTGATGTTCATTTTTATGGTTTTAGACCCAAAATGCGTATGTGTGTCTTTTGTTGATGTGATTACTCACTTTATGTTCCCAACATATGAACCATAATCCCACGCAGAGTCAACCAACGCAGTGTTCGGTGCACTTCGTGAAGTGCTTCCGCTTCGGCGCTCAGGCAATGTAGATCTCCGACGTATGAAGAAGCACAGAGCTGCTAGTCAGGAAGTCCTAGAGAATGTCGCAGAGATTGGCAGTAATTCCACTGGACTGACAGGTCGGAAAGAAGCACCAATATTTACTGCAAACTGCAGCAAGTGTTTCAGTCATCTTCCCGTGAATGTTTCGAATGGCCAAGAATCCAGCATACTTAAATCTTTCTTTCACTCTGGGTGATAATGTGGAAAATGTATAGATTAGAAAGTAGGCAGTTGCCGCACTGTTTGCTGGATTAATACCTATACGGACGTATATATTTCACGAAGACCACACGAAGTATCATCTCAACTTCTACTACTGCTGTCACTGTGTGAAATTTCACGCAGTCGATCATATACGTACAGGGAGAGTCAGGAGGTAAGATACGTGCTTTGAGGAGTAATTTTATCACTGATTCTGAACAAAAAACTTCATACGCACGTATGCCTTTTTCTGAATGCTTTCCGAGATTGAAGAAATTTAATGTACACTCTTATTTATTTTCTGTATAATCCAAGTCTTCATATTTACAACGTTCCACAGTAAAATAGAGGAATTCTAGACGGACAGTTCATACAGTGCACTTTACTTGTAGTCTGGAAAGTTGGTAAAATACCTCAAATAGGCCTACAAAAATTACCTAAGCAACAAAGCATTCGTGTTGCGAGAGATCTTCAATATTCCCATACTCTCTTTGCGCAAAATTAATAGGACCTTTTTGTAGCACATTTTGTCTAGTTTAATTTTGTATTTCGACACATTTTCGCGGGGCCTTACGGTTGTAGTGTTGTTAAAGATAAATGTACAAAAGTGATATTAAATGTGTTCCGACTCGGAATAGGGCTTATATTCACATCAAGTTCTTAGTTCATAATCACTAATACTACACCCCTCAAGGTATGTATCTTTCCTCCCAACTCACCCTGTATTCTGGTAATGGAGCGACATATGGGTGCTAGCTGCAAAGAAGTTGCCAGAGCGATAGTAAGCACTGCTGTGTGAGAGGCGAGAAGGAGGTAGGTATCTGTTCGGCCAGTGAGCGGATGTTGTTTAGAATTCCTAACGGGGGAAACGCGTGAACGCACCGCGTGATTATGGACGTTAGCAGCATGGCAAGGAAATGCGTTTAAAACTAAAGTACTCTCAAGAGCCAAAGGAACAGGCACACTTGCCTAATACCGTGCAACCCCCCCCCCCCCCCCCCCCCGAGCACACAGAAGTGCCGCATTTCGACGTGGCATGGACGGGACTAATGTCTGAAGATATGTTGGAGGGAACTGACACCATGAATTCTGCAGGGCTGTCCATAAATCTGCAAAGAGTACGAGGGGTGGAGATCTCTTCTGAACAGCACGTTTCAAGGCATCCCAGATATGCTCAATAATGTTCATGTCTGGGAAGTTTGGTGGCCAGCGGAAATATTTAAAATCAAAAGAGTGTTCCTGGAGCCACTCTGTAGTAATTCTGGACTTGTGGGGTGTCGCATTGTCCTGCTGAAATTGTCAGAGTATGTCGGAATGCACAATGGACATGAATGGATGCAGGTGATCATAAAAGATGCTTACCTACGTGGCACCTATCACAGTCGCATCTAGACGTGTTAGGGGTTCCTTATTACTCCTACTGCACACGTCCCACACCATTATAATGCCTCCAAAAGCTTGAATACTCCCCTGCTGACATGCAGGGTCCATAGATCCATGAGGTAGTTTCCATACTCGTACACGTCCATCCGCTCGATACAATTTGAAACGAAAATCGTCCGACCAGGCAACATGTTTCCAGTCATCAACAATCCAATTTCGGTGTTGACAGGCCCAGGCGAGGCGTAAAGCTTTATATCGTGCAGTCATTAAGGGTACACGAGTGGGCCTACGGCTCCAAAAGCCCATATCGATGATGTTTCGTTGAATGGTTCGCACGCTGACACTTGCTGATGGCCTAGCATTGAAATCCTGCAGCAATTTGCGGAAGTATTGCAATTCTGTCACGCTGACCGATTCTCTTCAGTCGTCGTTGGTCCGGTTGTTGCAGGATTTTTTCCGGCCGTAACAATGTCGAAGATCTGAACTTTTACCGGATTCCTGATATTCATGGTACACTCGTGAAATGGTCATACGGGAAAATCCCCACTTCATGGCTACCTCGGAGATGCTGTGTCGCATCGCTCGAGCGCCGACTAGAACATTACGCTCAAACTTACTTAAATCCTGATGACCTGCCACTGTAGCAGCAGTAGCCGATCTAACAACTGTGCCAGACAGTTGCTGTCTTATACAGACGTTGCCGATCGCAGCGCAGTTTCCTGCTTGTTTACATATCCCTGTATTTTAATACGCATGCCTATACCAGTTTCTTTGGCGCTTCGGAATATAAACTTTAGATAGTGAACATTGTTGTTAGTGAACGGTACATGTCTGGAATTTGTCCAGGTTAACGTTTTGTCGCAGTGCACAGTGCCATTGGCATGTGTTAAGTGCCGCCTGTAAGGCTCTGCTTGCTTTAACTACAATGCTGTTTCACTACATTCTTGTTTCCCTGTATAAGTATTACCTTCTGTAAGGCCACCGTACTTTATCTTGTTGTTAGAGTACATTCTTGTCCTAAAGGACTATTCCCATATCGTCTTGTTTAATATATCACATTTATTTGTGTATTGTAATTTATTAATTGAATGTTTTTAGGCTGGCCTTTATGATTAAAAATATTTTATTAGGTTTCAACGCATCAGTGTGCATCCAAACTGCAAGACTTGTAGTGGTGCCATTAATTAGTATATGATTGTTTGCTTGCCCCTTCCGGTGGTTCGGAAAGTAACAAATTAGTTTTCTGAACATTAGCTTCACTTCGTAATTTTGTTACCACAAACTACCCCGGCATGTTTCGACCCTTAGAGCTTAGACTTCGTCACCTGTGCCTTTCCGAAAGTTTTATACCTAGCAAAGCAACTAAAGAATATGTTTTAAATATTTTAAGATGCTTTAGATGGTCTGCTTAGAAAATATAACAAAAATATCTAATGTGTGCAGAATGTGGTGTTCAAAAGCCATATTTAGAATAAAGTTACGAAACCAGAAAAGAGCCCACTGACTACTAGAGTTTCAGAGAACAACATACAAGGCGTGTTGCTGAATGGACGCCATGTAAATGACGACGTGCGTGAAAAATGCATGCGCGCGGGAAGAGAGACATGGGGAGTGGCACCGCATACCGTCAGGCACTCAAAGCTGATGCATATTCTTCTACAGCGACCAGGCGAACGTATCGGTGGTGGAGACACCAACCAGGGTGCAATGGAGGGATACAGAAACATGAAGCTTTGTGGCACATAGCAGAAAATAGTGACTCCTGCGACATTAGTGTAGAGAAGCAATGACTGTAAAATGATTTTACAAATACATCGATTCGCTGTGTTTTGTCGAGCAACAACAAGGGTTAAAGCAGACACAACAGGCGCCGTTGAAAATAGAAGATTGTTTCAGGGCCGATGATGAAGTATCTGAAACATTATTGCTCACATCTCCATACACCTTAATGTTCCTAGCTGCAACTACTGCAATATTTCAATGTAAAGCTAAAGTCTTACAATAATTTTTAAATGAACACACCGCCATTTGACTGTTGTTGTTTATTTGATTACGACCCAGGTTTCGAACTTTTATGCCCTTTTCAAATGATTGGCCAAAAATTAAGAAAAATATTGTCTCTCCACGAAATGTCATATGTAAAATCACAATGAAATGAACATCCTTAGCTGCTTACAGGCGTTGACATACGTCAACGGGGACAGATGTTAATATGTGCCCCGACCGGGACTCGAACCAGGGATCTCCTGATTACATGGCAGACGCTTTATCCATCTTTTTTTTGTTGGCATTTTGTTCGTTATTGATCGTTGTGTTTGGTCGTTGCGGATGTCGCAAGACATCCTGTTCAAGTTCAATGGTTGATCCTCCCACTCAGTTTTTTATTACAGAGGCCAACCGGCTGTCTCACGGAACACGCTGAGCTACCGTGCGTGGTAAGAAATTTCATTAGAAAAATGTTTTTCTTATTTTATGGCCAATTTTGAACTTGATGTCCTGCAATGTATGTTAATAACATAAACTCATTCACTTCAAAATGGCATAAACGGCCGAAACCTGGGCCGTAATTAAATACACAATAAACAGTCAAATGTAGGTGTGTTAATTTAAAAATTTGATATATTAGTTTCTGAAATAATTAAATACTTTTCAGCCATCTCTGAGTTGCCACTTGCTTTCCTGAAGGTGAAGACCAGAGCTGCTGCTATAAAGCAAACCTAGCAAGTACATACCGTACCGAAAATTTAAAGCGAAACATTGTAACAGATACGCGTTCTAGTCATAATTACCATCTACTATAACTACAGTAAACACACAGCCTAAAACTTTCCTTACAAACAGCTTTCTATGCCTCTGTAATAGGTGAGTGGTGTAATTTTTCTGGATTCGAGAAACAAACCTATGCAGACTAATTCATCTTGGTAGGAGCTAAATGATGCATAAGGTTAATATAACTACAGATCATGTAACAGAAGATAATACAGAACAGCCGGCACGTGGAGATCGGAAGCCACGCTTGGTGGAGGCACTGATTCAGCTGGACAATATGGAGGATCCATCATTCTTGTTGCCGAGGCTTCCTCGCCGATTCCCCAGCGGACACATCGGACGACGAGACTGGTCTCCCGGGAAGGAAAACCGCAGGGAGAGAGATGGCGTCCCCTCCGTGAAACCCGGAAGAATCTTATACGGTTTGTAGCTTCTGGCCTCGAGGCGGGAGCTTATTCACTGTCCAGTTCCGTCGCAGCGTCAAGTGTCGTGGCAGTACCACGTCGCAGTTTCGTTCCTACGCATCTGATATTATTTGCTGTTAATATGCTAGTACTTCGCACCTCCCTACTTGGTCCTGTACCATTGCGTCCTTGTACGTTGCCGAGTTCATAAGTGTCTTCATTTCTCGTACTTAATAATTCAGGTCGATCGTAGAAAATTTAGTGGCTCAGGCTTGGCTCAGCCCTGAACAGTTTTCATTTGTAGTAATCACGTGGGTATGGTGTTGGGTTGTAGTGTCTCCTTGTCACAATAATTCGACAATGTACATCGTTAACGTAACATGCTCCCTGGCATAATAAAGCGTCCTGAAGTATGCTCTTCGTTTCATACGTGGAGGTTACGCCATCCTTCTCTGCGACTGCGTTATTGGAGTGGCGATAGTGATTATTCTTATCAACAGAGACAGTATAATGGCTCCGAGGCATAGTATCGTGCGTTAAAATCAATAAGAGTACGTAGTTTCAGGACACAGACCGAAAAATTAGTCACTGCGATATTTAATGGATGCCAATCACCGCCGGTTGCAGCCAATCGCGTACGGAAAATCTCGGACGGGTAACGAGCAGTTCACCGTGAATGGCACACGAAATACCGAAGCCAGTACCGCCGAAAGGCGAATGGTGGGGATCATCTGCTTGTGTAAAAGGAAGTGTAGGGCCTCTCACGCTTCAATGTGTGGGGGAGCACCTGATGAACTGCGGTGTCGATATATTATGCCAAGAAGACAATGATCTGGCTGCAGACTGGCGAGATCAATAAACGTAAACGATGATGGCTAAACAGGGCTCTTACATGCTATCTAACAACTTCACTTTTTAAGCCCTGAGCTATGACACTGTCATAAATTACCTGATGGATTATGATGGCGTACTTTCCGTACCCAAGAATGCTGGGCGAAGGCGCAATTTTGTCCCCGCACTCCGCTTAGCTAGGACGCGTTTCCTTATTGACACTCTTATGGTGTTGCGTCCTAGACAGACAGACTTACATATTAAGGCGATTATCTCCTGTTCTCACCAGGAATGGCTGACGTTCTTGCAAGACATTTTAAGTGCGGAATAATATAACTCGTACTCAGAGCAAACTCTTTATAGTCCATGAAAAACTTGATCTCTTTGAACGCTCTCTGCCACAGGGGTTTAGCAGACCGGTCTAGGGCGCTGCAGTCATGGACTGTGCGGCTGCTCGCGGCGCAGGTTCGAGTCCTCCCTTTGGCATGGGTGTGTGTGTTTGTCCTTAGGATAATTTACGTTAAGTAGTGTGTAAGCTTCGGGACTGATGATCTTAGCAGTTAAGTCCCATAAGATTTCAGACACATTTGAACATTTGAACGCTCTATGAAGATTGTCATTCCTTGTCTAGTCTCACAAGGCAACTATGCACTTGCAAATAGTTGTTAAGTATTATGGATGAAGATTTAGATATGTGAAGCTGTGGTTCCCGATTTGTGCCACAGAAACTGAGCGGAGAATAAAATGAAACACCAATGGAGCCAGCTGGAGTTTTCCGTGACACAAATGACCGAGACACATCTTTTCCGAAAGCAGTCATCACAGGTCATGCGGAGTGATAAAAACATGTATGATCCTGAGAAGACTTCACTTACTTCTTCCAGCAGCTTTATAAAAGTTCACAAAGCAGCACTGTGCTCAGTATACAGGGCGGACAAAATAAAGTTGTCCCCGAAATTATTTCGTGTATCTTGCAATAGGCAACCCGATTTGCGTCATCAATAGCAGGCAAACCAAGGTCCACACCTGGGGCGAATGATGTATGGTGGGCTGCCTGTCTTAAGATTGGTTGGTTGGTTGATTTGGGGGAGGGAACCAAACAGCGAGGTCAGCGGTCCCATAGTATTAGGGAAGCGTGGGAAATGAAGTCGGCCGCGCCCTTTCAGAGGAACCATCCCGGCATTTGTTTGAAGCGATTTATGGAAATGGCGGAAAACCTAAATCAGGGTGGCCGCACCCGGGTTTGAACCGTCGGCCTCCCGAATGCGATTCCAGTGTGCCAACCACTGCGCCACCTCACTCGGTAAATCTTAAGGCACACGGCATATTTTCTGGACTAGTTTTATTATTCCCACACAGAAGGTTTCTTCTGAGGCGGGCAATGCATTTGATTTGTATCTTCTGATACCTTTCATTTGGCATGCTATTCCCTGAGACGCCAGGGAAACGTTATTCGTGACACAGTGCTGCCAACGATGGCCTGCATGAACACAGAGGCAGGGATGTTGGTATGATGTATGTCTGGTCTCCACCGTATTCTGATTGCCATCAATATGATATAAGAGCTCAAGCGACCAGCCAACTCGATTTCGTTGTTTCACGTTGTTTCAGCACCCACTGACTAAAAATGATTTAATAATATTATGTAGACATGGATGTTCATTTTCCGAGTATCACCGTGTGTAATAACTTACGTTAACCGGCGTACAAGCCTAGATACTTGCGTCTTCCACGGCACGAAACTTCGCTTTCAGCTGCTACGTAAATGTACGCCTATTCTCCTCCACAAATGGACGAGGTTCTGAAGCCCATGTGTTCGCATGTGCTATGGATTTCTAACGCGTTAAAATTTACTATCCTATTTACCACAATTGGAATGCTGTCCTACATCAGTTGCTACATAAATCTACTACTCTCCTTACACAATGGACGAGTTTCTGAAGCTTATATTTTCGCATGAGTTATGGATTTCTAACGCATTAAAATTTAATGTCCCTTTTACCACAATTGAAATACTGTTGACTGACAATGCACACGGCCATACTCTGACGTTTGATGGGCTTTGTCGATTCGCTATTCCTTGCCCCTAGATTCTGGACTATCAAAATAAGTGGTTTGCCAAAATTGCTTCAATGAATAGTTGTCCACATTCTCGCGGCGTCGACTGAATAAATTCTTCGACGCGTGTTCCCTGTCATGTATGGTCCTTCCATCGGTACAACAGGCAAGTGGCGACCTGTCCTGGCTGACCGATATGAATGGCTCTAACAACAAAGATGAAAACGTAAATACGAGGAAACACATTGAATAAGGCAGGGCAGAGTCCAATTCGCTTAAATATTGGCGGGTTCAGCAGTGTCTGGAACACTTCAGTCTAGCAAAACTATTCGTACTCAGTGACGATTACTAAGGAAATAGAGCAACCTCATGTACTCAAAAAATGGTTCAAATGGCTCTGAGCACTATGGGACTTAACATCTATGGTCATCAGTCCCCTATAACTTAGAACTACTTAAACCCAACTAACCTAAGGACATCACACAACACCCAGTCATCACGAGGCAGAGAAAATCCCTGACCCCCCCCCCCCCCCCCCCGGAAATCAAACCCGGGAACCCGGGCGTGGGAAGCGAGAACGCTACCGCACGACCACGAACTGCGGACTCATGTACTCACCAGAAGTGAAACTAAGGATCGGAAATATCCTGGAAGATCGGATTTATTAACCCGTGTTAAAGGAAGCGATTAGTTATTAATTGTACCGTAACGAGAAGTAGAGGACAACAGTTTCAGTTTATGAAACAACGAGCAATTTTATTACAAAGAAGTATGGAGGTCTTACTATATTCAGAGCACATCTTATGGAATATGTCACTGTGCTTTTTGTCACAGATTTGTTACTGTTTAGTGCTCAGAGTTGCGCTTTAACGATGATTTTTATGTTTTCTTATGCATACATTTTCATTTTGAGAACAGTCGTTTCTCCTCTATACGAGGAAAGTTAGTGGCAAAAGCCAGGCAATAAGAAATCAGAGGCGGAAATCAATTAAAATGCGAAAACATTTGGATCCTTTGTAGACAGTTTTATTAATTACTTATGACTGCCAACAGGAGACTTTTCATGACCTGTTCCTGCCGTTTGCTGCAAGTCGAATAATAAAATATGCATCTCTACTTATACCTGAGATCATTCGCTGAAACGAAATGCAGACTGCATTGGCTAGAGAGTTTAACAGTCTCTGCTGCGAGTACCCCCACATTTTTCAAGACTCTAAGATGCCGTTAGATGTATGGAGGAATTCAGTCAGCACAGCTTCGAGTATAACATTAAAGGAAGAATGAATATTAATAAGGAATGCCATTTATCTCCACTGAACAGTGACTTCTGCTGGTTTCACCTCAAAAAAGCCGATGATGTAGTGATCATTCCAAACTAGCCGTATGTGTACGGGTGTTGCTCCGATCTCTGCTCGAAGCTAATATTTATTCCTGTAGCAACCGTACAAACTTTTGACGAACACACTTTCCCGTTTATGGTCACAGCATAGAGATTTCAGCTGACTAATGGGTCAACACAAGTTGTTCCAACGATTGCTGCATGTTGCTTAACGCTTACTGGATATTACCGAGAGTGGATACTTACCAAAGCAAACAGATGGAGTGAAAATATTGTAAAAAATGTAATATGCAGTGCAATGAAACCTTGTGCCAGATCATCGTTACACGCAGATACACACCTTTCGCGTGCATTGCATTAAAAATTACATCCAGCGACCACACTTACCAGCTCGAAACAAAGCTTGATATGAATTTTCTATCACATTATTAATGTGTACTAATTTATTGTAATGCACCACTAGAAACTGAAACAACATTTCAAACTCCAAAAAAATGCTGATAGTGATTTTTTGATATAATACCTCAATTTTAGACATTTTTAGTCCATGGTACGAGGGTTATGCGGAAAGGTCCGATCGGTACCTAAATGCAGACCACAGTGATAATAAAAAACGTTGTATTTGCAACAGTCAGCTGCACCTTCCAGCTACTTCTCTACGTATTCGTCACTCTGACTTCGACATTTGTCGTAGCGTTGTATGAACTTTCCAATACCTCTTCATAGAAGGCACCCGCCAGTGATTTCCGCCACTTCTCTACGCTGGTCTGCAGTTCTTTGTGTGTGGCAAAATGTTGTCTTCATAGCTAGCTGTTAATGTGAGCAGAGGTGATCATCAGTGGGGGTCAAATTCTGGCTGTATGTGGGTGATAAAACACTTCACATCGAAAACGCCCAAGCTTGTCCTCATTGCTCCTGCACTGTGCGGCAGAGAACTGGCATGAAAAGTGAACGGCATGACAGGTACGTTATGTGGGGTGCATGAAAGCAGGGGAAACCTCTCAGCGGGCACCCATACTTGGCGGAAGAGACTATTGTCTTAGGCATATTTACTTGCTCACTGCGTGCTCAGAACTGAAAAGAGCGACATGATGCGATCGACAGGCATACTATAGACACTGCTGAACACATCTGTGCAAAGCTTCATCGGATTGTCATTGTCGTTTCCATTTCGTGACCTATTTGACCTTACTTTCCGAGCAGCCCTCGTACTACTAGATTTACACATCATTCCCAGAAGAACTTGACATGATTATTCCTGTTGTGAAACGGTGCCGCGGTGTGGATTCTATAGCTGTCTAACGCAGAACTGCGAGCTTAATAATAGCGTATCAAGGCCTCACACCTGAGATACGAACTAAACTAAACTCCACCCCAACGGGTCATGAAGGCCCAACGGTACCAACAGGCCGAGAAATAATACCTTTGACACTCATTTACGCTGCTCTCCATGCCGCTGAAGTGGCGAGATGTTAGAAATACTATACGATTTTTTCTACCTGTTGAAATGTTACAATCACCAGCTCAAACTTCACATATCCAGTGAAGGTCTATTTCATGCATATTACGTCTGAAAAAAAAATGAAATCGTTATCTCTCAAAATTTTCATCGGCTCTGTAATGCTGGGCTAGCCATGCTGCTGGTAGAAGAGATAAGCACGTATCTCCATCCGATATATTTATTTTTATGCAGAATCGTCTCACGTACGATCCAACATTTTTGACGCACACGAAAAACTTCCACTAGGAGAAGTCATTTATGGTATTTTTAAAATATTCTAAGGCTGGCCAAGTAGCTACACGTTGATCTGATTACTACCATATCATTCACACACAGAACCACAAGATGCGTGTTAAGTCTTATAAAGTAACACACAGATCTTTGAAACTGACTGTTTTATAACTTTAGCTGAAACGGGAAAAACGAACATAACGAAATGTTATTTGGAGATATAGTTCATTCCCTCGAATGATGAACTTCGAAAATAACGTTTCCATGCGGCAACAAATAAGACTGCGACGGAAATAATTTTTCCGACTGTGCCCTAAACGAAAGGTCTTTTTGTTGAATATTCATAACAATAAAAATGTTTAATATACGAACTTTCAGATTTCGATTTTCCGCTAGCTATTGAACTACCGAAAAATGAAAAAATAGGATATATAAATAATGATATGATAAGATTTACTCGATTTACTCGTCCCTGATAAAAGTATATTAGTCTACAGATGAACTTATACGTCTTCTATATTTTGCCTCCAGTTGAAGCTTTCTGTCTGCTGTGTTGTTCATGGTGTCCGAAGTGAGACATACATATCTCCATTCGCGAAACGTCTGTAGAAAAAAGGTCCCTGTTTGCGCATCGCCTCTAGGACCATCAAGGAATGAAACGTCATCGCATTATGTAGGTAATATACTACGGCGTACTGAAAAGTAATGGCTCTAAATTTTTTACGTTGAAACTCTTATAACGCTTTTTAAACAAAGCACATGTTAACACTCTACATCTCTATTCTTCACGTCTGCAGCCAGTTCCCGCTACAGGGCTTCGAATCCTAGCGTGTAACATGGCGGTGTTTAACGCAACTTTGTCATTGCGTGAGAAACAGCATGATGTAATCGAGTTTCGAATTCGAAGAGTCCGTCCACACGTGAAGCATACTTTCCTGCAGCACGACAATGCCAGACCACACACGAGCGCGGCGACATCTACAACAATCCGACACTTTGGGTTCTGTCATCGATCATCCACCATACAGCCCCGACTTGGCCCCAACCGATTCCCATCTGTCTCGAAAATCAAAAGAACAGCTTCGAAGACTCCAGTTTGATAGTATGAAGCGGTACAAACTGAGGTGAGGTTGTAGCTGCGTCAACAAACTCAAACATTCTACACTGACTGTATCAACAAACTGGTCTCTCGTTGGGATAAATTTGTTCGTATCCAGGGTTCCTGTGTTCAGAAATAAATATGTACACATGAAGAACAAAGACGTAGAATGTTACCAACATTTGTTTTGTTTTAAAAACCTCAAGAGTTTCCACATACTGCAAAAATTCAGAGGCATTACGCTTCGTGCTGAACTCCTGAATTTTTTAGCAACATCTGGAGGATTAATACAATGAGGCCATAATTCTCTCACCAGGGAGTCTGAAAAGTTGATTACGGATGTTTTTTTAAGAAGAAGGCTGTATACCAGATTTTTGCTGTACACCAAATTCTACGCAATAGAAAATGAAGTTTATGCAGTCATAGTTGACTGGGAAATTAACAAAGATATTTATGCAAACAATAGATGACGTTGCCGGTACGAATAGTGCAAAAGAATAGAAAATCTGAACTGGATCGAGGAAGCTGTTAAACAAAAGGCGATAGTTTAAAAGCAACGATGATAGGAGCACGGTGGTATACTATCTGGCAAGATATTATTACACAATAGTTGTCGGAAACGGCAGCATAACTGCGAGCAGACTGACCACTGTAGGCAGCGGTGGATCCGCAAACAGACAGAGGATTATTATTGCGATCTCGTGGCCGGTACCGGCTCTGCGAGAACAATGTGTTTATTGGCTTTAACACGTGAATTGGAACCCAGTTCAAAGCACGAATCGTCGTCGTCTAAACGCAGAGTAAACAAAGAGCAAGTCAAAGCAAGACTGTGACACGTAGCCCCTACATACTGAATAGCGCGTTAGGTGCAGCCGCATACCTGTGGAGTACTGGAGCGTGACTTTACTGAATGCGATACTGGGAAACGCCGTCTCATAATCTGCAACGATGCGAGAGCCGGCCACAGGAGCATCCAATACCGTCGACTCTGACACCTCTGGTATCTCTGATTTATCGTCACAGTCGGCATCTGCAACGTACTCTGCCGAAGTTATAATATGACGAATTAAGCAAAACTATTTGAAAATGTCATCGAGAGGATGACATAAAACGAAGTTAAAATTTATTTAAAAAACATGAGTCTGAAGAAAATATTTCAGAAACATGTTGGACAGGTATCGTGTTTTATTAATTATGATGTCTCATGGCGAGTAACTACTAACGGAAGAAAAAACAATGCCATCATTCGAAAATTTGCTCAAAAATTGACATATTTCAGGAGATGAATAGTTAAAAATAAAAACAGTGACATTCAGGAAATAATACCAGATGGTCTGTATTAAGACATTCTAGAGATGAAGAATAGAATGGCGTCTGCAGACGTTGATGTTTAAGTAGAAATGGATAAAGCTGGGGACAAAGCTATACAAAAGGAACAGCACAGTTCTTTAAAGAATATCTAATGAGGAAGGCAATATTACAAAACAAACAATATTGTAGTTATTCTAATTCACAAGAGTGGAAGCATACAAAACATAGGGAAACTAAATTTCTAACAGCCACCTGTCTTTAATGTACAAGAAATTCTTCAAAATAATCACCGACTACAAAGGAAAATATTGGCTTTCAGTTAAGCAAAGGAAATGGCTGCGTTTAGAATATGTCACAGACGACAAATCAAAAGAGATGAACGAAATCACGAACAGGGGCAATGAGTATTACTTACCAGTTTTTCTGCGACTCATAGATTTGGGAACGGAGGAGCTGCTCGTCATATTTATAGCAGTCGGGAGAACGGTGCACACACTCCTCCCCAACGCTTCCGATGACGCTATTGGTAAAGGAAAACACGGCGGTCGGTCGGACCCCGTTAGCCCGTCAGGGCCAGAACGCTGAACTTTAACCTACTTTTATATATTGGGAGACCCATTTTCAATAAAAATATGTTGAGATAAAAGGTTTTTGCGTTAAGTACTTATACTGAAGAATAAGCACCTGAATTCTACAACTACCATTAAACTTCATCGGGATAGTGGAATTTTCATAATCCAAAGAAAAGACTAGCAATAAGATTAAGTATTAACAAAACTATTCTTAGCACATGAAAAACGAAGTTTTAAATTAGTGACTGGGGAAATGAACAACGTGCTAATGATACATATGCTAACTACTTTGTTTTTATTTATGTCATCGCGTTGTTTGCCACTTGTGTAGAAAATCTTCAACAACGAATGGAAGAATATAATTGAGTTAGTTTGAAAAAAGATTTGATAATCAATTATAACAAGTTTAAAGAAATGAATAATGAATAATATGAAATGGAAATATCCCCAACTAAGTCTTACGTCATGGTATGAACATTAGTGTTTAGAGAAATTTAAGACTTTGACTTTCTAGACTTCAAAATAAATAAACGGAAGAGTATAGAAATAGCTAACCTGCTTTTATTAAATTAAATAGGACTCTCAGGACTAAGTTTCCCATTTGTCTTAAACGGAAAACTTACAACCAGTGCGTATTACCAATTTTATCTTACGGATATGAAACGTGTCCTCTTAAAGCGAAAAACAATCATTAAAAATTGGAGGCTTGCTGAGTATACGACGTCGGAATTTTTCGTAGTGGCATCCCTCTATGCATTCCCTCGATGTTCAAGGCACGTCATGCTCGAATGAAAACTCGGGCCTTCGAAGACGTTGGCCGTCTTGTTCATGACGATCGTGAATGTCTTTAAAAGCTCTAGTTTTAACTCAGGTATGACTCGCTTGAACACCGAGGGAATTTTATACGAGGGGGTGCTGAAAAGAAATTCCTTTGAATTTGTTATGTGACGACTCTTAAAGGTTTTTAAATAAAAGAAATGCTGTTAACATTCTACATCTTTATTCAAGATGTTTACATATCTGCAAAATGTTCAAATGTGTGTGAATTTCTACAGGACCAAACTGCTGAGGTCATCGGTCCCTAGACTTACACACTACTTAAACTAACTTTAATTAACTTACGCTAAGAACAACACACACGCCTTCGGGCATGGGTGTATGTGTTGTTCTTAGCATAAGTTAGTTTAAGTGGTGCGTAAGTCTAGGGACCGATGACCTCTTCAGTTTGGTCCCTTAGAATTCAAACACATTTAAACGTTTTCAAACAACACACGCACACCCATGCCCGAGGGAGGACACCAACCTCCGGAGGGAAGGGCCGTGCAATCCGTTAGATGGGGCAAGAGACCGCGCGGCCACTCCTCGCGGCACATATCTGCAGCCTTCTGCCGCTAGAGAGCTCTGAATTGTAGCAGGTAACACGATGGCGTGTAACTTAACTATGTCGGTTCTTGAGAAAGAGCGTGCTGTAATCGCGTTTCGAATTCGAAAAGTTGGTCCACACGTCGAGCACCCTCTTCTTCAGCATGACAATGTCAGACCACGCACGATTGCTGCGACAACTACAAAAATCCAACGTCTTGCGTTCACTGTCATCCATCATCCCCCACACAGCACCATCTTGGTCCTATCCGATTTTCATCTGTTCCCAAAACTTAAAGAACGCCATGGAGGTCTTCAGTTTGATAGCCGCTCGTGGTCTCGCGGTAGCGTTCTCGCTTCCCGGGCACGAGGCCCCGGGTTCGATGTGCGGGGTCCGGGATTTTCATCTGCCCCGTGATAACTGGGTGTTGTTGTGCCGTATTCGTCATCATCATTCATCCCCATTACGGTCGGAGGAAGGCAACGGCAAACCACCTCCATTAGGACCTTGCCTAGAACGTTGGTGCGGGTATCCTCCCGCATCGTTCCCCTACGCTCTGTCAAGAAGCAATATTCTACCGATGTTATTATAAGATTTTTCACTGCATGACAGAATGGCGATGTACTTCCAACATGATGGATGTCCGGCACATAGCTCGCGTGCGGTTGAAGCGATATTGAATAGCATATTTCATGACAGGGGGATTGGTCGTGGAAGCACGGTCACCGGATCTGACGTCCCCGGATTTCTTTCTGTGGGGAAAGTTGAAGGATATTTGCTATAGTGATCCAGAGACAACGCCTTGCAACATGCGTCAGCGCATTGTCAATGCATGTGCGAACATTACGGCAGGTGAACTAATCGCTGTTGAGTGGAATGTGGTTAAACGTATTGACAAATGCATTGAGGTTGACGGACATCATTTTGAGCATTTATTGCATTAATGTGGTATTTACGGGTAATCACTCTATAATGGCATGCGTCCTCAGAAATGATAAGTTCACAAAGGTACATGTATCACCTTGGAACAACCGAAATAAAATGTTCAAACGTACCTACGTTCTGTATTTTAATTTAAAAACCCTATCTGTTACCAACTGTATGTCTATGAAGAACTATGGCGCAGAGTTGAAGGATGGCAGACGTATGTGTCATCCACTCTCCCATGCGAATTGCAGCCAACGTAGTTCCAACAGCTTCCAGCTCTGAGTACTAATCTTCCCGCTGAGTATCGCCTCACAGCACCTATAAATTAAATTATATACTCCTCATACTATGCTTTATACACGCAATAAGTGAAATTTTGTTATTGGCTATCCCTCCTAATCTTGCTACTTTATTGGCCAGCAGCATACTATGGAATTGTTTTGTCGGATTCCTTTATAAAAAGTGTAAAAAATATCATCATTTCACTATTCAAACATAATTAAAAAGAAATATGTAAGGAAACTGATGGGAATGACAGCAGTCATTAAAAATTGAGAGAAAAGCAGCATTATTTAGCATGGGCAGACTATCAGATGTGAATAAAATTCCCTATATTAAATTCCCTATATTAAAATCCAGGAGAATGTCGACCCAGTTGTCATCTCAAAAAATGTTGGTTAGACCACGTCACCGACTTCAAAGTGAAAGTCTCACGAACCTGAGGAAGTGCTTGATAGAGAGTTGAGGGGAATGTCACAAAACAAACTGACCCCGATCCAATGAGGAACTCATTCTGGGACAGCGTCCTTGGAAACGCCGGTGGCAGTGGCAGTCCCCTAGAATTATGTGACTCCATTAAAAACTGGATATCACCAATTCATGTCACATCTCGGCGAGAGCAGAAGATTTGAAATATAACATTAAACTCATGCCCTTGCGATATTATACATTTCTCTACTTAATCGCCTTTGAACTGGCTGTAAGAATACGGAAGTTCAAAATTTGTCCTCCTACCCAAAGTGGCCAGTGCACACAATGTGACTTTGTATACGAATTACACAGAGAGCGGTCAGTTATTTCACAGTTAATGTCCACTGAACAGTACTGGACAATATGACTTGCTTTCACTTTGCGAGACGCTTGGCAGAGGCTTGGCATTTAATTAAGAACATTTGCCATAAGTGCGGTGTTCAGGAGCTTTACAGCCTCTCTTCTCCCTGCCAGTCATAGCTAGGTTAATGTTTCACGTCCCGTCGAAGATGAGGTCGTAACAGACGGAAAACTAGCTCGGAACGATGATGGAAGTTGTAGGAAATAGGCCGCGGCCTTTCAAAGAAACCATCCTGTCACTCGATGTAACCGAATCCGGGAAATCACAGAATACCTAAATCACGATGGCTGGATTTGAATCAGCTTCCAATCGACTACTACTACAGCGTGTTACCATTCCGCCATCCAAGATGTTACTGCCTTCCAAGTAGCGACTGAAAACTTCGTCCGTTATAAGAATTCGAATCAGATGCTTGCGAGAAGACAGCTTCTACACAAATGTACGTTAGTTACCTTGGCTACGGAGAATGATGTTCACGAATGTAAGGGAACTGACCGGCAAATGTAACTCCAGCCTCATTTTTAGTGCACTGCTTTTCAGTAACCCCAGAAATCGTACAATTCATAAACAATAATGTATCAGTGGTGTAAAAAGCGGTGAAGATCATTATTGTAACGTGTTAGGACCCACGGACACTAAGAAACTGGGTACAGCAAAAGCTACAATGAGAAGATGCGAAAATCCCGCAGACGATATACTTGGAATTACAATGGAGTCCCGTTCCTTTGCAACAATAGATATGAAAACAGATTCCAATTGGAGTCCGGACTTCGTGTGCCAACGAAAGCGAGGTTTCATTTCGACTGCCCAACAGCGGAAACTAATGACCTTGTTACAAATTTCGATTTCGTTGCTGTAAGCCGACACCCGGCTGTCTTGGAATGTGAACAGATATGTGTTCTTGTGGACATCCCCCTCACTGCCACCGTACTGGAAATCTGACAGGTCTTCTGGTGTAACCGTCAAAGCCTATGTCCTGCACCGGGCAGGAGGTAGCAGCGAACACCACTAGCTTGCTGGATAATTTTCCCATTAATATTGCCATTCGACGACCAATAACGCGTGTCGTTATGTGCATGCCAGCGACCCGTACAAATCGATGCCGGAATCTAATAAATTCCATCACATTGTTCGTCCCGAATACCGTCACCTATTTAACTGACAGATTCCGCGCAAGGGTTTTTCCACCCACAGGATTTGCCACACTGAATTTTACTGATACTATTAATAAAGAATTATGAGCCGTTTATCTCTAATTAGGAAAGAGGAGTCATTCATGTGAACGCAACTAATTTTTCTTTTTTTTTTTGCAAATTAAGTGTGAAAATGAGCAAAATAAGTAATTAGTGATTATTTAATCTTGCTCCTTTATCTACCAGTCAACTTCATGGTCACCAGATTATTTATGTTCTGAGAAGTTTCATTATAAATTGAGATTTATACAGGGTGTTACAAAAACGTATGGCCAAACTTTCAGGAAACATTCCTCACACACAAACAAAGAAAAGATGTTACGTGGACATGTGTCCGGAAACGCTTAATTTCCGTGTTAGAGCTCATTTTAGTTTCGTCAGTATGTACTGTACTTCCTCGATTCACCGCCAGTTGGCCCAATTGAAGGAAGGTAATGTTGACTTCGGTGCTTCTGTTGACATGCGACTTATTGCTCTACAGTACTAGCATCAAGCACATCAGTACGTAGCATCAACAGGTCAGTGTTCATCACGAACGTGGTTTTGCAGTCAGTGCAATGTTTACGAATGCGGAGTTGGCAGATGCCCATTTGATGTATGGATTAGCACGGGGCAATAGCCGTGGCGCGGTACGTTTGTATCGAGACAGATTTCCAGAACGAAGGTGTCCCGACAGGAAGACGTTCGAAACAATTGATAGGCGTCTTAGGGAGCACGGAACATTCCAGCCTATGACTCGCGACTGGGGAAGACCTAGAAAGACGAGAACAACTGCAATGGACGAGGCAATTTTTCGTGCAGTTGACGATAACCCTAATGTCAGGTTCAGAGAAGTTGCTGCTGTACAAGGTAACGTTGACCACGTCACTGTATGGAGAGTGCTAAGGGAGAACCAGTTGTTTCCGTACAATGAACAGCGTGTGCAGGCACTATCAGCAGCTGATTGGCCTCCACGGGTACACTTCTGCGAATGGCACATCCAACGATGTGTCAATCCTCATTTCAGTGCAAATGTTCTCTTTACGGACGAGGCTTCATTCCAACGTGATCAAATTGCAAATTTTCACAGTCAACATGTGTGGGCTGACGAGAATCCGCACGCAGTTGTGCAATCACGTCATCAACACAGATTTTCTGTTAACGTTTGGGCAGGCATTGTTGGTGATGTCTTGATTGGGCCCCATGTTCTTCCACCTACGCTCAATGGAGCACGTTATCATGATTACATACGGAATACTCTACCTGTGCTGCTAGAACATGTGCCTTACAAGTACGACACAACATGTGGTTCATGCACGATGGAGCTCCTGCACATTTCAGTCGAAGCGTTCGTACGCTTCTCAACAACAGATTCGGTGACCGATGGATTGGTAGAGGCGGACAATTCCATGGCCTCCACGCTCTCCTGACCTCAACCCTCTTGACTTTAATTATTGGGGGCATTTGAAAGCTCTTGTCTACGCAACCCCGGTACAAAATGTAGAGACTCCTCGTGCTCGTATTGTGGACGGCTGTGATACAATACGCCATTCTCCAGGGCTGCATCAGCGCATCAGGGATTCCATGCGACGGAGGGTGGATGCATGTATCCTCGCTAACGGAGGACATTTTGAACATTTCCTGTAACAAAGTGTTTGAAGTCACGCTGGTACGTTCTGTTGCTGTGTGTTTCCATTCGATGATTAATGTGATTTGAAGAGAAATAATAAAATGAGCTCTAACATGGAAAGTAAGCGTTTCCGGACAGATGTACACATAACATATTTTCTTTCTTTGTGTGTGAGGAATGTTTCCCGAAAGTTTGACCGTACCTTTTTGTAACACCCTGTATATACGAGTACATGCACAAACTACTTATGTCGATAATCCTTCCGACTACGTATGCAGTGCCGCATAGCACAAATTTCTTATCTTATCAGTTCACGGTAATTTTCACCATACTACTATATCACCAAATCTGAAACGCTTCGATTGTTTTCTTTTTTGGTTTTCGCTTAGTGCATAAACGATCCTACTGCCACCAACGAACGTTTCGTGTAAGGACCCCGAACATAACATAAGAGAAATTTGGGCTCGTACCGAGGTGTATAGATAGTCATTCTTCCCTCGTCCTATTTGCGAGAGGTAAAGGAAAGAAAGAAGCTTCTAGTGGTACAAGGCACCCTCAGACGCGCAGCATACATGGCTTGAGAAGTATATATGTAGATAGACATGTAAATGATTTACTACCTTGCAGCGCTCTGCTCAGACGTACCGGGTGATCAAAAAGTCAGTATAAATTTGAAAACTTAATAAACCACGGAATAATGTGGACAGAGAGGTAAAAATTGACACACATGCTTGGAATGACATGGGGTTTTATTAGAACAAAAAAAACTAAGTTCACAAAATGTCCGACAGATGGCGCTGGACAGCAAAACGTCAGTGACTGCGCATGACAATCGTGTATACGAGGGCAGTTCAATAAGTAATGCAACACATTTTCTTTCTCGGCTAATTTTAGTTGAAAAAACCGGAAATTTCTTGTGGAATATTTTCAAACATTCCCGCTTCGTCTCGTATAGTTTCATTGACTTCCGACAGGTGGCAGCGCTGTACGGAGCTGTTAAAATGGCGTCTGTAACGGATGTGCGTTGCAAACAACGGGCAGTGATCGAGTTTCTTTTGGCGGAAAACCAGGGCATCTCAGATATTCATAGGCGCTTGCAGAATGTCTACGGTGATCTGGCAGTGGACAAAAGCACGGTGAGTCGTTGGGCAAAGCGTGTGTCATCATTGCCGGAAGGTCAAGCAAGACTGTCTGATCTCCCGCGTGCGGGCCGGCCGTGCACAGCTGTGACTCCTGCAATGGCGGAGCGTGCGAACACACTCGTTCGAGATGATCGACGGATCACCATCAAACAACTCAGTGCTCAACTTGACATCTCTGTTGGTAGTGCTGTCACAATTGTTCAGCAGTTGGGATATTCAAAGGTTTGTTCCCGCTGGGTCCCTCGTTGTCTAACCGAACACCATAAAGAGCAAAGGAGAACCATCTGTGCGGAATTGTTTGCTCGTCATGTGGCTGAGGGTGACAATTTCTTGTCAAAGATTGTTACAGGCGATGAAACATGGGCAACGGCAATCAATGAAGTGGCGCCACACCCACTCCCCTACCAAGAAAAAGTTTAAAGCCATACCCTCAGCCGGTAAAGTCATGGTTACAGTCTTCTGGGACGCTTAAGGGGTTATTCTGTTCGATGTCCTTCCCCATGGTCAAACGATCAACTCTGAAGTGTATTGTGCTACTCTTCAGAAATTGAAGAAACGACTTCAGCGTGTTCGTAGGCACAAAAATCTGAACGAACTTCTCCTTCTTCATGACAACGCAAGACCTCACACAAGACTTCGCACCCGAGAGGAGCTCACAAAACTTCAGTGGACTGTTCTTCCTCATGCACCCTACAGCCCCGATCTCGCACCGTCGGATTTCCATATGTTTGGCCCAATGAAGGACGCAATCCGTGGGAGGCACCACGCGGATGATGAAGAAGTTATTGATGCAGTACGACGTTGGCTCCGACATCGACCAGTGGAATGGTACCGTGCAGGCATACAGGCCCTCATTTCAAGGTGGCGTAAGGCCGTAGCATTGAATGGAGATTACGTTGAAAAATAGTGTTGTGTAGCTAAAAGATTGGGGAATAACCTGGTGTATTTTAATACTGAATATAACAACCCCTGTTTCAGAAGCAAAATGTGTTGCATTACTTATTGAACTGCCCTCGTAAAAGGAGCTGTAATGAGAGAGAGGATCAGATGCGCCAGCAGTCGCAGCATGTTGAAGTTACCTGAAAAGGCGCTTTTAGTGTAACTGTATTATCAGAATAGGGAATGTGCTAGTTCAGCGTTATGATCCTATCGCCATGGGAATGGGATTCGAAGGGTAAAGGTCTGTTGACAAATGCAGCTGTGGCGAGAATGATTTCGAAGTTCGAAGCCACGGGTTGTTTAGACGATAGACCCGTGGTGGTCGACCGAGCACAAGGCGTAATGCTGCTGAGACAGTTCAGGAGGAAATGGAGACTGTAGCGGGTTCGTCTATGCACGGGGAAGTCAGCGCTCGTGCAGTCGCACGTCGCACCGGCATTCCATACAGTGCTGTTTGGTTGGCACTGAGGCGTACCCTCCGATGCTATCCGTACAAAATCCATCGGTATCATGAACTGTTACCTGACGATTTAGTGAAACGGAGGGCATTTGCGGTGTGGGCGTTTCAAAAGATGGCTGAAGATGACGATTGGTTGAGTAACGTGTTGTGGACCGACGAAGCTCATTTCACGCTCCGAGGGTCTGTCAACGCCCACAACTGCAGAATTTCGGCTACCGAAAATCCTAGAACTGTCGTGGAAATTCCAATGCACGACGATAAAGTCACGGTATGGGTTGGATTCACCACATCTACTGTTATTGTGCTTTTTCCCTTCGAGGAAATGCGTGATTCTGGTTTTATAACTGTACGCCGATATGTTACAGATTCGCATCATCCACATCCTGGCTGATAAACACCTGCTGGAACGTACGATGTTTATGCAGCATGGCGCTCCACCCCATATTGCTAGACGCGTGAAAGATCTCTTGCGCGCGTCGTTTGGTGATGATCGTGTGCTCAGCCGCCACTTTCGCCATGTTGGCCTCCCAGGTCCCAAGACCTCAGTCCGTGCGATTATTGGCTTTGGGGTTACCTGAAGTCGCAAGTGTGTCGTGATCGACCGACATCTCTAGGGATGCTGAAAGACAACATCCGACGCCAATGCCTCACCATAACTCCGGTCATGCTTTACAGTGTTGTTCACAACATTATTCCTCGACTACAGCTATTGTTGAGGAACGACGGTGGACATATTGAGCATTTCCTGTAAAGAACATCATCTTTGCTTTGTCTTAATTTGTTATGCTAATTATTGCTATGCCGGCCGAAGTGGCCGTGCGGTTAAAGGCGCTGCAGTCTGGAACCGCAAGACCGCTACGGTCGCAGGTTCGAATCCTGCCTCGGGCATGGATGTTTGTGATGTCCTTAGGTTAGTTAGGTTTAACTAGTTCTAAGTTCTAGGGGACTAATGACCTCAGCAGTTGAGTCCCATAGTGCTCAGAGCCATTTGAACCAATTATTGCTATTCTGATCAGATGAAGCGCCATCTGTTGGACATTTTTTGAATTTTTGTATTTTTCTGGATCTAATAAAACCTCATGTCATTCCAAGCATGTGTGTCAATTTGTACCTCTCTATCTACATTATTCCGCGATTTATTCAGTTTTCAAATTTATACTGACTTTTTGATCACCCGGTATATTCTCAGAAATTTCTTCCTCAAATGAAGGCTGATGTTTCTACACGTAGCCATTTATTTGTTGTGCATTGCTGTTTCAAAGTTTATTGCAGACTGCGAATCGATATCCCCTCACGTATTTAGGAAGACAGTCAAGCATTTAGTATAGGCACCACGTGAGTATTTCAGGAATGTATTCTTTTCCTTTACCAATTATACATCATCAGAACTAAAAATCAAACACTGTAAGCTCAGTATATGAATGAGGCGCAAAACAGTCCTCTGTGCTATTGTTATTGCGTTTTCTGTCTAACAAGCTCTGTTCGCCCGTTGTTGTGATACTAAATACGACTTTTCTATCTCATTCACTTCTTAACTTGTTGGACAGCAGCTACGTATTCAGCTGAGAGTGCGACCGTACAGGTATGTAAATCCTTGTCGTTAATCATCAGCTGCAGCCTGATTAAGGAAATCGCCGCAAAGCCATCCTATAAATTTTGGAATCTGGATGCTGTGTGCATCCGTGGGAGGAATCTCTTCCGTAATAATGCACGCCATTATGCACGATTTTCTGCGATTCCCGAAACAAGGGTTGGCGGCTTGCTGCAAATTGCACCGCGCGGGAAACTGGCCCCCCGAGGCAGCGCCTGCATAATAAAAGGCCGCCGAACGAACGCTGAGCGCGCCTGCCGACTCGGCGCAGCACAGAAAAACTTCTCCCCTGTCAGTCCGCCCGTCTTCCAACCACGTGACTGATAATCTTACAGCGGCGCCCACTACGACAAGTTTCATTCCACTGTTCCTTCTCCGGCGGCTCGCCCTCTGTTCCACAACTTTATGACGGCTTCTCTGAAATGAAGCGTAGCGACAGACGTACAAAAGTTAACCTCCATCTCACAAAATGCCTTTTCATGTGAAACGAGTCCGACAGACGTGTGCAGTAGCATAGGTCGCTATCTAAAGTGCTCCGAAACATAATACAACTCGGTTTCGCTTGTTCTGAAACCCACTGCAAGTACTATGAAGACGTTCCGTGAACGAAGGAGGGAGTGGTTTTCCTAACTGTTGACGATTTTCTTACAAAGTACCTTCGCTTAAAAATTAATCATATGACACAAGGAAGGAGGACCTGGGTATAGCGACACGTCGATGAAGAGATCCAAAGAGACGGAGGTGGAACTGGGGAAGGTATCAGCTCCTTGACTCCTTTTCGAAGGAATCTAAATTAGAGGTGTATTTGAACTGCCGTTTTCCCAGTGTTTTAACCACTGTGCTATCTCGTTTCGTTAAAACATACTCACCTGTGACATATACCTTGCGTTCAGTACTAGTGAAAAATTTCTGTTCAGCCCATATCGGGACTCAGACCCAAAGGTTTTACTTTCACGCTTAAACTTTTGCTGGATGCGCCGTCTACGCACTTTTCATGGATCTAACTCTTCAGAGACTGACCTAGCACTCCCTGAAACTAAAATTCCAGGGAGAAAAGATGCAGAGAACAGTTGCTGCAGTGTCTGCTTCGCTAAAAAAAAATGGTTCAAATGGCTCTGAGCACTACGGGACTTAACTTCTGAGGTCATAAGTAATCTAGAACTTAGAACTACTGAAACCTAACTAACCTAAGGACATCACACACATTCATGCCCGAGGCAGGATTCGAACCTGCAACCGTAGCAGTCGCGCAGTTCCAGACTATAGCGCCTACAACCACTCGGCCACCCCAGCCGGCGCTTCGCTAAAGACGTAACATCCACGGAGCTCTAAACAAGTCAGACACCTCACTCTGTCCTCTTTCCATAAAGCACGTGGGCAACACTGCTGTGAGAGCCTTTACATAAGCATCTACTCACATTCTCCGTAAGCCACTTTACTGTCAGTGGTGCAGGATACTTTCGGAGGCACTATTCCCTCCACTCTTTCCTGTTCCAAAATTATCCGCGTTTGGGCCATATTAGACCACGCGGTATACAATAAAGAAAGTTTTTTTTATTTTATTTTTGTCCATATTACTTTTGTTCTCTCAGAATGGGTTGTTTTCCGCTCGTCAGACCAATTTGTTCCAGGCTCTTATTGATTTTCTGCCAGGTCAGGTAACCGATCGTTAACCACCTCTCTCTCTCTCTCTCTCTCTCTTTCCTGAAAACATTAGAAGGTTGACACTTAATGCCGTAATATAGGTTAAACCAAGGAAAACCACGTTGAAAACTTGAAAACAACAAGCAGCTGCCTGAACAATGGTGGTGTGCTCTTACGGCTCTTACATTTTTTCATGTTTCACCGTGGGTTTTCCTTGTTTAAGCCTATATTACGGAGTTAAGTGTCAATTTTCTTATGTTTTGAAGTCAGCAATGGCGTATATACTTTCCAGGTTAAATAGCATGTGTGCCATGTTAAATTGTAACAATTCCTACAACTACTTTCATGCATTCGTTCTACTTTAAGTGGCTTTGGATTTTCCATATATTATACGATTGTTATTGTTGCTAGTGCCCTATTGACAGTAGTATAATCGAACAGTCATTGTTCTTTCCAGCTCTTATTCTAAAGACATTACATTTATGTACGTTGGCCGTCAACAACAACCAGTCACTACAATAAGCGTTGATGGTCTTCAGAGCTCTCTGCGTATTGCTACAGTATTATTCCTTTGCAACTTTCCTTTATATGGCCGTGTCAATCGCCGACAGCCTATGGAGCTTTGGTCGTCATCTACTAGATCATTCATACATATCGTGAATAGTAAAGCCACTATCACACTCCCTTTCGGTACGCGTCTGTCAGTTCTACCACGTTTAGAATGACGTGTTAAGTTCTGTCTATTGGGAACTGCTGAATCTATTTGAAAAACAAATACCATGTTACATAAGCACGAAAAAAATTTGGAGTAAGTTTCTATGGGACCAAACTGCTGAGGTCATCGGTCCGTAGGCTTACACAAGACTTAACGTAACTTAAACTAACTTATGCTATGGACAACACACACAGCCATGCCCAAGAGCGGACTCGAACCTCCGACTGAAGGAGCCGCTCGAACCGTGGGAAGGCGCTTTAAACCGCGCGGGGTGGGAAGTTTTATGATTTAGATGATACAGAGTGACTAGTGACAAGTAAGAGTCGCTCTGCGAGGCATACACTGATAAATTAACAGGCAAGAATGCTGCTCGTATTTGGTGTCTGCGTTCTGTTCCTGATTCGGAGCGGGATTATTAACTTGTCACATATGCTGTTTTAAGTACAGTAGTTTGCCTCGTAGACATCTGAAAACTATGCAGTACCTCGTCTGAGGATCGGATCGTAACGGGCTTTAGTGGAAATACTTCACAGTACATTTGGATTCTCCACTGTTCTACGTCTCTGGATATGAATGTTTTCAGATAGTGGCAAAACGTGACATTTATGGTCACGGTTACATTTTCAGTTTCCCTTATATACTCTTACGCTAGAACATGGTAGTTATTAGAGTTAACTAAAGGAGTAGCATCGTAACTGCAGTTATTCCCGCAGACTGCCTGTAGTTGACCACATAATACTGTCGAAACCGTAAACAGTCGTTCTGCGCCAAAGGCTCAGTCAAGCAAATTCTTCGCGGCCGCTTGTCGGGAGAAAATCTGGAATCTGTAATTCTGTTAGTGAGTGTCAATAGCAGAAATTAACTTCATTATTACACACTGACTGCAAGCGAAATGTAATTATTTAAAATATTTGCCACGAATCACGACTACAGTAATATGCATTAAAATAACTCTACCACATTTCATACAACTATGTGAGGTAACCCTCCTTTATATGCAGGAATTTACATGAATGGTACATAATCTACCAAGGCTACTTTATTAGGTGCTATCTTTTTCTGATCAAATGAAGAAACAATTATCCAGAGTAATGGATGAGTTGAACTTAGTGCAGGTGCATTCATGATGTAAACACTACGCATCTGCCTGGTACAGACCCCTGTAATTAGCAATCGTGTGATTTGGTTTCAAGCAGCCTAAGTACAGGCGCTACGAGCTGGTAACGAAGAATTACCAAAGCACCTTTCAAAGACGCCAACTGCTTAGCATTGTTACTTTGACATTAATCACAAGCGTGGTCAGGGAAATAATATTTTGTATTCTCCGTTGTAATAAAACTGGCTATAGTGAGATAGAATACACTAATCGATCATGTATAATATGAAATGACTAACTCCCAAGTTAAAGACTCAAAACCCATAAATCCACTACCAAATAGCAATACGAAAATGAATAGGGTGGTCCATTAATCGTGACCGGGCCAAATATCTCACGAAATAAGCGTCAAACGAAAGAACTACGTCCGCAGCTCGTGGTCGTGCGGTAGCGTTCTCGCTTCCCGCGCCCGGGTTCCCGGGTTCGATTCCCGGCGGGGTCAGGGATTTTCTCTGCCTTGTGATGACTGGGTGTTGTGTGATGTCCTTAGGTTAGTTAGGTTTAAGTAGTTCTAAGTTCTAGGGGACTGATGACCATCGCTGTTAAGTCCCATAGTACTCAGAGCCATTTGAACCATTTTGAAAGAACTACAAAGAACGAAACTTATCTAGCTTGAAGGGGGAAACAAGATGGCGCTATGGTTGGCCCGCTAGATGGTGCTGCCATAGGTCAAACGGGTATCAACTGCGTTTTTTTAAAATAGCGCCATCTTGTTTCCCCCTTCATGCTAGACGAGTTTCGTTCTTTGTAGTTTTTTCGTTTGAGTCTTATTTCGCGAGATATTTGGCCCGGTCACTATCAATGGACCACCCTGTATATGTACTTTATGTAATTACTATGATTATTACAGACCTCTTAAAAAGATAAGCAATGATCAACAATTATATGTATTTTGTTTTTGTAATGTATGTTTCAAAGATGATTTTGCTGAATTGGTCGATATACGACAGTATTTTCTTTGCTACATGTTGTTATAGGTAGATCTTTGTTGTCGTTCATTACTAGTATGGAGTACAAGTTATGTATGTGTTGAAATAATATGGAGGTTGAATGTACTTGTATGGTAAAGTGTAGTAACTAAAAATATATCTATTCGACACAGAAACTCAACCAGTGTTCATAATATATAAGAAAATGAAACCAAATATCCACTAGATCAGTATATGAAGTTGCATTTCGGAATCTAAGATGGACATGGATTACGAGCCTACAGCTTTCGACAACAGCGAAGAACAATTACAGATGAAAGCTATGAGAATTGTTTATTTAAACTCTACCATTGCTACCTCTCTTCGCTGTTTGTCACTGTCTCAGTCACTGTGACTAGTTGCCCAAATTTAAACTTAGTTCAGAATTAATGAATCGACCTAGGGTTACACGAGGTTGGTGACTGTTGGACTGTATAAGGCACTGCAATAGGAACGCATTTTCTCAGATAAAAATCACTATTATATTTACGTCTACCACGGATGTGATGTCACGCGAATGAAGCAAATCTTTTCACTCAGACAAATAGAAAACAATTTAAACTGAAACAAGAAATCGGTAAAGTTTTCCGTCGTTCCCCTTAGACGATCAGTTCTGTTAACGTTGACTAGTACAGCTTAAAGCTGTGAAGACAACTGCCTGACACAATACACTATCGACATGTGTCTCTAGTGTCCATAAATAAACGTTTACAATGTCTGCAAGAATTATTGTTTCCGGCACGTATAGTGAAACGGCCCACAAAATGCCGCCCTCATTTTATCATATTCAACCTTCTCCCAACGACAAGACAGGGACGTAATGCGATTAAAGTATTAAACACGCACATCAAAGACCACCAAGATGGCATTCATGAGTATTTAAAATACGACAGTAATTCAGTTATTACTCAAAGGCAGGAAAAATGTAAACGAGGAAAGTGAGCTCGCTCCAAGTTTGCATTTAGCACAAGCGTAATGTGTTTGCGGCGATACGAGCGTCAAATGTTTTCGGCGATCCGATGGTGCCTGCACTCCATCCCGTAGCAGCATCTCTGCAATGTCAAATAAGCACCACTGTTACAGATATCTATCTTTTTCAGTAACGTTCTTGAGGCCTTGTTATCAGCGGCAAAATTTCCTTTTTGTACTGAAAAATATACAGAAGTTTTGTGCTAAAGTTAGCACCACTGCCATGTTCGTTGTACACTATGAAGTGTAGATATATTATATCTTCGTTCCCATAATACAGAGTCGTCCTGCTGAGCGTCTAAATATCTTTAAGCCTTACGTCGTAATTTTACAATTAATACGTACTCCAGTGTCCACAACGCTAATGTACGTATTTTGGCGTACCTTCAACATCACTGAAAAAAAATTTTGGTCGGGGTTTGAATGTATAGTGTGAAGGCACTAAGATAGCAAAGAGGTCTTACGATCAGTGGTAAAGTACAGCGTGTCTGCCGAAAAGATATGATGATTTTAAGTGGAATTACTAATGAAGACCAAACCGTGGTTCACAGGGTTAATCAGCTGCCCATACCTATACGCTTTATACAACGTGCAACACGTTCAAAAACCACGCGCGATAATTTCATATTCTCTCGCTCGCTAAGCGCAAACTTTTAGTCCTACAGAAAAATTAACAGGACTTTTTGTATAAAATTTATAGTAAAAATTTGTACTGCGATACGTTCTCCCTCGAGGCCACGGTTTTCTAATTATTTACGAAAAGATCTCTGAAGGTCTTTTGCATATTTTTCTTGAATAATTGGGAAACTACGGTCTCCGGTGAAAACGTATCCCAGCACAAAATGTAACAATAGTAAATTTCCTACAAAAAGATCCTGTTCATTTATTTATTTCGGCCTAATAGTTTGCGCGCAGCGAGTGAGAGAATATGAAAATCTAGTGCGTGTTATTTTAAGGCGTTGCGAGTTGCATAAAGACCTTAGGAAAGGAACCTGAATGACCCTGTATAGGCCTACTGAGTGAAAACTCGACAGAAATACTACACAGAAATGAATGTTTAGCGACGAGCCAGGAACAGCCTGTATATGGTACCGTTGTGCAATCTATCATACTTAACGTCATTGGGTAACAGTGCATTTAGTTGTACGTGCGATACTTCGTGACAAAAAAACATTCCCGAAATAATGACTTGAATTCCATACGCATGCGAGGTAAGAATATACGTAGAATATTTACTACCACGCTCCTGTGTGTACCGTTGTCCACAACAAGTCGTGATGGTTTCTGCGAACCGATCGCATTTGCTTTGTGAATATCCTGCTGCAAATTCAATGCTCTGCGCGGTAGCACTTACACGATATGAGGCAGTTGACGTATCCCATCAATCAGGTTGTTTAAGCGTTACGAATATCCCTCTTGTATGAATGTATGGTTTCGCTGCGATATGAATTAACAAAATTTTCTCGGGGTTCCAGCCGCATCAGGTGGTTAAAATCCCACGAGCTTTCGACCGAGCTCTCCCCGGTCATAGTCAAGTGGAAAGACTGACTGCTGTGTCGCCGTGGCCGCGTCGTTATATAGCTGCACTGCTGCCTGTGACGTCACTGGTGCTCTCTTCCTCACCATGTACGATACTTTTTAAACAATTTCCACATGACGTACGAAGAACATTTCATTGAAAATTTAGATATATAGTTATTAATGTCGACTGAATTGCGAATATCCCAAGTGTGTACCACCGGCGATTTATCGTGGTTTATAGTACACCACCAACATGTATCCTGTGTTCCGTATTCGTCTTGTTTATTCGTTTTCGTATACTCTGATCATAAATCATATTTTATGTCGAATCAGTTCTTTGTTAATCCTATGTTACATCATACCAAGGTAAGACTTAAATAATGTCTACCCAACGAATTCTCAAAACCAAATGTGATTGACATTTCCTGTGATTAGCTTGCTGTATGGACAAGTTTTGAAAGCCAATAACTTAAAAAATGGGAAAAGGATACTGGCTGTTGTTGGTTACATTAGAATGTATTTTATAACATATTAAGCTATAATGCGGCTCTTCAGGAAAAGAGAAAAGGAAGTTAAATGTCGTATGGCATTGGTTCAAATGGCTCTGAGCACTATGGGACTCAACTGCTGTGGTTATCAGTCCCCTAGAACTTAGAACTACTTAAACCTAACCAACCTAAGGACATCACACACACCCATGCCCGAGGCAGGATTCGAACCTGCGACCGTAGCAGTCGCACGGTTCCAGACTGCGCGCCTAGAACCGCGAGACCACCGCGGCCGGCATATGGCATTATTGGGTGGGAAACTCCGTCTAAAGGTTGTTTGCCCGCCTGGTGCCAGTCTTGCTGTCTGCAATATTTCATTAGGCCAACACAAATACCTGCTCCCCCGAAAAAAGATTTACAACTCGGCCGGAATCGAAGCCGGGACTGTGATCTTGAGACAGCCACGCTACCCACCAATCCACGAGCTGCAACCTCACGTGTTTTTGTCCTAATCTGTTGATGGGTCGTGTTGTGAACTACATTTTATCTTACTCTCATGTGATGCCATTTTCATTAATACGCATTAAAATATAATCGAAACAGAGGACATTGCTGTTAATGGCACTTTTCACTCTGCAAATGTTGCGTTCTGTCGTTTGTTTGTTTTCCCATACACCATGGTTCTTGGCGTTTAGGGCACCTGTCAAAGGCCAGAAAATGAGTATATTGGTGTGTGTGTGTTTCGGTTGAGCAGTATCACGAATAATTTTGATAAAAAGCCAGTAAATGACTTTACGTAACTCGTATTATGGCAGTATTACTTACCACAGAATATATTTTATGTCCATATCTATACGAGATATTCACAGAGATTCGTTTTCAGAGAGACCCTGCCTGGTGCAGAAAGCTTTTGGAATGATCCACTTACATAAGATTCGCCATCGTATAAAACTGCTTCAACTTCCCACAATGTTACATTAAATGCGTATTTATAATGCTTATTGTAATTAGTGCACCATCGATGAGTCATACAAAGCTCAGAATGTAACCATCGAACCTGAACAGACTTCAGTGAATAGAGAAATGATCATAGTAGGAAGCAACAAATTTGGGATTTGCCGGAGAAACCGGCTCAGGTCAACATCTGTGCTTGGACTAGCGACTAATCTCACTACAGCTAATTGTGCGCCGAGACTGGGGAAACATTATTAATGAAAAAAGTAATTGCATTTAATGTAACATTGTGGAAAGCTGAAGCAGTTTTATACGATGGCGAATCTTATGTAAGTGGATCATTCGAAAAGCTTTCTGCACCAGGCAGGATCTCTGTGAAAACGAATCTCTGTGAATATCTCGAATAGATATGGACATAAAATATATTCTGTGATAACTAAGACCACCATAATGTGAGTTACGTAAAGTCATTTACTGCCTTTTTATCAAAATCATTCGTGATACTGCTCAACCGAAACACACACACACACAAATATATTCATTTTCTGGCCTTTGACGGGTGCCCTAAACGCGAAGAACCATTGTATAAGGAAAAAAAAAATCAACGACAGAACGCAGCATTTGTGCCATTAACAACAATATCTTCTGTTTCGATTATATTTTAATGCGTATTAATGAAAATGGCATCACATGAGAGTAAGATAAAATGTATTTCACAACTCGACCCATGAACAGATTAGGACAAAAACACGTGAGGGTGGAGCTTGTGGACTGGTGGGTAGCGTGGCTGTCTCGAGATCATAGTCCCGGCTCCGATTCCGGCCAGGTTGGAAATTTTTTTGTCGGGGAAGCAGGTATTTTTGTTGGTCTAATGAAATACTGCGGACAGCAAGACTGGTACCACGCAGGCAAACAACCTATAGACGGAGTTTCCCACCCAATAATGCCACACGACATTTAACTTCCTTTTCTCTGCTGCTCCTGAAGAGCCGCATTATAGGTTAATACGTTATAAAATACATTCTAATGTAACCAACAACAGCCAGTAGCCCTTTCCCAATTTTTTAAAGTTATTGGCTTTCGAAACTTGTCCATACAGCAAGCCAATCACAGGAAACGTCAATCACATTTGGTTTTGAGAAATCATTGGGTAGACATTACTTAGGTCTTACCTTGGTATGATGTAACGCAAGATTAACAAAGAACTGATTCTACATAAAATAAGATTTACAATCAGAGTATACGAAAACGTGTAAACAAGACGAATACGGAACACAGGATACATGTTGGTAGTATACTATAAAACACAATAAATCGCCGGTGGTACACGTTTGGGATATTCGCAATTCAGTCGACATTAATAACTGTATGTCTAAATTTTCAATGAAATGTTCTTCGTACGTCATGTGAGAATTGTTTAAAAAGTATCGTATAGAGATCTGAATATTTTGCCGGTCTGTAAGTACCATCTAGACAGAACAGAACAGTTTACAAGCACCGGAGTTGTGTATAACAGCCACACGTATAGTTACACCGGTATTCCAAATCATATACATAGGAGGTACATAGTGACATACATTTAAAAACACAGCGTTCCATATTCTACAGAGTACCACGTGGGGATACAGTCATTTAATTGTGCTTCGTTCTGCTCCTGTCATTCTAAGTACCACGAGCATTAGATTAGCAGTGCAGGGGGCTACAACTTGACGTTTCCACTGTTGACGAACTAGTACAGTAGAAGGTTATATGTTGCAACATAGTTTGATGCTAACAAGGTTTGGAGGCTGCTTGGGAAGTGGTGACCAAGAACCCGAAGATTACTATGAATGTAGTTGATATGGTACGTGTTCCGATGACTTTGTAGAAATATATGGTTCGATTCTATTTAATCTCTGCAAACACATAGAGGGGTGGCTTGTAGGTTGAGCCGACAGAGGTGTTCGTTGAACGTCCAATGATTAAATTTCAGCTATGCTACAACTGACGTGAAGCCCCTTGATGTTTGTGGCTAATTACGAGGGCAGTTCAATAAGTAATGCAACACATTTTTTTTCTCGGCCAATTTTGGTTGAAAAAACCGGAAATTTCTGGTGGAATATTTTCAAACATTCCCGCTTCGTCTCGTATAGTTTCATTGGCTTCCGACAGGTGGCAGCGCTGTACGGAGCTGTTAAAATGGCGTCTGTAACGGATGTGCGTTGCAAACAACGGGCAGTGATCGAGTTTCTTTTGGCGGAAAACCAGCGCATCTCAGATATTCATAGGCGCTTGCAGAATGTCTACGGTGATCTGGCAGTGGACAAAAGCACGGTGAGTCGTTGGGCAAAGCGTGTGTCATCATTGCCGCAAGGTCAAGCAAGACTGTCTGATCTCCCGCGTGCGGGCTGGCCGTGCACAGCTGTGACTCCTGCAATGGCGGAGCGTGCGAACACACTCGTTCGAGATGATCGACGGATCACCATCAAACAACTCAGTGCTCAACTTGACATCTCTGTTGGTAGTGCTGTCACAATTGTTCACCAGTTGGGATATTCAAAGGTTTGTTCCCGCTGGGTCCCTCGTTGTCTAACCGAACACCATAAAGAGCAAAGGAGAACCATCTGTGCGGAATTGCTTGCCCGTCATGTGGCTGAGGGTGACAATTTCTTGTCAAAGATTGTTACAGGCGATGAAACATGGGTTCATCACTTCGAACCTGAAACAAAACGGCAATCAATGGAGTGGCGCCACACCCACTCCCCTACCAAGAAAAAGTTTAAAGCCATACCCTCAGCCGGTAAAGTCATGGTTACAGTCTTCTGGGACGCTGAAGGGGTTATTCTGTTCGATGTCCTTCCCCATGGTCAAACGATCAACTCTGAAGTGTATTGTGCTACTCTTCAGAAATTGAAGAAACGACTTCAGCGTGTTCGTAGGCACAAAAATCAGAACGAACTTCTCCTTCTTCATGACAACGCAAGACCTCACACAAGTCTTCGCAGAGGAGCTCACAAAACTTCAGTGGACTGTTCTTCCTCATGCATCCTACAGCCCCGATCTCGCACCGTCGGATTTCCATATGTTTGGCCCAATGAAGGACGCAATCCGTGGGACGCACTACGCGGATGATGAAGAAGTTATTGATGCAGTACGACGTTGGCTCCGACATCGACCAGTGGAATGGTACCGTGCGGGCATACAGGCCCTCATTTCAAGGTGGCGTAAGGCCGTAGCATTGAATGGAGATTACGTTGAAAAATAGTGTTGTGTAGCTAAAAGATTGGGGAATAACCTGGTGTATTTCAATGCTGAATAAAACAACCCCTGTTTCAGAAAAAAAATGTGTTGCATTACTTATTGAACTGCCCTCGTATGACGTGGTACTCTAGGAAATGTGGGTCTAATTAGAGCGTAGTGACTGCCGTTAATTTTAAATGTCGCGACCATTCCTCGTGCCAGTCTGATGACAACAGTTTCCTTAGCGTAGGTATCGTATCTCCGAGAGGCAGATTTTCATATTTAATTAGCCCATGCAGAGATGTCTGCTTTACTAGGGCATCTACATGTTCATTTCGAAGTACCTCAGAGTGGCCTTTCATCCATGCCGTTACTATGTTGCGAAAGTTCTTCGTAACCGAAATGCAACGTCGACAATTGCTGAAACTGTGGGGTTGGTACAATTATTAAAAGGTTTTGTAATCAGTTATAGGGCTGAGGTAGGACCTCCAAAAGCAATCAATTCTTCTATCATAATAGTGGAGTGTGGATCCAGACCTTGTTGTTTGCTTCGGGGTATCCAATAAGCACTGCCAGCGCCTTCACTAGACTTGACCCCATCTGTATACACGACGCACGCGTCGTGGTAGTGATACAGGAATTCCATTGCTGTTGCGTTAGTGGAATTCTGGTTTTGACACGTTAAACTGGTCCTGACATCCAGCTACGGGTTCAAAGATTCGTATGGTCTGTTGTAGTGCGGTAGAAGAGGACTTTTCCACACCTGGTGCTTTAATGTCTGCAACTTCATACAGGGTGTCCAGAAAAGGACTCCCTGATATCAAAATTAAATATCTCGAAAACAAAGATCGATAGAGGAATGCAGTAAACGGTATGTTTATTGTCAAAGCTGTAAGAAGTTTATACAGCAGTTTGAAATAATAGTTACAAAAGCTGCTAACAGATGGCGCTGTAATCGCCATACGTAATGCCTAGTATAAATAGTGATCCGAAGCCCAGAGCGATCAGTTCCACTATTGAAACGTGAAAGGTGGTTAGCGTACCGAAGGAAGAGGTTAAAATCATGTACTCCATTGAACAACGCGTTTTTCTGGTGCTAGAGTACCACAGGTTAGAAGAGAGTCCTACGGCAACAAGGCGAAGTTTTCAAGCACGATTTAATGTTCCAAAAGGACCCGATGCGATAACCATTCGTACGCTTCGCAAAATTTCAGCGAACAGGCAGCGTAACTGACGATCTAGTGAGGCATGTTGGCCGCAAGCAAACCGCAGTTACGCCTGAAAATATCGCCACAGTTTCTGGAATTATTCAGCGAAATCCAATGTCATCCGTCCGTAGAATTGCATCTGAGACTGGTTTGAAGCGTTCCAGCACGCAGAAAATACTGAGAAAGAGCCTACATATGTTTCCATTCAAAATTCAAACGCACCAGGCCATACCCGTACGAGCTGTGCAACAAAGTGTTCCCTTTGCTAATCAGATGCTCACAATGATTGATAGTGAAGGATTTGATGTTGGCTGCATCTGGTTTACAGATGAAGCACACTTCCACCTGAATGGATACGTGAATAAGCAGAACTGGCGATTTTGGGGTTCCGAAAAGCCATATTGGTGTGAAGCGAAACCCCTGTATTCTCCTTAAAGTTACTGTGTGGGCTGCAGTATGCAGCAGAGGCATTATTGGCCCTTTTTTCATTCGAGAAACGGTCACTGGTGCACGTTACGTTGCAATTTTGGAACAATTTGTCGCCACCAGCAAGCGTTAGAGGATCGACCAGGTACTGAATGGTTTATGGAAGATGGAGCCCGACCACATCGGACCGAACACGTGTCTCGCTTTCTTGAGGAATACTTCGGGAATCGAGTCATTGCTTTGGAATATCCAAAATTTACTGGTGCAGGCATGGATTGGCCTCCATATTCGCCGGATTTGACTCCCTGTGACATTTTTTTGTGGGGCACAGTGAAAGACATGGTCTACTCGAAGCATCCCGCCACGCTGGACGGGCTTGAATCGGCGATCTCTGTGGCATGTAAATCCATTTCGGTTGAGACACTACGAAATGTGATGGCGAATTTCATTCTTCGTTTGCGCCACCTCTGTAGTGCCAATGGTGAACATTTTGAAAACATTGTGATGTGATTGTTTGCAAAGATTTTTTTCATACGATTATTTCACTTATGTATGCTAATATGAGCTGTAGAGCGTACAGCGCCATCTGTTAGCAGCTTTTGTAACTATTATTTCAAACTGCTGTATAAACTTCTTACAGCTTTGACAATAAACATACCGTTTACTGCATTCCTCTATCGATCTTTGTTTTCGAGATATTTAATTTTGAAATCAGGGAGCCCTTTTCTGGACACCCTGTATATACAGCCGCGACGGGTGGAAGTTGTTTTTTATCCAGTATCTTCCAATACACAGTGGGATGTAATTCCCGAATTTTGCCCTCAAGGGGCTCCTATTCGTCGAAATAGTGTCGCAGGAGGAATTACTTGCAGAGTAATGTTGTCTCAACTTTAACGGTGGTTCATTCGTTGCACCCAGTAAAGCATTGACATGAAGGCAGTAACTATCAGCCAGGTTTTGTACTGTATAGTATCGATTCTTTGGAACACGTGGCCTGATGCTGGATCCGTAGCAGAGGTGTCCGTAATCAAACTGTGTTCTTAGTAGGAACATGTACAAAGACGGCGCTGTCCGTCGATTACAGCCCCACCATATTTCAGTCGTAGCTCTGATGAGATTGCAGGCATTTTCACATATGGTATTGATATGTTGGATATGAGGAGCCCGTGTTAGCTTATCATCGATAATCATCCCAAAATATTTAGCTGTTTTCGCAATTATGTACGTTGTCCCAGCTGCATTGTTTGGGGAAGTGGAATCCCATGGTGAGTAAAGATCAAAGAGTAGGCTTTCTATCAGAGATTTTGAAGCCACATTCTCTACACCACTCATGTAGACGTATGAGCGCTGTGTCCATTTCCAGATGACAGATCTGGAGAGTACTGGCTTCGGAATATATGCATTCGTCGTCTGCGTATTGTAATATTTGGATGCCACTGGCAAAGAAGTCATGAAGATGTGCAGGATAGAAACTGAATAATAAGGAAGACAAGACTGATCCATTCGGCAGTCCTTTGCTAGTTTATCCGGGTGCCTGTGTAGTTCCGTGTTGCAAAATCATTGTCTTCCTATTGCTCAGAAAGTTTACATCGTTGTGCACGAGTGGTTTTGGAATCTGGAGTTTCTTCTTTTTTTTTTTTTTTCTAAAACTGACAAGAGGACGTCGTTGCATACTTTAGTTAAGTCTGTGACCGCAACTGTCATTTAATTATTCCGACAGAAATTTAGCTGTATGTCAGTAACTAACCGTAAAAGGATTTCAATTGTCACTTTTTCTTTTCGAAATCCAAACTATTTTTCCTTCAATAGGTTCTTGTTTGCACGCCACCATTCTAAGTGCCGCTTAATAATCCTTTCCATTACCTTCGCCGAACACAATAGTAAGGTGAAAGGTCTTTATGGTCGGATTTAACACATCACTTCGCGGATTTGTGGAAGGAATGTTTTTAGCAAGTCAGTTTTAATCTTTTGCGTCCATATACTATTGTAAAGGCTGAGCAGCAGCACTTTCCCTTCGTGGGGTATGTGTCATAGCATTGGGTAGTCAACATTATCTGGATCAAGCGCGGCACCCGTCCCTTGCGAGACCACAAGTGGGGTTCTTCCAGTGAAAAGGGTTGAGAGGTGACACTGTTGCCTTGGTCTTTCTTGTCCATTACACTGTTGCCCTCGTCTTTCTTGTCCATTACGTCAGGTAGAGGTATCATACACAAGAACGATTCTAATCGTTCGTCAGATGGTGGAGGTGTGTGCATATCCATTGTCAGACCAGTTTCAATGTTCCATACTACATTCCAGATCCTAGCCAACGGAGTTACTTTGCAGACTGTAGTACTGAAATTGTGCCAAGATGTTTCTTTTCTCTGTCCTTGAATAATTTCCTGGCTGCAGTTTGTGCTTTCTTAAGGGCAAGAAAGTTTGTATCATTAGAGAGGTTTTTTTTTTTTTTTTTGGCTCCTTGAGGACTGCGTCACATTCTGAATCACAACTACAGGGTGATGGCCTATGGATAGTTCACTTCTGCCCTCATTCAGGTATTCAGACTTTCGCTGCTTCATACCAAGACTTCATAGCCTCTTTCAGGATTCCTAGTTTCGATGATTAATGCCAGTTTATCTTCCATTAGTGTTTCATATATGTTCCAATTATCATGACTTGTTTCTCATTTCCGGCTGCTTGCGTGTTTAATAGTCTCCCTAGGTCGTATGTTTCCAGTAGTTCGAATGGGCAAGTGTTCAGACTCTAAAGTATCCGGTATCACTTCCCATAATATTCTGGCAGACAGTGCAGGGATGCTATGCTCAAGTCCACTGCCGTCGGAACTTCATTTGGTCTGAGTATTCGTGTGGGTGAGCCATCATTTAATACTATAAGTTTTTTACATCCACTAGCATTTTTTCCCACTGCACTGGCATTTCTGCATCCCCACAGTGCATAGGATGGGTGGGGGGGAGGGGGTTAAAGTCACCTAGTAGCCGAAGGAGTTTCCCGAGCGAGGAGGAGAAATAACTGCATTTGCATAAGGCTTGTTTTCAAACACAGCTGCTTCTTTTCGGAAGGTAATATTGTCGACAGACTTACTGTGTTTAAGATACGTTGGGCAGTTTCGAGATAATGCACTGTCGCCACTGGTACAATGAATACAGGTTTGTTGATTGGAACTCCCACAGACATCACTTCTGTGTGATTCTGCATACTACGCACATGTTGTGTTACTTCTGCACTTTTTGCTGCCATGTCAATATCGTAAACACTTGTAAGACGGAGGGTACGTACACGTCCACTGGACAGGGAATTCCATGAATATAACCGAACTGTGGGAGCCGCTGTGATCTGAATGTCGCAACACAACTTGGAGACGGCTTTGTTACCTTATGCCCTTTCAGAATTACAGTTTTATTAAATCTCCTGATGACAATAACTTTTCAGCAACACTTCACTTCTTTGAGTATTTCGCCCTCCGTAAGGGAGGTTTAAACATTTTTTATTATGCGTTGATAATTGGCGAAGAACTTCGGAATCAAGGCTTCCGAATTGGCTTTGTCTAGGGAAAAGTGTTGTACTAAGACCTTGGCAGTTAGTCCTGTCACATTCTCTATTTTCACAATGTTCCTAGCTGCCACCGTAAAACTGATTATGTGCTTGAATAATGACTCGCTGTGCCCCCTAATGAGTTTACCTAGTTCCATAGGGTGTAGCCTGCCTATGTTTCTGTCTCTGCTTTCAAAAAATAAAATGAAAGGCCTCTTGTCGGTAATTGCGTATAAATTAGCAATGCAATTTACATGTTGCTGGGTGATGTTACTTTCTTGGGTAGCGTCTACACGAAGCAGTATATCGTGTCTAGTTGGTCGGCGTCTCCATCCTCCTCCTTGTGATCCCGTTGGCGTTTCTGCGAGGGCTACAGGTCTCTTGCAGTAGTTGCATCGACAGGTGGAACATGTTGGAATGTATCTGTGATGTAGGACGCGCCGATATCGTCGATAATCACTTCAGTGATGAGTGCATGAAGTGCTTCGTTATCCATTGAGACCCTGAGCGGGTGGTTTTGTGAAGCGTGTGGAGCTGGTGGACTGCAATATATACGTCCATGGAGGTGATTGTAGCGAAACATAGCTTTTAACGTTTCGGCAAGGGCTATAGAAGAAGAACAAATAGCGAAACTATCACTGCATACACTATACGAGCACTAGCTGGGTCGGAAGTGTTTACACCGTAGCGCGCCGATGTTCTTTCTTCCGCTTCCCGAAGCGAACTGTCTCTCTTCCAGTTTCCAATAATGTTATCCTTTCTTCCAGAAATGTTTGTTCAATCAGATATGCCAGGGAACTTACGTGAAGTGCGAAAAGTAGAAATACTGACAGATCTGAAGCTGTGATGCCGGTTTGTCAGTTTTGTCTGAATACATGTATCTCTCAGTAAGAGCATTTCCCGCTGAAGGCAAGATTCTGGGCTCGACTTCCGGTTATGAAATTTTGAAACAGAGCACAGTCCACTGTAGAGAGAAAGATTAATTCCAATAACAAATATTTCTCTTGAAGTATTTCCGATTGACTTCAGTAAGTACAGCATAACTGTAGAAGTAAATAAAAAGGAAATCTGTCACGAGTGGAGTGATATTCTGCAACATATCCGGGTGAGCACTAGAAAGATCTATCCATATTATTCAGAAGGCGGATCTCCTATAACTTAAACAACGACAGAAATGATAGCGAGGCTAATAGTCAGTTGCTGTTTTAAATATTATTGTAAGTGCGCGTGAATACTTTTTGTGGCTGGTAAAGTGCGAGCGAGCCAATAAATTGCCTATGCTACCTGTAAGAGACTTGCATCGATTATCTGGATCGCTAGGACACAAGTAGTTCGTCAAAGAACGCTGCGTCACATACAGCATCACCGATAGAATAAAAAACATTTGACAAGTGCTCTGAATGCCAGAACCATTACTTTATTCATTACTCTTTGTGTTACTATTCACCCGTTTCATCATGATGATGATTTCTGAACTAGCGAGAGTCTTTTGTGGTGTAGCACGCCTCGTGAGATCTTCACACATGGAGCCGATACTGATTTGGAAACCTTTACCACAGAACGGAAAGCAGGAAACAAAACTCCAAATTCGCCCTCACAATTATTCTACATCTACATCTCTATGAATATTCCACGAGACATTAAAGTGTATGGTGGAAAGTGCATAGCCCGTAATTTTCTACTCTCACGGTATTTCCGTGGCAAAGCTAAACAGTACGTTTAATGCATGCAGAATTACAGCGCAATCTGTCATTGCAAATTGCATCGCCCGTACGACTGAATTATATTTTTAGAGCGTTCATCCCTTACATAAAATGTGCTAGTACATGAGCACTGCTAATTTAGTTAAGTGTCATAATATTTTAGCATCGTTCGGTTTGTCCGTTATAACAGCCAATTTTCTTTCTGAGTGGTATTATGTCTGTGATTCTGTCGGTTTTGGGATTCAGTAATCATGCAGTTACGAGATATGAAAACGGTTATTATCCGTACACTTCCTTCCCCAGTGGTGGAGTCTGAGGATTTATTAATGAGCAATGCGGAATGTATTAGCCAAAATTATGTATTAAAGCAACACATCCACACTGATATAGTCCTGTAAATTTATGTTGGATATTGTACTACTTTAACAGCGACATGGTGCGTGAACAACAGCTCGGTGTAGATCTACACCTACAGTCTGCGAGCCGGCCGGAGTGACCTCAGAAGTTAAGTCGCATAGTGCTCAGAGCCATTTGAACAGCCTGCGAATCTCTTTGAAGCGAATAAGAGAAAGTATTTTTTTCTTTTATGGTACCTGAAGCATCTTCCCGTTCCATTTACGGATGGAAGAAGAAAGAAATACTGCTGTACAGGCCAATGGTAGCTATTATTCACTTAATTTTATTTTCACAAAATGGTTCAAATGGCTCTGAGCACTATGGGACTCAACATCTTAGGTCATAAGTCCCCTAGAACTTAGAACTACTTAAACCTAACTAACCTAAGGACATCACACACACCCATGCCCGAGGCAGGATTCGAACCTGCGACCGTAGCAGTCCCGCGGTTCCGGACTGCAGCGCCAGAACCGCTAGACCACCGCGGCCGGCTTATTTTCACAGCTACTGCGGGATTGGTATCTAGTGGGCTGGCGAAAATTTGTAGCATCTGACGTGAAAGACTGTGCTTGAAGATTTCTAAGTTGGTTCTCAAATGCTGCTCGACGTCTTTCTTTGAGTGTTTGCCTGTTACAATTCTTAATATCTACGTTGATTTTCGTTTTCTCCAGTCATCACGTTTTGCAGTGCCCCTTCTTATGTGGTCGTTCCGTTTGATACGTCTACAAATTGTTGCTCCCAAATATGGTTAGAATTCCTATAGCAACGAATTGTAGTTCTGGATCGTCGATGTAGTTATGATTCGAGCGGAAGTCTAGAAACACCAAATAAATCAAGTATGGAGGAAGTGAACTGGGTTCTGCACAATCGACGTTTTCTGAAAGATGCGGACTTCCACGCAAAACAGTATTTTGATCTAGGAAGGTTAAAACAGTTGAACTCACTATGTATTCCATGATTTCTGTGATTGTGCAGTAAGTACAGTTGAGTGTTATTCGACTATATATACATTCTACTTTATTTCCTGTCATTTTGTGTAGCTTTTATTATTAGTTCATAAGATAACGAGAACCCTTGTATGTATAGAGATCTCTCGAGTGGTATCCCCAGAGACACAGCGAGGCGGGTGTGCTGTACACATCCACGGACAGATTCATTGTGTACCACTTCGATCATACTCTCATTATTATGAACAGCTCACAGGCTGTATCCTAAAGGGGGATGTAGTAATACACCAATTAATGAAGAAGGTTCGACAGCCATATGCATTCAGCGCTCCCCGTTTCCAGAAAACTGGGGAACAGAACCAATGCTGCGCGGGGTAGCCGCGCGGTAAGGGCGCCTTGCCACAGTTCGCGCGGGTCCCCCGTCGGTAGTTCGAGTCCTTCCTCGAGCATGGGAGTGTGTGTTGTCCTTAGCGTAAGTTAGTTTAAGTTAGATTAAGTAGTGTGTAAGTTTAGAGACCCATGACCTCAGCAATTTGGTCCCATAGAAGCTTACCAGAAATTTCCAAAGAAATAGAACGAATGTGACTTCAATTTACAAAAAACTACAGGAGATCCAAATTTGTGCACTAAAGTTAATGTTATGGTGAACTGTGTTGCTCTACTTTCAGCCTTTAGGGTCACTGGAGGCTGCGAATATCTACAAAACACACGAACCATTTGAAGCGGAAATCGCTACACGAAGTGTTACTTCCACAATAGAAACATTACGCCTAGGTCTGAAACACAGGGAGTAAGTCAGTCTTCAGGCCACAAGTGGCCCATCGGGACCATCCGACCGCCGTGTCATCCTCAAATGAGGATGCGTATAGGAGGGGCGTGTGGTCAGCACACCGCTCTCCCGGTCGTTGTAATGGTTTCCTTTGACCGGAGCCGTTACTATTCTGTCGAGGAACTCCTCAATTGGCATCACGAGACTGAGTGCACCCCGAAAAATGTCAACAGTGCATGGCGATCCGGAGGGTCACGCATCCAAGTGCCAGTCACGCTCGGCAGCGCTTAACTTCGGTAATCTGACGGAAACCGGTGTATCCACCGTGGCAAGGCCGTTGCCTAAGTTGTATGAAATACATAATATTTGAGCCAAATCTGTCATTGCTTTTTGTTCATTATTGCTACTAATTTAGAGCTGTATTCCTCTTCAAGCGGTATATCAGCTTTATATCGTTGGGTGCTGATTCCGTGATAAGAGGATATTTACACAAATAGCGGATGTATTGTTGTGAATGAGCTGAGCTAGATACTAGTTGCAAAAATAAACAAAATTTCTGCAGTTTTGGTGGAATTGGTTCAAATGGCTCTGAGCACTATGGGACTCAACATCTTAGGTCATAAGTCCCCTAGAACTTAGAACTACTTAAACCTAACTAACCTAAGGACATCACACACACCCATGCCCGAGGCAGGATTCGAACCTGCGACCGTAGCAGTCCCGCGGTTCCGGACTGCAGCGCCAGAACCGCTAGACCACCGCGGCCGGCTTTGGTGGAATTATTCCATCCTTCACGATCTCCTGAAGGCTGCGAATGAGCACAATACACAAAAAAAAGCCGAAACATTTGTCGGTCTGTTTGTGTGAAGACTCGACGATTGCCGAAAACTGATCAGTAAGGTGTACCGTAGCTTAATGAGAATAGGTTTAAACGCAGATATGATAGTAGTAAATCTAGGCCTGATAAACCTGGAGTGTTTCCTGTATAGCCCCTCACTTTTAAGTTGTTAAAAATCTTGGCAGCAATTTATGGTGGAAGATTTTAATTAGAATAGTTTTGTTTTTAGATTTAGATTTTTTCTTTTTTAGATATTGTCTGTGCTACTAACATAATACGTTCCTACATACTCTAGTATGGAGAATGTACATTGCAGTACGACATGAGAATTACAACATGCGTGTTCTGTGTTAAAGATTCCAGGTAACAGATTTCGAAAAAATCGCATTAAATTGAACTGAATTGAAACTAGTTTGACCTATAGTTCTGATAAAACGTATACGTTACTGATGTAATGTTAGGAGAGTTCCTACATGGCTACGGGACAGTAAAAAGACGTTTCTTTATAGCCATGAACGGCAATTTAACAAGTGAGTTTTGGGGGCGGAATTACAAACGGCGCTCTCTTTATTGAAGGTGAAGTCGCGGGGCTGACGTAAGTCTAAATGGTCGAGCTACGGCGGAGAATTTCTGGTGTATCTTAGGAAATGATCTGCTGTCTTTATTTAAACAAATCTTGGGGCGGTAATCGTGTATGGCCTGCCCAGATAGCCACGCACCTTAGCACGCCGCTTCTGTGATTCGGGGAGGCGCCCAAGTTTGGATCCACCCGGTGGATTAACGGCCAGGGCCGGTGTGGACGCCACTCTGAATGTGATTATTAGGTGGTTCCCCACATGTGACTAGGTGAATGCCAGATTGGTACTGACGTACCACTTCAGTCACAATACACGCAAACACTTCGAAAACGTTCTGACACTTTCACATGGGATAAAACTAGGCGCAGACAGATCGGGTACGCAAATTTCGTCCCGGAAGGAATGAGTGGCAGCAGAAAGAGCATCCGACAACTCTCCACTACTAAAATTGCCAAATTGAGATTAACATGCCGGCCACATGAAGAAACGAGGTAATGATAGAAAAAAGGGTCGGAGCTAATGATGTATGAGTATGAAAGGACACCTGTCCTACCTGTAGGCCTTACAGTGATGTCAGTTCACAGCCAAGAACATTTCGAAATTGAGTGTCTTGGAAATTTCCAGGATGTACTAGAAAGTCGGACTGTTGCCTCGTTAAATGCCCCATCAACGATATCCGTTCTTTTACGGGTCTCCCTAAGCTGTATAACCAAAAACATCAAAGGTTTGACCGTTAGACGGGATTCTGTCATTTACGCAAAATTAGGATTAATATTTCATTAAATTTCAAAACCTCAGACAACACTGTTTACCGTGTAACGTGGACACCAGTAACGCACTTTAAACGATTAAGCATATCGAGACAATCAATCTAACAAGTGATTGTACAGAAATATCGGCACGTGGTATTGTTTGTGACCTTTCCAAGGCGTTTGACTGTCTGCAAGTGAATCTCGCCACAGTAAAAATAAGATGAATTCTTCATTTGTCTGGCTATATTGTCCGCAGTTGCTTTACAATTCGTGAAGGTATTTTCGTTCTGTCTTTGCAACTACAAAAATTGAATTCTTTTCACCAGATGCGTTTCGCTTTATCGAGATAAAACATCATCATTGGTGGTGATTTTCGTTTGATTTCTCGCCTACATCGGGATATGGCGTCTGCTAGCACATCGTTGACGTTTTCCTTCTTTCGACACTGATAGTTGTAGTCTAATTTATAGCTACTCTGCAGAACTATGCATTTTTTTATGTTTTCCACTGCACACTTTTTCGCAAACCACTGTTTTCTGTTTGTTTTTTCTAATTCTGAGTCTGTATTGTGGTTTTTGGAAAAGCACGAAACGTATCTGGTGAAAAAAACACGCATTTTTTTTAATAGCAAAGACCGGACGAAATGATGTGCCCTCTAGTATTTTGGGTAACTCAAAAATGTTTCTGTTTTCTGATGACACTAGCTTGGTAGTAAAGGATGTTGTGTGCAACATTAGCTCGGTTTCAAATAGTGCAGTCCATGACACTAGTTCATGGCTTGTAGAAACAAAACTAACGCTAAATCACAGTAAGATTCAGTTTTTAGTTTCTAACAAACAATTCAACAAAACCTGACATTTTAATTTCATAGAACGGGCATATGCTTAGTGAAACTGAACAGATCAAATTTCTAGGTGTTCAGATAGATAGTAAGCTGTCGTGGAAAGCCCACGTTCAGGATCTTGTTCAAAGACTTACTACTGCCATTTTTACTATTCGAACGGTATCTGAAGTGAGTGATCGCTCGACACGAAAATTAGTCTACTTTGCTTATTTTCATTCGCTTATGTCGCATGGTACTATATTTTAGGATAACTCCTCCCATTCTAAAAGGATATTTTTGGCTCAGAAGCGGGCGGTCCGGGCAATAAGTGGTGTAGGTTCACGAACCTCTTGTCGACCCCTCTCCACGATTCTGGGTATTTTGACATTGGCCTCTAAATATATATATGTTCCGTACTGTCATTTCTTGTTAACAATATTAGCTTATTCCCAAGAAGAAGCAGCTTTCACTCGGTTAATACTCGGCAGAAATCAAACCTGCATTTGGATCGGACTCCCTTAACTCTTGTGCAGAAATGTATCACGCATACTGCTGCATCCATTATCAATAAGCTACCACAAGAATTCAAAAATCTTAGCAGTAATCCGCGCGCATTCAAATCGAAACTAAAGAGTTTCCTCATGGGTTACTCCTTCTATCATCTCGAGGAGTTCCTTGAAAAATTAAGCTGATTCTTGTTGTATTGTTGATTGCGTATACTTAAATTTATGGCTTGACTTTTTTGGGTTCATAAATATTTCATTTTTATCTGTTATTACTTTTACTTTGTAATTTCATGCCGCGCGAGGTAGCCGCGTGGTATAGGGCGTCTTGTCACGGTCCGCGTGGCTCCCCCCGTCTGAGGTTTGAGTACTCCCTCGGGCATGGGTGTGTGTGTCGTTCTTAGCGTAAGTTAGTTTCAGTTAGGTTAAGTAGTGTGTAAGCTTAGGGACCGATGACCTCAGCAGTTTGGTCCCATATGACCTTACCACAAACTTCCAATATTCCTAATTTCATGTACGTTCCATGACGTTGGAGGTTTGCTTACGGAACCTGAAGTGTAAATAAATAAATGAATAAAAGATAAGATGAATGTCTTGTCTTAAACGCCGCACTGAAATCCTAAAAAGCCGACAATGCAATCGTCTGTCGAGCTTAAAGCAGTCTCAGACGTAGCAGTTATCCCTAAAACTACGTTTCGGAGACTGAGCAGACTATTTTGTGACAAAAACAAAGGCAGGGAGTAGTCGCCAGACGGCAGACATTCGACAGCGACTCGTACTCACACCACTGTAGACACAGCCCCGTTTACTGCGGAAAGAGCAACATCGAGATCTTCCGTGTTTGTTGTTATTTATATTAAGAAATGACTCTTTAGTTTTATGTCTTTTTCTAATATGATAACTATTTCGTCATCAAGCTAATCCCTTTTCAGTTTTAGCCGAGCGATCTAAAGCGCTGCAGTCATGGACTGTGCGGCTGATCCCGTCGGAGGTTTGAGTCCTCCCTAGGGCATGGGTGTGTGTTTGTCAAATGGTTCAAATGGCTCTGAGCACTATGCGACTTAACTTCTGAGGTCAGCAGTCGCCTAGAACTTAGAACTAATTAAACCTAACTAACCTAAGGACATCACACACCTCCATGCCCGAGGCAGGATTAGAACCTGCGACCGTAGCGGTCGCTCGGTTCCAGACTGTAGCGCCTAGAACCGCACGGCCACTCCGGCCGGCGTGTGTTTTTTTCCTTAGAATAATTTAGGTTAAGTAGTGTGTACGCTTAGGGACTGATGACCTTAGCAGTTAAGTCAAATAAGATTTCACACACATAAGATTTCACACCTTTTCAGTTCTCGGCGTTGGCACTAAACTTTAAATTTCCACCCTTAGCCCTTTTCGCAAAGAACTCATTTTGGGGACCTCTCCGTCGTTTCTAGGTCCTCGGTTTAATAAAAAAATAAAATGCCCTATTTGTGTAGGATGCATTTTGCTCACGTATGGTTGTACATTACAGAGTTATAGACATAAATACTGCCACGCGTGGTAACAGCGTGGTCTAGGGCAACTTGCATCGGTCCTCGCGGCTAACCCCATCGTAGGTTCGAGTCCTTCCTCGGGCATGGGTGTGTGTATTGCCCTTAGCGTAAGTTTAAGTCAGATTAAGTAGTGTGTAAGCCTAGGGACCGATCACCTCATCAGTTTGGTCCCATAGAAACTTACCTCAAATTTCCAACTTGGGAACCTCTACATTCTGCAAATCGTTGGAAAACGTTTTACACACCTTGTGAACAGAAGCGTAACAGCTGTTCAGGTGCTAAACTAAGAGGGTAAAAAAATTTGGAGCTGTTTGAACGGGCGTATATATTTGTGGAGCTCTGCTGGTCGTACGCTTACAATCTGAGTGGTGGTGACGCAATCCGTGGCTAATCAGTGGCGGTGTATGTCGCCACAAGCTGAGCGGAGTCTCCTTTGCACAGGCATTCTATTCCCGCTCTGTACGCGAGCGAGCAGATCCGGTCATTAGCGGCGCTTAGCTGCCTGCGCTGATCAGCGAACGCAATCCGGGGTCACGTCTCCGACACGTCAGTTGTTGGGTGGTGCCGACGCGGTGTGCTAACTAGCGCCTCTGTGTGTACACAAAACATATTTACTCAGAAAGGCGTGAAATAGTCATTCCAGTTTGAAGACTGGATAACACTGCCGATTTCTCCTGCCTAGCCGTCTCCGACTGAGATAGCAGTCTCGCCGTAAGGGCTTCGTTAGCGAAGAGGCGTTATCTCCAATCTCTATTGTAAGTAGGCTGTTTATGTTTTCTTATTGGCAACGTTACGTAGCGCTCTGTATGAAAATCACTGGCTGTGCTGTGTGCAGTCTGTGGCTAGTTTGCATTGTTGTCTGCCATTGTAGTGTTGGGCACCTGGATGTTAACAGCGCATAGCGTTGCGCAGTTGGAGCTGAGCCGCCAGCAGTGGTGGATGTGGGGAGAGAAATGGCGGAGTTTTGAAATTTGTAAGACTGGATGTCATGAACTGCTATGTATATGGATGTCATGAAGTGCTATGTATATTATGAGTTTTCAACACTATTAAGGTAAACACATTGTTTGTTCTCTATTAAAATCTTTCATTTGCTAACTATGCCTATCAGTAGTTAGTGCCTTCCGTAGTTTGAATCTTTTATTTAGCTGGCAGTAGTGGCGCTCGCTGTATTGCAGTAGTTCGAGTAACGAAGATTTTTGTGAGGTAAGTGATTTGTGAAAGGTATAGGTTAATGTTAGTCAGGGCCATTCTTTTGTAGGGATTATTGAAAGTCAGATTGCGTTGCGCTAAAAATATTGTGTGTCAGTTTAAGCACAGTCATATATAATTTTTCAAAGGGGACGTTTCACTATCCCTACAAATATGACACAAATTTTTGTATTAAATTGAATCCAAGGATTTCAAAGTTGATCTGTAAACCAATTACTCTTTTATGTCTTTTTCTGAGTACGTGAAAACGTGTCTTCGAAAAGATGCCCTTAGTAAGTAGCCATTTCTAAATAATATTCAACCCCTTGTGATGGGACATCCTCCTCTATCATTACTTTTCCTCAACAGCAGTTGGAGATACAAGCATTATTTTTAGAATGTTGGACTGGTCAATATTATCTAAGTGGCTTTTCTGGAAACTTTCATATAATTTTATACATAGTATGTCATATTTCAAGCTAAAGTTTATGAAAATTAATTGCTTTATAGAGTGTTTTACTCTCGATGCTATAATAAATAAGTACTAGTTCTCAATGTACAGTTAAAATTATTTTTCTTATAAACATTTGAAATTACGAATTATTACCGCACTTAAAATTTCTATTATTAATTACGCAATTCAATACTGTTTACTATATTTATTTCTGGATTCATTTATCAAATAATAATTGAAAGTCCTAATGTAACAGAAACTGGAAGAAATTCATTTATTAAGGAAAATTGTAAACCCTTTGGATTATGGTTATTTCTGGAGAGCGTGAGAGTCGTAAGCATGCCTCTGATGTGATCGGACGTATTCTTATATTTTGTGCAAACAATGTAATTTCGGCTTTGTTAATGCGAAAAATCAAGACTGTGTGATGTACTAAAATGTGAGAAAATATATTAACGTAACAATAAAAAGTTTGCAACAACAATCTTCAAATTTATTTAGATCAGTCCAACCGTGAGGGCCCAAAATGTAACTTTTCAGCATCAAGAATCAAACCCGTAGGCAAGAAGAACTGGAGTCAACTGTACATGAAAAGGTCTGTCAACTAGAAAGTTTATTGTAATGTTCGCTCCTCTCAAATCTTCATAAAAGACTAATATGGACAATAGCTGTAAGTAGGAAAGTGAGGGAGATTACACCCCAACAAACGATTTATAACGCCAACCGAAAAAAATGGCTCTGAGCACTATGGGACTTAACTTCTGAGGTTATCAGTTCCCTAGAACTTAGAACTACTTAAACCTAACTAACCTAAGGACATCACACACATCCAGGACCGAGGCAGGATTCGAAGCTGCGACCGTAGCGGTCGCGCGGTTCCAGACTGTAGCGCCTAGAACCGCTCGGCCACACAGGCCGGCGCCAACCGAAAATACTGTATATTAAGAAAGATATTCAGAAGTAGTTAATGCTTACTTTTTGTGATGGACAGAACTGACAGCATAAATGAATGTTTAAGTAAAGCGTGCGAAGAATACCTAAGGCTTCCTGTCAATTGCAGCTCTTTAAAGGTTTATGATGATTGTAAATGTGTTTCGCTTTCGTTAGCATTCCTGCTGGAGGCAGAAAACGTCTGAAGCTTCACGCTTTACGTCAAACACAGGTTTCAAAATGCACAAAATAACGCACGGGTAAGTCATTCTTAAACCTGAATTCATCATTGGCAAGGAAAGTGAATTGATAATAGAAAGCTTCAGTTCGATTGGTAATTATTAAGTCTCAAAATATAATCGTTGTTATAAAAAAAGAATACAATTGTCAGTGCGTGACATACATGGGCCACCACATAATAAATAACTGAAAAACGAAAATTTCTACAGCCATTAGAATGGGCTGGAAACATTTAAATTAATGAGAGAGTGAAGTATTCGACACGATTACCGTTCGTATGGATTAAGAAAAACACAATTCCGTATCATGTGCATCGGATGCTAACTGCCTCATTGAACAATGAACTGTAAGTTTGATAACGATAAAGATCCGAAAATGTTGCAACCAAAACGACGCCACGCTGTATGATGCAAGCGGTACTCTCACCATACATATACTTATAAGGATATGGATATGGATATGGATATCGATATATGATGATCTGCAGCCGTCTAGAACGAAATTAGAATTATATTAATACCGTCAGCTGCGCACGGTAGTTTATATAGATCAACGGGGACAGGTGAAAATGTGTGCCTCGGCCAGGACTCGAACCCGGGGTCACCTGCTTACATGGCAGACGCTCTATCCATCCGAGTCACCGATGGCACAGATGATAGTGCGACTGCAGGGACTATCTCGCGCACGCCTCCCGCGAGACTCACATTCTCACCTTGTATATCCACACATTACATTCGTAGTGTCCCACCCCAACACACCCATTACTTGTGGAAGACATTCTTACCAAGTCCCGTAAGAGTTCGGGGAATATGTGTGCATCCGCACAGAACAGACACCGAAAGAACAGACACCACATCGATATAAGTATATAGTTCTGGCGATACCGGCCATGACCTTCTTCTTCTGTGCGGATGCACACAAATTCCCCGAACTCTTACGGGACTTGGAAGAATGTCTTCCACGAGTAATGAGTGTGTTGGGGTGGGACACTACGAATTTAGTGTGTGGACATACAAGGTGAGGATGTGAGTCTCGCCGGAGGCGTGCGCGAGATAGTCCCTGCAGTCGCACTATCATCTGTGCCCTCGGTGGCTCAGGTGGATAGAGCGTCTGCCATGTAAGCAGGAGATCCCGTGTTCGAGTCCCGGCCGGGGCACACATTTTCACCTGTCCCCGTTGATCTATATGAACGCCCGTCCGCAGCTGACGGTATTAATGTAATTCTAATTTCGTTCTCACCATACACTCTGCACTATTTGCGCGAAATGACCATTAATAAGCAACTTTCGGCTTGAAAGCATGTTACTGTGCGTCTCGGGCATAGCAGGAAAGTGGAAGTATCAGCCAGAGTCGCTTGCAGCAAAAGACCCCCGAAAATGCAGACAAGAACCGACTAGGAAGCTTTGTGTGTTTCAAATATCCACTCAAACCGGGAACACGTGGCTGCACTGGTTTACCGTTGGCTCCCGCTTATATTCGCCAAAACAACTCGTCAGGTACGTATTTTCATTTAGTCAGAGCTGCCATAGGTACAATAATCGATCACATGGTGCAGAACATCTTTACCATATGCTTACGAACCAGGTTCGTGCGACTCCCCCCGTCGGAGGTTCGAGTTCTCCCTCGGGCATGTGTGTATGTGTTGTCCTTAGCGTAAGTTAGTTTAAGTTAAATTAAGTAGTGCGTAAGGCCAGTGGCCGATGACCTCAGCAGTTTGGTCCCATAGTCCTTACCACAAATTTCCAAAATTGCTTAAGAACCATAAAACGTGAAAGAAATAATAGTTTTGAGATTTGCCGTTGTGAGAAGCGACTCTCAAATCTCAATATGACAATTTGAGCTTATTAGTAATTCTGTGAAGGAACACTCCAGGTCCCCTTGCTGGTATTCCATTACTCTATAAACAATCTTACAAAGACCAGAAATAATTCGTATTGCTCCACTGAACAATACAGAATGTACTATGGCTACCTGACATTGTCATTAGCAGAGCGATTTCGTGAAAGTTTTATTTTCCCAAATCGCAGTAATTACATTTGCAGAGTACTAGTTTCGGCAAATTTTAATTTCTAACTTCAGATCACCTACATGCATCGATCACTGTGCAACCTTCTGAAGCGCACTGTCATCTCGTCATGAACATATTGAGCTCAATTCGCTGGAACAGACGCACCAGTGTAGCTTCATACGTCAAGTAATAAAAACATAATTGTTGTTAACATTCACAAACGTTACTGACGTACGTAAGATATCACTTTCTCTGTCTGTGTTGACAGCTAACAGCATACTCAGCAGTCATCATAGACGTAGGAAGGAATACCTTACGTTCACATGTATTTTGTCACTAAGCTATGTGTCTGTTCATCACAATTATGTTTTCATTACTTGACGCATGACGCTACACTGGTGCGTCTGTTCCAGTGAACTGAGTTCCTATATCTTCATGACTATATGACAGTGCATTACGTAGAGTGGCACGATGTTCGAAATATTTAGATGATCTGAAGATGGTATTTAAAATTAGCCGAAACTAGTCGTCAATAAATGTAGTTACTACGATTCTGTAAGTAAAATTTCTCTAACAAGAGCCGGCCGCGGTGGCCGAGCGGTTCTAGGCGCTTCAGTCCGGAACCACGCGGCTGCTACGGTCGCAGGTTCGAATCCTGCCTCGGGCATGGATGTGTGTGATGTCCTTAGGTTAGTTAGGTTTAAGTAGTTCTAAGTCTAGGGGACTGATGACCGCAGATGTTAAGTCCCATAGTGATTAGAGCCATTTGAACCATTTTTTTTCTCTAACAAATATATTTTATTTTTCTCAGAGTATACTGTCTCACTATGGTGAAAACTATTAGTTTGCCTATACTGTTTTAAGGAACCTAACGTTAAATTACTACAGGACTGTACAGTCAAATATCTGTCTGAAATTTATTGCTGTGACGTTCTTCGATATGGTACAAAGAGGAAATCTTCCAGATGGTTCGACATATCAATGAATGCTTGCGTAAGACATGTCTGTGGCCCCATTTGTTTTGATCTGACAGGGTTTCAGCCGAGTAATATGATCGCTTTGAATCAACGTCGTGCAAATCTGTTCTTTATCCGTTCGGGTCGTGCCTTTCACATCCTGAAGGCTCGTCAGACGTGGGAATCTCGAACTTTCGGAAGTAAGAGTGCGTTTTTAAGAGCATAATAAGAGACATCTGAAGTCCTCTTGGTACGAGATAATGTAGAACATTCGCTCGGTGCATTCGCTGATTAGAGCGCCAGCAGTACACAGGACGGACTGTCGGCCCCGATACTCGTCCAGCGGACTCTTCCCTACCACCCGGCACTCACTTCCAAGCGCTCGCGACTGGCCGGTGTGGTGTGGGTCCAGGAGATGAAAGACACGTCCTGAAACGTAACACCTTCCCGTACGACACAAACACGTCACGAGAAGATAGCGACAAAGAAACTTTTCGAGTCGTTGCTCCGAGACGAAGACATCACTAAGCCACTTGTCAGAGAAGAATTCATCACTCCAATTCGCGTGAAAGCCGGCATCTGCCTTGTTCTCAGGTGGGATACGACAAACAAAGAACTTGACTTTTGCATGCTTTGTATTCCTCCCAGTTTTCGTAGTTGGTAGATTCCGCACGTAATAAATATCATTCATCCATAACACTAATACACTACGTAAACTGTTCTGTGCCCTTGCTCTTCCTATCTATAAAATTAAAACATTCCAAAGATTTCACCTTTCTGCATATTTTTTTTCAGAAATTCCTTTATCATTCGCTTAACTTCCATCAAGGTGCATCTGAACACTCTGACTTCTCTCGAAGAGTACCAGCACCTGCGCCCATTGTGAATGGCTCAAATGGCTCTGAGCACTATGGGACTTAACACCCATGGTCATCAGTCCCCTAGAACTTAAAACTACTTAAACCTAACTAACCTAAGGACATCGCACAACACCCAGTCATCACAAGGCAGAGAAAATCCCTGACCCCGTCGGGAATCGAACCCGGGAACCGGGGCGCGGGAAGCGAGAACGCTACCGCCCATTCTGAATGTTCTTATTTCTTTTACAACGCGAATTCCCTATCTTTTCGTAAACTCCGTCCACAGCGCTGGGCAGTCCATCGGTACTGACCGACCGCCGTGTCATCCTCTGCCAACTGCATTATTGAATGTGGAGGGGCGTGAGATCAGCTCGTGTCAGTTTTCGTGACCTGGAGCCGTGGCTACTCGTCAAGTAGCTCCTCAACTGGCGTCTCGATGCTGAGTGCACCCCGTTCCAGTCCTCCCATCAACATAAAAAAAAATGTTACAGCAAAGGGAATCGATCCCAGGTCCACAGCATAGCTGTCAGCTACGAAAGTGGACTCTCCTTCATATACACTAGAGTCCAAAATTGAAGCAACAAATGGAAATGTTGCAAGGTTGCTTTTATTTTGCCACAAAACAGTATAAACAGGTGACAGTGAAGTAGAAACAATGTAAAGAGCACATAACGTAAACAACTGCAACATGCATAACGGTAGACAAAAGTGCTGGTTAGTGTGGTCAGCATGGGATGTTCCAACTCCAGGCTGCAATACAGGCCTGACAACGAAGGCGCATGCTGTGAGTGATGTTCAAATGGTTCAAATGGCTCTGAGCACTATGGGACTCAACATCTGTGGTCATCAGCCCCCTAGAACTTAGAACTACTTAAACCTAACTAACCTAAGGACATCACACACATCCATGCCCGAGGCAGGATTCGAACCTGCGACCGTAGCAGGCGCGCGGTTCCGGACTGAGCGCCTAGAACCGCTAGACCACCGCGGCCGGCTGTGAGTGATGTCGTCTGTCTCATGTTGAGGCAGTGACGCCCATTCTTCCTGCAGAGCTGCTCGCAAGTCTTGGAGAGTTGTTGGTGGATTGCTGACGTGATGCAACCTGTCTCCCTAGCGCATCCTAGACATGCTCTATGCAATTCAAATAAGGGGAGCGAGCAGACCACGCCTTGCGTGATGTATCTTCCGTTTCTAAGAAAACATCAACCGCCAGTGCTCAATGAGGTCCAGCATTATCATCCATTAGTACGAAGTCTGGGCCCACACCACAACGCAACAGCCGCGCATGAAGTCCCAAGATCTCGTCGCGATTCCTGAAAGCAGTTAAACCTTACCGATTCACCAGTACAATTTCATGAAGAGGCGTTAGAGTGGTCAACAAAATATTTGCCGACACCATTAGGGATCGTGCTTGATATCGGTCTCTTTCCACACTGTTTGGGGCCCGTAATCCTGTTCCATGTTCCCTCCAAATGAGAATGCGTCGAGAATCATCCTCCATTTCAAATCGGGATTCATCTACGAAAAGAACATTGACCGAGTGTTCGACCGCCCACGTGCCATGTTTACGACTGCAATCTAGACGCTCCCTTCTGTGAAGACGCATTAGACGTACACATACAGAAAGTGTCCGACAGTGAAGGTTACTCTGCAGAAGCCTTCTGTTCGATACAACACGTCCAGTGGGTGCTGCGAGGTCAGATGCCAGTTATCGTGCAGTAAAAGGACAGTACCATCGTGCGCTTACGGCCTACTAACGGTCCTCTCTTTCTGATATTACACGTGGTCGGCCATACGCTGATCTTCGGTACGCTTTTTCTGTTTGTATAAATATTCGCCACATCCGAGAAACAACAGAACGATTCACATTACGCATTCGGGCCACATCAGTTTGTGACTGTCCTGCTTCTATTCTTCTTATGGCCCTCCACTGCAGGGAGTCTATGTAGGCATCTTCTTTGTGCCGTACTGCACCGTATGTGACTGTATACGTAACGTTTGTGGCTGTGGGACTATCTGGCAAACACCACTCAGTTTGACAGGTGCCCTGACGTCATCGCCGATGTGGTTGTCCATTGACTGGAATGTCTTCTTCCGTGAAGAACACGATTGTACGGACATCGGTTGAAATTCTACATCTACATCCATACTCCGCAAGCCACCTGACGGTCTGTGGCGGAGGGTACCTTGAGTACCTCTATCGGTTCTCCCTTCTATTACAGACTCGTATTGTTCGTGGAAAGAAAGATTGTCGGTATGCCTCTGCGTGGGCTCTAATCTCTCTGATTTGATCCTCATGGTCTCTTCACGAGATATACGCAGGAGGGAGCAATATACTGCTTGACTCCTCGGTCAAGAAAAGTTCTCGAAACTTCAACAAAAGCCCGTACCGAGCTACTGAGCGTCTCTCCTGCAGAGTCTTCCACTGGAGTTTATCTATCATCTCCGTAACGCTTTCGCGATTACTAAATGATCCTGTAACGAAGCGCGCTGCTCTCCGTTGGATCTTCTCTATCTCTTCTATCAACCCTATCTGGTATGGATCCCACACTGGTGAGCAATATTCAAGCAGTGGGCGAACAAGTGTACTGTAACCTACTTCCTTTGTTTTCGGATTGCATTTCCTTACGATTCTTCCAATGAATCTCAATCTGGCATCTGCTTTACCGACGATCAACTTTATATGATCATTCCATTTTACATCACTCCTAACGCCTACTCCCAGATGTTTTATGGAATTAACTGCTTCTAGTTGCTGACCTGCTATATTGTAGCTAAATGATAAAGGATCTTTCTTTCTATGTATTCGCAGCACATTACAGTTGTCTACATTGAGATTCAATTGCCATTCTCTGCACCATGCAATTCGTTGCAGATCCTCCTGTATTTCAGTAGAATTTTCCATTGTTACAACCCCTCGATATACCACAGCATTATCCGCAAAAAGCCTCAGTGAACTTCCGATGTTATCCACAAGGTCATTTATGTATATTGTGAACAGCAACGGTCCTACGGCACTCCCCTGCGGCACACCTGAAATCACTCTTACTTCGGAAGACTTATCTCCATTGAGAATGACATGCTGCGTTCTGTTATCTAGGAACCCTTCAATCCAATCACACAATTGGTCTGATAGTCCATATGCTCTTACTTTGTTCATTAATTTTGTATGATTATGCCGTGAGTTAGACACAACACGGGGAAATAGCGATTTGTTGCTTTAATTTTGGACACCAGTGTACTTTTTTCCATTGGCCTTCCATTGTCCTTCTTCAGCTTCCCTTCATCTGAATTTACAATTTCCTCTCTTCATCTGAGCATGTGGTAAGTTAACTGTGGGTCCTGTGTAACTCGGCTTCTGTCACAGGCACTGCTACAACCACATTACTGCAATAGTGCAAAAACATGTCTGTAGGAAACTGGTTGTTCATTCCCATTGACATCACCAATTGTGATGAAATTTGTGACGGTTCAAATCCCAATAGAGTTGCAGACTAATGTGTTAAACAAACAGCTTTTATTCTTTAAACCTCTTAAGCTCACAGCTAAAGTTGTATAAAAACAGCGGCCAAAAATAGCCTTATGGTGCCCAGGCTCTTTGGTAGTGGAACGTCCCAGATTCTGTCGTTGCAATGGAGCTGTCGCCTCTGAGAGAGTGTCCAATCGAGCCGGAAAGTACGAGGCATTTGTTGCGGTACGAGTGCGGCACAGAAATAGCGCGAAAGCAGCGCGCGTGTATCCGATTTTGGAGACGAGTGGTCTGGAGAATACAGCGGCCCCTGGGGACAGTTATAAACAGGAAATTGGGGAATAATATCCAGACGAGCAAACACGAACGCGGCGCCACGGCACACGCTATCCGGGCCACAGCCCTCGGTCGCGAAATGGGCGCCAGCGCCCTTCAGACATAAGCGGCGCGTAAACCCTCACGCCGATCGATGGGCACAGTCGGCCCCCGCTCGTTTCGACCGCTTCGTTGTCAGCGTGGGCACACATCACATCTGACTGGGAAACAAAGACGTCCACCAGACTGGGGAAAAGTAACTGCCTGGCTTCGATATGCTAATGTAACTTATGCGAAAGAACACATTTCGGTTTAATTATGTCTATGTCTAACGAAGAAGTAGAAAATGTTGTCATTTGTTACAGCTGATATGAAAAGATCAGCACATTCCTCAAACTGGGGAACTACCAAGAATGGGGTTCCACAAGGGTCGGTCTTGGGTCCTTTGTTGTTCTTAATATATATTAATGACTTCCCATTCTATATTCATGAAGAGGCAAAGTTAGTTCTCTTTGCTGATGATACAAGTATAGTAATCACACCTGACAAACAAGAATTAGCCGGCCGAAGTGGCCGTGCGGTTACAGGCGCTGCAGTCTGGAACCGCAAGACCGCTACGGTCGCAGGTTCGAATCCTGCCTCGGGCATGGATGTTTGTGATGTACTTAGGTTAGTTAGGATTAACTAGTTCTAAGTTCTAGGGGACTAATGACCTCAGCAGTTGAGTCCCATAGTGCTCAGAGCCATTTGAACCAAACAAGAATTAACTGATGAAATTGTCAATAATGTCTTTCAGAAAATTACTAAGTGGTTCCTTGTAAACGGACTCTCACTGAATTTTTATAAGACACAGTACATACAGTTCCATACAGTAAATGGTATGACGCCATTAATAAATATAGACCTTAATCAGAAGCATATAGCTTAGGTAGAATATTCAAAATTTTTAGGTGTGTCCATTGATGAGAGAAAATTGGAAGAAACACATTGATGATCTGCTGAAACGTTTGAGGGGGAGGGGGACTAGTGTTTAACGTCCCGTCGACAACGAGGTCATTAGAGACGGAGCGCAAGCTCGGGTGAGGGAAGGATCGGGAAGGAAATCGGCCGTGCCCTTTCAAAGGAACCATCCCGGCATTTGCCTGAAGCGATTTAGGGAAATCACGGAAAACCTAAATCAGGATGGCCGGAGACGGGATTGAACCGTCATCCTCCCGAATGCGAATGCAGTGTGCTAACCACTGCGCCACCTCGCTCGGTGAAACGTTTGAGTTCAGCTACTTATGCAATAAGGGTGATTGCAAATTTTGGTGATAAACATCTTAGTAAATTAGCATATTTTCACTCATTGCTTGCATATGGCATCATATTTTGGATTAATTCATCACTGAGGAATAAAATATTTATTGTACAAAAGCGTGTAATCAGAATAATAGCTGGAGTCCACCCAAGATCATCCTGCAGACATTTATTTAAGGATCTAGGGATATTCACAGTAGTTTCTTAGTATATATACTCTCTTATGAAATTTGTTACTAACAACCAAACCCAATTCAAAAGTAATAGCAGTGTGCATAACTACAATACTAGGAGAAAGGATGATCTTCACTATTCAAGATTAAATGTAACTTTGGCACAGAAAGGAGTGAATTATACTGCCACTAAAGTCTTTGGTCACTTACCAAATAGTCTCAAAAGTCTGACAGATAACCAACAAGTATTTAAGAAGAAGTTAAAAGAATATCTGAATGACAACTCCTTCTACTCCATAGAGGAATTTTTAGATATAAATTAAGGAAAAAACCAAACAAAAAAATAATTAAAAAAAGATTAAGAAACCAAAAAATAAAAAAGTTGTTATATTAACTTAATTATGTTGTTAAATTAACTTAATTATGCCATGTATTGGAAAATTTTACTCGTTCCACATCATTACGAAATATCGTATTCATGATCCATGGAACTAGTATTAATCTAATCTAATCTAATCTAATCTAATCTAATCTAATCTAGAGAAGTTAGCATGCTACTTCGTGTTCTAAAGGTAACCTATGTGACTGATCGAAACCGGTAAAAATGTACAGACGCTCTATAGTGACATAAACACTATACAATTTTGTGTCAGTCACTACTTCTACATGTCGACGTCTCAGAGGTATTGAAAAAATCAGTATGAAAACATACTTCACCAAAAATGAGAAGTGTTACAAACTTTAAAAGTTTATTTAACACTACAGTATAGAAGCCATAGTCACAGTACATTTTTTCTTTAAAAAGAAAGGATTACATTACCTGTTTCTACAAACTACGTCGTCATTTTCACATGTAAAAACATCAGTTGGATAATATATAATGGGAGTTATTACCACACATCTGACAAAAATTGCGAGAAATAATGATACCAGGCAACTGAGACAGTGGTGGCACAATCAGGTCACTACAAGTTGTGCCTGTGATTGCCCAAACGTTCGTTCCATATTCTAGTGTCGAATAGATAAAAACTGCACCATGGTGAAATTTTCCAAGAATTCCTGCATTGTGTGCTGCTGTGACACAATGATAATATGGCTGATGTGTGTCAGTCCTACGTGAAAGTACATTGTGTTTTGAGATTCTTTTTTTCGGAACATAGAAAAAGTATGTGCTGCATTCCATATGGAAGCTTGGTGTGCCTGATACACTTCCGAGTTGTGAATTTATATCAGCCATACGATCGTTATGTCACAGCAGGACACATTGCGGAGATCTTGGCAAATTTCATCATGGTGTAGTTTTTATCTATTCTACATTAGGATATGGAATGAACGTTTGAGCAAGAATAGGCACATCATGTAGTGACTTAGTTGTGCCACCATTGCCTCAGTTGCCTGGTGTCATTATTTCTCGTAATTTTCTCAATAAATGGTTCAAATGGCTCTGAACCCTATGGGACTTAGCATCTGAGGTCATCAGTCGCCTAGAACGTAAAACTACCTAAACCTAACTAACCTAAGGACATCACACACATCCATGCCCGAGGCAGGATTCGAACCTGCAACCGTAGCGGTCGCGCGGTTCCACTAATTTTGTCAGATATATGGTCTTAATTCCCATTATATATTCTCGAAATCATGTTTTTACATTTGAAAATGACGACGCAGTTCGTTGAAACCGATAATGTAACCCCTTCTTTTTAAAGAAGAAATTTTGATCTGCTGTGACTATTGCTTTACTATTGTAGTGTCAAATAAACTTTTAAATTATATTTTAGTCACACTGCTTATGACAATCACGTCCGAATATAGTAGGAAAAAATTATATCTCCACTTAAAAATATTGGCCTTATGACGACATTGTTAGGGAACGTTCCATATACTCCTGCAGTTAGCGAACCCGGCCAGTATATCGTCAGATAACACAATAGGAACCGTTTTCATTCAACTGAATGATGCATTGTAAAATCATTATCTAATAAAAAGGGCATAAGCCGCAGTTAGTTTGTATAAGTTTTTACACAACTCCACATACGGTTCTTAGCCGAGAAAAAATTTTTGCATTATTTATTGAAAGTCACTCATACAAGGGGCAGTCAAATGAAAACGAGAAAGATGGAAAAAATAACCAGCATAAATGTTAATACATTGATTACATTGTATGGCAACACGGTCATTGCTTTCATAGAGAATTGTCGGCGTTCACGTCTTCGTCCACAATAAATCGATGGCCACGAATGTCTTTCTTGAGGGCTCCGAAAATATGGAAATCGCATGGGGGGACAGTAAGCTATGCGCCGCCACTAAAAATGTTACGTCTCATGTACGCAGAATGATTCTTCTTCGCGCGCGCCAACTGATGTGTGAAATGTGCAAAAGTCGTTCATGATCGAAACTGTAATAAAGTATAGGCCTACTTTTTTTAAAATATTTAGAGAGTCGCATTAAAGGCTGTGTTTCAGCTCATTTGCAAATTCTCTATACATGACGATCTGCAGTATATTTGGGAGAAGTCGCTGTCTTACCTTTCAGTGCGAACTTTCACGTCAAGTAATATTTTCGCGATAGAAGATTCCTTCAGCTTTAATTCCAATATTAGGTTTTTCTTCTAGTAAACAACTATCACCCTCCATAAACAGCACAAGCTACAGGCTACGTTTTAGTTCCGGAATGAATTTACACTCTCCAGCGGGTTGTGCATTGGTACGGAAATTCATGGAAGATTAAAAACCCGTATCTAATCTGAACTTGAAGCGGGGACTTCGTCCGCGAAAGGCAAAGATCCTGGGTTCGATTCCTGGTCCGGCATACGGTTTTTATCTTGCAGGAAGTTTCGGTTTTAGTTATTTACCGTAATTTTTATTTGTACCACCATTTGTCTGTTTGAACATAAAATCATTATACTCCCCATATCTTTCCAGAAAATTAAAATCCATTTTGTCGCTACACCACACGAAACACACAGGAACCATCGAATCTAATTATGTGGAGAGGTGTGAATAAAATGACGTATGGTGAACTATAATAAATCTGAACGGCAAATGACAAATGTATTTCGCTGTAGAATAAATTACGTGAAGGAGAGAGAGACGACGATTTTCGAAGATGCAGGCGTGCCAGAAAATTCATTTAAGAACGTACTCACAACGTTTTCCTTAACACCACAACTTATAAGCGCCGTAATTGAGCAGAGTGTGAAAAGCAGCTCGAATATAAGATTTGGTGTTGTTAAATGGAGCAGGAAAGGTCACTGGAAAACAGCTTATGTGCTTGTGGTTCAAGAGCCTGTCAACTTAAGAAGGCGTCGACCAAAGAGCGTAAAGCGCTTAGACGAGGCAGCCGATTTATTTTCTGGGCCTACCCTCCAGGGAGCTTAGCGGCTTCGCCGCAGCACAAGACGCGCACCTGCCTAAAGGAACCATGCGGAGACTTGATATTTATTACGATGGTAGTTGGCCGTTTGCGGGCAAGGCAGATCAACAGTAAGGAAAGTACAATCCAATAAATTTAAAGCACTGATACCATCGATCTATCAGACTGTAAATAAATATCTTCGTATAAAAGCTCTGTTAGCTCCTTTGCCTCTTCTTTCCAGCAAAACTCTCATGCAATAAATCCTTGATGACGATTTAAGAGATGTCAAGGTGGAAATCCAAACCTAAAACACCACAGTTCTCGAGAATGAAGTACGGAATGGGCCTCGAGAAAAAGAGTGATCGTTATTTTAAGTGATCTAGTTCTATAACATGATGTAGTTCTCTTCATCAGCAGACTAATGAAAGTGAAACGGGTGGCTTTGTTATAATTTACTGCATTTTAACGTGTGATCTGATCGTTGGTAATAGCGACACATTCTTCCGCCGATTTTCCTCGCGTTTGACAACCTACATGTCTGCAACAAACTTATATTCCTTATTAATTTATGCTTGATAGTGTCTGGTTAAGCTCCGTGGTTGTGGATTAAATACCTCGAACAAATACAGCAGCCAGGCTTTTTATGTACATTTATTTATGCGAACATACTTTCTGGGATTTTACTCATCTGTGGCCGCTCGGGATTAGCCGAGAGGTCTTAGGCGCTGCACTCATGGACTGTGCGGCTGATCCCGGTGGAGGTTCGAGTCCTCCCTCGGGCATTGGTGTATGTGTTTGTCCTTAGGATAATTTAGGTTAAGTAGTGTGTAAGCTTAGGGACTGCTGACCTTAGCAGTCAAGTCCCATAAGATTTCACACACATTTGAACATTTTTTTTTAACTCATCTCTGATTGGGGTCAAATATTTACCCATATCAGCCAGAACATTATGACCAGAGACCTACTATCGACATAACCCCGTCTGGGCGACTGCAGCGTCACCTGGCGAGGAGTGACTGGTAGTCAGACACACGCACGCTGTGTGTAGTATAAGTGAGCGTCCGGTCCGTGTGTTGAACAGGAAAGACTCTCGATCTATCTGAGTTTGACTGAGGGCTGAGTGCGATTGCCCGGAGGCTCGGCACTAGCCTTTCGGAAACTGCACCAATTGTCGGGTGTTCGAGGAGTGCTGTGGTTTCTTCAGCACATAGTGAAACCAAGGTGAAAAGACGTACAGACGTTGTAGGATTGGGTGACCATCCTTCATTAGAGATGTCGGACGTCGTAGGTTTGGCATCAGACTTTATTGCTGAGAAAAGGACAAGTGTGTCTGAACACACAACGCACCGACCACTCCTAAATATGGGCCTCTGCAGCCGATGACCTTTTCATGTGCCAATGTTAACACCACGACATCGGCAACTACAACTGAAATGGGTACGTGACCATCGGCACTGGACTTCGGCTCAGTGGGAAAGCGTTGCGTGGTCTGATGAATCCTTACTTTCTTCACAATGCCGGTGGGAGGGTGCGGTTCGGTCATCTTCCAGGGGAAGACACCTGTACCAGGAGACGGAGACAAGCTGGCGGCAGCTCCATTATATTCTAGGGAACGTGCACGTAGGCATCCATGGGTCCAATGGGGCTCGTGCAAGGCAACATGACGGCTAAGTAGTATCGTATGGTGGTTGTAGACAACGTACACCCCTTTGCGACGATCATGTTTCCCGACGGCAGTGGCATTTTTCAGTAAGATAACGCCTGACGTCACAAAGCCAGGAGTGTGATGGAGTGGTGGAGCACAGTGGAGGAGCACAGTGGCGAGTTCCAGTCGATGTGCTCCACCCCCCTCCCCAAGCTCACCAGATATGAAGCCGATCGAACACTTCTGGGATGTGATGGAACGTAGCGTCAGATGTCATCGCCCCCTCCCCGGAATTTACGGGTTTTATGCGACTTGTGTGTGTAGATGAAGTGCCAACTCCATCCAGCGACCTACCAAAGGCCTCATTGCTTCCATGCCACGACGCATAGCAGCTGTTATAAGTTCGAGAAGTGCTCATACCGGCTATTAGGTAGGTGATCACAATGTTACCGCTGATGAGTGTATATCGTCAATAATGCAGTGTTTTAGTTTCTGTATTCTAAACACTGGAGCTCCCTTGTTGAACCGATAAAACGTTGTATTAATGAAGATATAAATGTATTAGGTGTATTTAAGGTGGGTTAAAGGCCGAAATGCATCATTGCACAAATAAAACTGTGTGAAATGTGGCTGGTTGCTACATTGCCTCAAGTAATTATATTTTTAATGTAATATATTTTCAGTTATCCCCATGAGTATTGCTCGTTGATAGAGTTCCGGTATATCTACAACGAATTTCGATGATTGCAACGAGTCAGTTGCAGTGTCTATGAGCCAGCGTTTTCATGTTCAGTACGTGCCTTCTTACTCGGTCCACAACAGAGCATCATTGCCTTTATTGCCCTCTATCGGTGCTCCATGAAAATATGGCGTATCTATGTCAGTTCATTAGTGACGCTTTTTGTTTTCCACAACTGTGTAGTGACAAACTACTGAGGGATGGGTTTCCGTCCAAGAAATTTTCTACCACTACTTGCTTCTTTTTCCTCTGGCAACGGTTTTCTGACGTGAAGAATGCCAAGTTCCGGGCCCATCTTATAGTGCAGGACCCCCAATAACTGTCTGGATAAGTTGTATCCAAAGTCGGAGGAAGGTGAGGCCATACCATCTTAAGAGGACTGTGTCTAATAACGAACGCATTTCTTAGTCAGATTCTTTCGGGTGGATGACAGTTTTACTTTAGCTACGGAGGCGGACAGGAGCCCGTGCTGGGGAAGATACATGTACACTACATATATATATTTCGCAAGACACTTTATACTGTATAGCGGAAAGTTCTTCGCAACAATATTAGCGCATTCTGTCAAATTTAATGCCCGTATTGAGAGAGTCTATGTGGCTCTTTAAACAGTGTCAATTTATTCTCATGTTCCCTACGGGATATATGCGAAAGCGGCAGGTGAGTTGTCGCACAGTTTTCTTCGAATACACATTAGTTAAATTGACCCGAGATTGTTTCGGGAGAACTCCGTCGTATTTCTTCAAAAGATTCAAATTTAAGTTCTCCGAACGTTTTGTTACAATTTCACACAAACTATACCGTCCTCTTACAATCCTCATACCTCCCTTAGAAACTTATTCTGTAGATGTGCTCAAGAGGTACAGCACTATTCCTGTAATTGAATACTATCGGCTTCGTCCTCCTTTTTGTAGGTATTGTATTGTATTTACCTATACCTGAAGTGAACTGTCATTCATTAAGTCAAGTGTCAGGACTGGTTGTTTAACGGTAAAGCACGTGCCTGGAAACCGAAAGGTCGCGAAATCGAATCCCGGTCGGACCAAGCAAATTTCCAGTCCTCCTTTAATTTTGAGTAAAACTCTCAGTGATTTGAAGAGTCGCCAGGAATGACAGGTGGTTTGGATTAAACGTTAACTTAAAGGTACCCTTCTCTGATTGAGTAAGTGGGAGACGCAAGTCGCCGAAGTGACGGCCAGTTGAAAGACTTGCACTTCGCTATTGAGCAACTCGAAACTAAATCAAATGAAAAGTTGCCCAAGTTCCCTTGCATACGATTGTCAGATGGCGATACTTCTTCGCTGTACACAACAGCGTTGTCAGTAAACAAAGTTACAACGCTGCTGTTCTTATCAGAAAATTCATTCATGTGCACTCAGAAAATTAGAGAACTGCTTTTGTTCAACATTCGATACACGGGCTGGATCGTATTAATTAAATATTCATGGAGTTAATAACATCTCTCCGAATGTAGTTTGTGTGATCGTGGTTAGTATTTCACGACGTACTACAGATGTTCACAGAAACTTCGCTTAAATCTGCAACTAATCCTTGATAGGATACGGAAGAAATTAGTCATGTCATTTGCAAGGAAAACGCACCGGTATTTGCCCTGACTGTTTGAGAAACCGTAGAAACCTAAATATCTGTGGTCGGACGAGGAGTTGAACAATACTACCACCGAAAGCGAATCCATTGTCTTAAGCACTACGCCACATCACTGGGTAGAGTGAGAAGTACTTTATACTGAAGTCGCAGTAGAGTCATCCTGGTGGTAGACTTGGTGATAAGTAATCTTTTTAAATGTTAAGTCATGCTGGGTCATGGGTAAAATGATGAATTTATCGCCTGTTAACAAAGATACGATTATCCGGAAAATTCACACAGATCAGAGATGGCTAGCTTCTGTTTTTGCAATAGAAATGAGTAAATAGTAGTGGTCGGTGACTGTTCAGCATCCGCGAAAGTTATATGTGGAGTCTTAGTGCGATGCGTTATAGCATCGCTGATGTCAGAGTACATACTCGTACATACATTATCACGTGACGCCAGCAACACTGTCATAGAATTAGCAAGCCGTGCGGTTGTCTGCAGAAAATGATCATCGCAATGTGATCACAAGGAAATGTTAGACGACTTGAACGGTATTCCCACTTGATGTGCTAAATAACAGCCATTAAATATACACACATAAAAAAATGTTTTGCGTCACCCCGGTTCCTAGAACTCCTGAAGATAGACGTTGACTGTGGATATTATATCATAGACTCAGTACCTTTGACAGTTTAGAGAGCCGACTGCTTTGGCCGAGCGGTTCTAGGGACTTCAGCCCGGAACCGCGCTGCTGCAATGGTCGCAGGTTCGAATCCTGCTTCAGGCATGGATGTGTGTGATGTCCTTAGGTTAGTTAGGTTTAAGTAGTTTCTAAGTCTAGGGGACTGATGACCTCAGATGTTAAGTCCCATAGTACTTAGAGCCATTTGAACTGTTCAAAGATGTCACTAAGCCCACACAAAAATGTAAAGACCTATGCATGAGCAGCGCCTATTAGACGGAGGGGGTCCGACAGCCGATCAGTTCCAGTCATTCCACCAGGAAGGAAGTACACGGCTTGTGTTGTCTGTAGTTCAACCATGCCTAGACAGTCAATACCGCAACTCGATCGCGTCCGCATTGTTACTTTGTGCCAGGAAGGGCTCTCAAAAAGAGAAGTGTCCACATAACGTAGAATACAAGTAGGTTTCCATTTGGATGGAGCCAAATAGAAACCTACTTGTTTTCTACGTTATGTGGATGATACGTTCGTGTTCTGGCCCCATGGAAGGGACATGCTCCTGGACTTCCTTACACACCTGAACTCCATATATTCGAACATCAAATTCACTATTGAGACAGAAGCAGAAGGAAGATTACCATTCCTGGACGTCATGGTCAAAGGAAGAACGGATGGCACCCCTACCCCAAGAGCTGGAACACCTCAAAAATGTATTCCGGAAAAACGGATACTCAGAATGGCAGATCCGACGCGATCTCCGCCCCACGTCTACAGTAGAGCGTGTGGAGGCGGAAGAAGTCACGGAGAAAGAGATAGCCACTGCCTATATACCGCATACTGGCGCACTATCGCGGAAAATAGGATGAATGTTGAGGAAACACCGAAACACCGAGGAGGAACTGTCTTTTCCCCACCAAATAAAAAGCGAGCATTATTGGGAAGTGTCAAAGACGATCTCGGTTTGCGGAAGGACGGCATGTACCAGATTCCGCGTCAATGTCGGAAGACTTATATTGGACAGACAGTGCGCACCAGCGAAGATCGTTGCCGAGAACATCAGAGACACACTCGACTTGGGTACCCCAACAAGTCGGCACTGTTTGTCCGAAAATCACCAAGTGGACTACCAACATACCAGGGTCTTGGCACAGACATCTAAATACCGGGACAGTGGCGTTAGAGAATCTATCGAAATTCGTACCAGGAACGGACTCGTCAAACTTTATTGTGGCTACAACCTCAACAGGGCATGGGAACCAACATTGAGTCTAATTAAAAAGACGTTCATCAAAGAAAACGAACGGGAGACTATGGCGGACGAGGCATTTACACCGACGCCACCACAGACGCCGTCGCTAGCATATCACCGACCGCTGACGCGTGGGCGCAGACCGCGGAGAGAACGCCTCGCGAGGGGAGGGGATTTAAGACTGCCTCCCGCCCTCAGGAGCTCAGTTCGTCTGCGCACCTGACGATGGCGACATGTCTGATCGCCAAAATATTGTGCCCATAGGATACTATGGGACGGCAGTACACCCGTGGACTGTTCGAGCAAGAAATACGCCGGGAGAAACTGAAGAATCACAGGGAAAACACTAGTCACCAGAAGAAGAAGATGAATTTGTTTCACAGGTCCCTGCTTCACTTCTGACAGTAATGTGTTCTGAGTTTCTCACGGTCACAGAAGCAGCTTTCCCAATAATATTTTTTTAACGGTCAAGGTTCTCATCGGTGTTTATGCCAGTAGGATGAAACTTATTTCAATAGAGTCTCTGGATTCTCACTAAAATGATAGGTCATATGCTCTAATTAAATAATTTTGTATCAGCTATGGATTATGTATTATAATTATTTGGAATTCTTTAGCAAGTTTTCTTAAATTGACACGTCAGTGATGACATCGAGTTGTCATTCATGTACATTACTTTCGTGTTTGTATTCCAAGGAACCATGTGGGAAGACATATTGGACAGACAGTGCGCACCAGCGAAGATCGTTGCCGAGAACATCAGAGACACACTCGACTTGGGTACCCCAACAAGTCGGCACTGTCTGTCCGAAAATCACCAAATGGACTACCAACATACCATACCATATATACACTCCTGGAAATTGAAATAAGAACACCGTGAATTCATTGTCCCAGGAAGGGGAAACTTTATTGACACATTCCTGGGGTCAGATACATCACATGATCACACTGACAGAACCACAGGCACATAGACACAGGCAACAGAGCATGCACAATGTCGGCACTAGTACAGTGTATATCCACCTTTCGCAGCAATGCAGGCTGCTATTCTCCCATGGAGACAATCGTAGAGATGCTGGATGTAGTCCTGTGGAACGGCTTGCCATGCCAGGCTGCTATTCTCCCATGGAGACAATCGTAGAGATGCTGGATGTAGTCCTGTGGAACGGCTTGCCATGCCATTTCCACCTGGCGCCTCAGTTGGACCAGCGTTCGTGCTGGACGTGCAGACCGCGTGAGACGACGCTTCATCCAGTCCCAAACATGCTCAATGGGGGACAGATCCGGAGATCTTGCTGGCCAGGGTAGTTGACTTACACCTTCTAGAGCACGTTGGGTGGCACGGGATACATGCGGACGTGCATTGTCCTGTTGGAACAGCAAGTTCCCTTGCCGGTCTAGGAATGGTAGAACGATGGGTTCGATGACGGTTTGGATGTACCGTGCACTATTCAGTGTCCCCTCGACGATCACCAGTTGTGTACGGCCAGTGTAGGAGATCGCTCCCCACACCATGATGCCGGGTGTTGGCCCTGTGTGCCTCGGTCGTATGCAGTCTTGATTGTGGCGCTCACCTGCACGGCGCCAAACACGCATACGACCATCATTGGCACCAAGGCAGAAGCGACTCTCATCGCTGAAGACGACACGTCTCCATTCGTCCCTCCATTCACGCCTGTCGCGACACCACTGGAGGCGGGCTGCACGATGCTGGGGCGTGAGCGGAAGACGGCCTAACGGTGTGCGGGACCGTAGCCCAGCTTCATGGAGACGGTTGCGAATGGTCCTCGCCGATACCCCAGGAGCAACAGTGTCCCTAATTTGCTGGGAAGTGGCGGTGCGGTCCCCTACGGCACTGCGTAGGATCCTACGGTCTTGGCGTGCATCCGTGCGTCGCTGCGGTCCGGTCCCAGGTCGACGGGCACTTGCACCTTCCGTCGACCACTGGCGACAACATCGATGTACTGTGGAGACCTCACGCCCCACGTGTTGAGCAATTCGGCGGTACGTCCACCCGGCCTCCCGCATGCCCACTATACGCCCTCGCTCAAAGTCCGTCAGCTGCACATACGGTTCACGTCCACGCTGTCGCGGCATGCTACCAGTGTTAAAGACTGCGATGGAGCTCCGTATGCCACGGCAAACTGGCTGACACTGACGGCGGCGGTGCACAAATGCTGCGCAGCTAGCGCCATTCGACGGCCAACACCGCGGTTCCTGGTGTGTCCGCTGTGCCGTGCGTGTGATCATTGCTTGTACAGCCCTCTCGCAGTGTCCGGAGCAAGTATGGTGGGTCTGACACACCGGTGTCAATGTGTTCTTTTTTCCATTTCCAGGAGTATATATATATATATATATATATATATATATATATATATATATATATATATATGTGTGTGTGTGTGTGTGTGTGGTGACTTACAGTGCTCAGAGCCATTTGAACCATTATTTAAGGTGCACTATCCATGCTTAAAAATTCGTGGAGGTGTGTTAAAGGCTTCGATTCTGCCATTATTAAAAATAGAATTACTCAAGATTAAGTTTACTTGAACGTAATTAGAGAGAAGGTAGAATACCGGGCATGCCAAGTGTAAAGGAAGGAATTGATCGCTTCCTTCTCAAAGCAACCACCTGGGGCTTTCACTTGAAAGGACTAAAGAAAATTATGTAGGCCCAGATCTGGATCGCGGAAGTGCTGTTTTTCGTAGTAGTTTTCACTCTTACTACCGGATGACATTAACTAAGACTTCAGAGTAGCATTAAACTCAGAAAACAGCCGAATCGTTACATTGAAACACCGCTAAACATGTTCGCTAAAGGTATTGGATAAGCGTTTTCCGATTGTAATAGCTGCAGAGCAAACAGTCAGTTTCAAGTGTCGTGTACACTGTACTTGAGTCACACGCTGTGAACCATGCATGCTGCTTGTAGCACCTGAAATTCGCTGGCTGCGCTGCCACTACTATTGATCCGAAGATGTCCTATAAGTGAACGAAACAGGATAGCTATTGTGAAAATGATGTGGCAGCAAACTTTAGTGAAAACATTTTGGTTTTTCAGTTGTCGTGTGTTTATTATCTTCTTAGTACGTCGAGCCTTCATAGATTTTCCTAATTAGTGCGTCGTTCAAACCCCATACAAAACCAGTTAATTCGTGGAGAATTTCTGGCAGGATATAAAATATAAGTCTTGGAACAACCTTTTCTTATTTACGGAAAGACTGATGGGTCTTCCGCATTTTATAAGTTACCTACATTACCTATCAGAAGTAACACGTTTATTACAGCAGGTCGTTCAACTGTTTATTTATTTACCCAACTTCATAATATTTCTGGACTGGCCTGGGATAATATTTGACAATAAAAATTCATCTGATTTGTTCTGGGCTACTTTAAAGTGTTCGAAATGGTTCAAATGGCTCTGAGCACTATGGGACTTAACATCTGAGGTCATCAGTCCCCTATAACTTAGAACTACTTAAACCTAACTAACCTAAGGACATCACACACGTCCATACCCGAGGCAGGGTTCGAACCTGCGACCGTAGCGGTCGCGCGGTTCCAGACTGCAGCGCCTAGAACCGCTCGGCCACCCTGGCCGGCTTTCACACACATTTGAACAACTTTTGAACTTGGCGCACACCGCATGTCGATATATTTACTTATTTTGAATGTATTTGGGTGGCCTGTCTTAGCACCCTGTATTTTGATTATTGAACATTTCCAGACACGCTATTATCATTGACCAGGACTCTGTGAACCCTAGCAATATCAATACCAACGCGTTTTCTACAACGCGCACCACCAGGGGGTGGGGGGAGAGGGGGGGGTGTACTTGTGCCCACCATCAATATACAAATTTCTTTATTTGTTGTTAATTTTTATTACCAAATTTCTTTAAAAATAAGGACTGATATATTTGTAGACTCGTGAACCTGAAACTATCTTTACCACAATCTTAGGAATAGCGTCTACCAACGCTTTTCCGCAATGTGTGCAAGGGGAGGTAGGGTAATTTACGACCAGCACAAAAAATTTCGTTAACTGTCGTTGAGTTTTATCCACAACCTTCTTCTTAAAAATGTACAGATGTGTAAAAATGGTCCTGAACTTGAAAATATGAATTAGACGTTTGTTGCGAAATGTCACATTCACTACTAAGACTTAAGTTTTGGAATTACGTTTTACCGAAAAATGCAAAGCAATTACGGAATCTGGTATAAGAAATGATTGAAAGTAATAAATATTTTTTTTTTAAATTTTGTCTAGATTACAATATTTTCGAAAGGTGGGCATCATGTACCCGCACTCCTTTGGTATGCCACGGTTAGTATTCATCGTATTTCGACAGCATCTTTGAGTGTAATCTAATGTTCGTAGTGTGACGTTATCATTTTCCGTTCGTTCATTAGGTTTCAAGTGTGGTGACTTACAATTTACCCATTTATATTACTTGACTACCTCTTCAATTTTCTTTTAATACCGCGTCAGTTTCTGTCTGTTGTGAAACGTTTACGTAACTGTTTATAAAAAGAGACATGGCTCTGAACAATATGTTGCTGTATTCTGCGAAACTATCCGCCTAGTATCCAATAGATCTAATTATTTCCCAGCAGTGTCTCCTGAATCTGAAACTAATTTCTAGCAGCGATAGGCGACCATTTTCGCACTCGTTTCCATCAAGTGTTTCAGTATAGACTAACTACGTTATCATTGTTCCTTTAATTGAAATGGCATGTATTTGATTTTTCTCTTGGCCGTCGATCACCCACCTTGGAGATACTCGGCATGGATGATGTTACAAAACTCCCATGTTAATTCTCTTTCCTTAGTCAATAATCCAAACTATTTTTCAGCCGTGTGTAATTCTATATTAACTACCTGTTTATTTGTGCCCCTTCTCGCTTACAGTGTTTCCCAAAAGTTCTCAATCTGTTCTGATGTTAGAGTACATATCTGAATAGTATACAAACTAAATTGCTCGATTTTCAGTGTCCCAAACGGAATCCTGTTAATTATGGTTTAGTAGCCGAAAACTTCATCCTTTATAATACTGTTATCTTTTGTCGTTGCTAATTTGACAGAGCACAGTTACACCAATTTATAAGCTTTCCTTTTAGAGAAATGAAATATCTGCAAATTTTGAAATGGGTCTGACAAGTGCTTGTGATTAAAAACTAACTGCCTGGAGCCTTTCTGCTTTACTCGAGTACTGGAAATTATAGACATATTTTGATCATATACTGGTATCATAGATGTTTCCTATATTCATGCACAGTTAATTGGTCGTTATACACACGTGATTCCAGAGTTGCAGCGTCAATTGGAAGCCGTGTGTAGGATAGTGTGATAAAGTAATTTATAGCACTCTGCATGTTGTTCTCTAGGGTATCTATCTTTCTCTTGGAATTATTAGGTAAACCCTAAATTAGTATTCGTCACCCGTGTAGGGCAAAGTTTCGTTAGTCGTACCACAGTCTAAGTCGTACTCCAGTAGTACCTGATCTCACGTTTTTGAGATGCGACCTCAAGTGGTTTACAATTGAGATAAAAAGTCATGCTAGTAAGCAAACACAAGTGAGCGGATCGCTAGGTGTCGTGACAGAAAAATAATTAACAAGCAAGTTTTTTGACTGTGTTTATTACTTTGTCTCACACATTTTGTTAACAGATGCAGAAAAGAATATGAGGACAAATAATTGTTTTATGCAACATCTAGTTCCGTGGATCTTTACCATTTATTTAAGCGTAATCAAACCGTAGAAGACTTTCAGGTTATGCCTGTGGTTCTGGTTCTAAATGTTAAAAGTCTCACTACCTAAGCTCTAGTTGTGGAGAATTTGTTAAACGTACCGGTAGACTTAGATATTGATGGAAATTACGTACCAACTAAAAATTGCTTGTCTCAGCTGATCAATATAACGAAGAGAGCGTACAGTAGGTGGAAGCAAGAGGATGTAGACGAAGCTATACTGAAACATCGGAATGTTGAAATTTGATCTGATGACGCTTGCAGTAGATACAATATACCAAAACCTACACTGCGTGTCTCATTTGAAGGGTTTACATAAAACATCAAAATTTGGGAGACCTTACGGTATGACAGCAGAGATGGAAGATGAATTATCAGAGCATATAATTGATTTAGCGTTCAGTTTCTTCGGAGTAACCATTACCGAATTAAGGAAACTTGCCTACCAACTTACTGAGAGACTTCATCTACCGCACCGCTTTCATGAAGAAAAAAATATAGCCGGTAAATAATGGTATTAGAAGTTTAATGAAAGATCATACAACTTTATCCTTGCGTCTCTCCGAAGCAAAATCGATGGCACGAAGGAAGGGTTTAATAAAGAACGTGTTAATGAGTTTTTTGATAAATATGTGGGAATAATACATGAATATAAGTTTACTGTTGACCAAACTTACAACGTGGATCAAATCTCATTATCCACAGCTCACAAACAGTCTAAAGTAATTGTCTGATAAGGCAAACAGCAAATGGAAGCAATCACAAGCGGAGAAAGGGGTCCTACAACGACATGTGTATGTACAATGATTACAGCAGGCGAATTCATACTTCCGGTGTTAATACTTAAACGCAGCAGAATCCATGATGTCGTAAAAACGGGAGTTCCACCAAACACAGCATTTGGAGCTTGACAAATGGATAACATTAGTACCGTTTGTACGATGGCTAGGAATTTTCACAAAATTTACAGAAGCTTTACTGGATGGTCACGCCAAAAATTTAAAGGCAGTTCAGCGGCCTCATGATTATAGTACGATTATGCTATCATTTCCTTCTTACACGACTTATCGACCTTAGTCACTGAACAGATTGTTCTTGAAACACTAAGTAACAACCACAATGAAGCGGCATCTTCGTGGCTACTTTCAAATCCTGGCAGTGTCACAGAACAAGCTAACGTTTCAGAACTCCTAGGTAAAGATCAGTTTGTGTGGACATAGCACTAAAACGGTGCAGCCATATGATAGAAATGTCGTAGAAGAAGAGGACTTCGTAGCTACTACTGTACGCGTTGTTAATCACTCAGACTAATTGTCGGCAGATGGGACTGAAGCAACAGCGTAAAAATATGGAAGGCCACATAACATTGCAGCACAGCTCGATGATTAGTCTGGAGCTTCTACAATGTCTCAACAATGTGGACCCGCAAGCAATATTACAATTGTTATCGAAATTAAAAGTCAACAAATAAAATCTCACTTGAATATTTTACCTCCTATCCCATCTATTACGAAAGGTATCAAGAAAAATACGGAACGACTTATACCAACATCGGAACTAACATCGAGTCTTTACAGAAAAGAAATACAAGCCATACAAAAGGCAAATAAAAAGAAAGAATCCTGTGCAAAACCTATAATAAAGAAACAGATAGATGAGAACCTTAACAAGAATGAAAAACTAGAGGACAGAATCAACTGGTTATGTCAGCTGTGTAAGGAAGGTCAAGAAGAAGACATTATTCTGTGTATGAAATATAAACGTTGGGTACATGACCTATGTGCTGGCGTGGAAACTAAACTAAACTAAACTCTTCCCGAACAGGCCATGTAAGCCCTACGGTACCGACCGGCCGCCGTGTCATCCTCACCCCACAGGAGTCACTGGATGCGGATATAGAGGGGCATGTGGGCAGCACACCGCTCTCCCGGCCGTATGTCAGTTTACGAGATATCTGTGTATAAAGCAACAGATATTCGATATGCCAGTTTGCCAGTTTAAGCAATTTGTTAAGAATTTATATTTGGTTTCCTACGTATAATTTCATTACTTATAATTATAGATGCATCGTTACGTTTATACTTTCTTATTGACACGTTATGTTACATTATTCCATGGATGTATTATATCGTTGCTGACTTCTTATCCTAAGTACGACTTAGCCTATACGGGATACGAATTAGGAAACTAGGAGACATAATCGTACCGAAGGTACAGATTTGAAAAAGGTTGAAAATTCATTTTCAAAAAAGATTTTTGTATTTGTGTGGAAGATGGCTGATAGTTTAAAAAAACGAAGATTCGTTGTAAGCAAAACAAACTGTGTTATTTAAATTACCCTACCAAATACAGTAATTCTCCCTTAAGGGATAGAATTTGAGCAACCTTACCCTACAGCTTTATCCTAAGACTAGAGAATGATTACTTCTTTCTCTGTGTGTCATTAACGATATAACTACTGTGCTACATGAATGTATTCTATGTGTGTTAGCCTTATCTCACACTGCCACACCCGCTGAATCCCTGCTGATAACACCCGTCTGCTCCATGTTTGTTGTTACGGCACATTAACATATTTTAACAGATTTAGTGTGCTAAGTTCCTATGGGACCAAACGGCTGAAGTCATCGGTCCCTCGGATTACACACTATTTAATCTAACTTAAACTTACTTACGCTAAAGACAACAGACACACACCCCATGCCCGAGGGAGGACTCGAACCTCCGACGGGGAGACCGCGCAAACCGTTGCAAGGCGCCTCGACCACGCGGCTACCCCGTATGACTCATTAGGTTATTGAGATGGGATCTACGGAAATGGTGTACATATAGTGTAACTTTCGGGTTAACGCCCTGCGCTGTTATTATCGGGCATGTAATCCGCGTACCCAGTGCTCATGTTTCCACACACTCGAGACTCGTCTTACTTAAAGACTTTCGTTTGTGACGCGGGTCCTTCGTCAGCAACGCAACTGCAGTCAACTCGGAGAGGTCCTAACAAGATTTGCGCACTCATCCTTGACACAAAACTTTTCCGATATAAGTGAAATGTTTCCTGGTACGTGCCTAGGGACACAGGAACTCGATACCAAAATTACAGAGTAGTTTCTTTTTTTTTTTTTTCGTTTCGGCGCACCTTGTCACAACGAAAAAATCTGCCAATTTCGAAATGCGACCAAAATAAATCTCGATTTTGTAATTTAACGGTACTTATTGCAAGTATAAATCAGCAACAAACGAATAAATTAGTTGGTCAGCTGCAACAGTCTCAATTTCTTAAGTGTCGCCTTAGAAGTCCTTTGTCATTTGTTTCAGCAAGTTGTTTGCAGTTGAATGCTGAAATGGCTACAAATTTTTATCAACATCAAGCTGCGGCAATTGTGTAAGTTGATGAAGATAAAAACGGCTTTTAGACGTCGCTTTAATTAAAAATTTCCCTCAGTGCCGTTTCAAAAGATGCTTTAACTAGTTATCGCCACATTCTCCCGCAGACACATTAACATTAATATTTTTATGTATATTAACATGTTTTGACCTTTACTGGCACGCAAAATTAAATTTAATTATTATTAGAGGAAAAAGAACATATTTCAATTTCATGCGCTCGTCTGATGTCAATGGTCGTCCATCGTAATCATCAAAATGAAATAAATAGCATGGCGACTAAATTCTGAACATCTACTTAGTTTACCATTATTCGAGTAAGATACGTTCGAATAATACAAAGAAACAGTGGAAAAGGAAAGTGTGTTAAATGCTTTATTACTATTTTTATTATGTCTTCGTTGTATAAGATCGCTTTGTAACGTCCTAATATCGATAGTTATCTACTGTTTTACCTAACTGAACTGTGGTATATTCCCAGTTTGTTATGCTTTGTAACTTATATGAGCTGAACCATTGCTTGCCGCTGAACTTCTCTCCAAAAGGCTACGTTTGCATGTGCGTAGACTCTCGAAGTGTTTTTGATGGAATATAACAAAACATGCTTATGCAAGACATCATCTATGCCATATTTATTTCAAATTGCATTTTAATGCGTTTCCTCCATTTTTTTTATTATTTATGTAATACCGCTTTATAACATTTTTGGTTCTTTCCTCTATTGTTATACTGCCCATTTCAGAACGCTGCCAAAATAAATCTCCATTTTGGAATTTAACAGAACTTATAAGAAGTATAAATCATGTTATTGAGATGGTATCTACGGAAAGAGGGTACATACAGGGTAACGCAGCTCCTCCCATGAACCATTGACCTCGCCGAAGTTGGGTGGCTTCTGTGCCTCAACGATACAGACAGGCTTACCGTAGGTGCAACAACAACGGAGGGTATCTGTGGAGAAGCCACACGAACCTTCGATTTCTGGTGGGGGAAGCAGCTTTTCCAGTAGCTGCAGGGCAACACTGTGGATGGTAGATTCCTCGGGCATTCTAACACTAGCCAATATGGCGTTCCTGTGCTGGTACTGCGAACGACTTAGAACAGGGGGAAACTACATCCGTAATAATAATGAATAACAAAATAGGAATGTGGGTGAACTACGGTGAACAGCATAGTGAACTCATTACTTTAGCCAAGATAGACATGAAGCCACAAGCCATCACAATATTGCAAATTTATGTGTCAGCTAGCTCCACAGAAGAAAAAGACATTGAAAGAATCAATAATGGAAGAAAAGAAAATATTCAGATAGTTAAGGGAGACGAAAATTAAAGTGTAATTGAGGTTGGAATTCGACAGTAGGAAAAGGAAGATAAGAAAAAGCAGTTTGAGAATATTAACTGGGTGAAAAGACTGAATTAAGAAACCGCCTGGTAGAATTTTGTACAGAGCGTTATTTAATCATTACTAACATTTGGTTTATGAATCATACGAGACGGCTGTGTTCGAGAAAGAAACCTAGAGACATTCGAAGGTTCCAGACTGATTATATAAAGCTAAGACAGGGATTTCAGAACCAGATTTTGATATGTAAGACATTTTCAGGAGCAGATGTGGAATCTGATCATAGTTTACCGCCAAGAAACTTAAATTTAAAACTTAACAAACTGCTAAAAGTTAGGACATTAATGAGAAAGGACATGAATATCTTGAACGAACCAGAGATTATTGAGAATTTTAGGCGCTACAGTCTGGAACCGCGCGACCGCTACGGTCGCAGGTTCGAATCCTGCCTCGGGCATGGATGTGTGTGATGTCCTTAGGTTAGGTAGGTTTAAGTAGTTCTAAGTTCTAGGGGACTCATGACCTGAGCAGTTAATTCCCATAGTGCTCAGAGCCATTTGAACCTTTTTTTTTTTTTTTTTTTTGAGAATTTTAGAGGAAGATTTGGACAATGTTTCTCTGAAACACAGGAAGGAAATACGGTTGGAAACCAATCCATTACTTTGAGAGATAACAGTGAAGGTTGCAGACGATCAAATCTATAAAAATACAAACACAGTATACAGGGTGATTTTTTCCAATCTAGGGATTGATCGACGAGAGGATATGGAAAAAAAGGGTGTAATTAAATTATGTCGGGAAATGGATGGTTTCCGTGATAGACACCATTCATTCAATCATATTTTGTTACAGAGACTGCGACCTAATACGCATTGTACCACGCAGCCACAGTAACAGTATGCATGATTTCCTCCTAGAAGGCGGTACAGTTCCTTATACGTCATGCCCTAGCGCTGTCTCCTGCCACAGTAATTGGTAATGTTGTGTCCGAGTCACTTCTCTTACTGGCCAACCTTGTAGTGGATGTGATACAGCGTTGTACACAATGATCCCGTATTCGATTCGAGAGCTTGACGACATGGTGTTTAGTTACGAAAGGGCAAGTGGTAACAGGCTGCGGGCAGCAAGATTTTATTAGCAGACCTATCCTCGCCGACAACAGCCACAGCATTCAATGTGTACAACAGTGTTTCACAGTTTGTCTGAAACAGGGCCTTTTCAGAAAGCAGGAAATCATGAAGGACGAACTAGAAATGTTCCGACACCAGAGTTAGAGTAAAATCTGATTAACACTGTGGGAGGCGACCGCCGTGTCAGTAGCAGGCAGTTGGCCCGCCAGTACAGGTAAACCAGACAACTGTATGGAACATTCTACGTGACAATTGTTAATATTCTTATCACTTACAGCGTGTGTAGGGTTTACTAGCAACAGACTTTCCACGTCGGGAGCAGTTTTGTCACTAATTTCTTCATCAGGCAACCACTATTCCGGGGCTTCAGTCATCCATCCTGTTCACAGATCAGGCCACCTTTCGTACCAGTCATTTGCGGCATAGTATGCTGGCCCCCTATGGTATGGTGAGATCGAATCATCAGCATCGGTGCAGCCGGAATGTGTGGGCCGGGATAACTGGCGACCGCCTTTTGGGACCAGTCATCCTACCACATTGCTTAAATTTCGAATAGTTTTATTATGGTTGGCTCTCCTGAAAATATCAGTACTACTAACGGATTATCGTCTACTCACTGGGCCTTGTTGCGACACAGGTCTTCAGTGCTGTGTCGAAGTCATCTCTCAGAATCATAATCATCTCTCATTTCATCTTCATCTATTTCCACTTTCGGCTCTACAATATGGTGTTCAAGTCTTTACCCTTGTGTAACTCCTCTATATATTCCTTCTACCTTTCAGCTTTTCCTTCTTTGCTTACTACTGGCTTTGCACATATATGCAGCAATTTCTCTTTCTTTCATGGTGTTGCTGTGGTCTTCAGTCCAGAGACTGGTTTGAAGCAGTTCTCCATCCTACTCTATCCTGTGCAAGACTCTTCATTTCTGTGCGGCTGATCCCGGCGGAGGTTCGAGCCCTCCCTCGGGCATGGGTGTGTGTGTGTGTTTGTCCTCAAGATAATTTAGGTTAAGTAGTGCGTAAGCTTAGGGAACGATGACCTCAGCAGTTTGGTCCTATAACACTTTACCACAAATTTCAAAAAAAAATTCTTCATCTCAGGGTAACTACTGCGACCTACATCCTTCTGAATCTGCTTAGTGTATTCATCTCTTGGACTCCCTCTACGATTTTTACCCGCCACGCTTCCCTCCTGTACAAAATTGGTGATCCATTGATGTCTGAGAACGTGTCCTACCAACTGATCTCTTCTTTTAGTCAGGTTGTACCACAGGTTTCTCTTCTCCCTAGTTCTATTCCGTGCCTCCTCATTAGTTATGTGATCTATCCATGTAATCTTCAGCATTCTTCTGTAGCATCACATTTCAGAAGCTTCTATTCTGCCCTTGTCTGAATTATTTATCGTCCATGTTTCATTTCCATACATGGCTACAACGCCATACAAATAGTTTCAGAAAAGACTTCCTGACACTTAAATATATTATCGATGTCAACAAATTTCTTTTCTTCAGAAATTATTTACTTGCCATAGCCAGTCTACATTTTATATCCTCTCTACTTCGAGCATCGTCAGTTATTTTCCTTCCCAGCTAGCAAAACTCATCTTCTACTTTATTGTCTCATTTCCTAATCTGATACCCTCAGCATCACTATATTCCACTAACTTCGTTTTGCTTTTGTTGATTTTCATCTTATATCCTCCTTTCAAGACACTGTCCATTCCATTCAACCGGTCTTCTAGGTCCTTTGCTGTTTATGACAAAATCAGAATGTCGTCGGTAAACCTCAAAATTATTATTTCTTCTCCATGGATCTTAGTTCCTACTCCAAATATTTCTTTTGTTTCCTTTACTGCTTGCTCAATTTACAGATTGAATAACACCGGGGTTAGGCTACAACATTGTCTCACTCGTCTCCTAATAACGACGTCCTCCTGAGTAGTCCCCGCTCGGAGGTCCGAATGAGGGGCTATTTTACCACTGGAATATTTATTCAAGAGGACGGCATCATCACTTAACCATACAGTGAAGCTGCATGCCTTCGGGAAAAATTAAAGCTGTAGTTTCCCCTTGCTTTGTAGTACCAGCACAGCTAGGCCGTTTTGATTGATGTTACAAGGCTAGATCAGTTAATCATCTAGACTGTTGCCCATGCAACTGCTTGTTGCGTAGCTTTGTATGATGCACCTATTGGCGATGTCTGCCTTTCCCCTTGCTACACGTGCTTATGTAGTTTATCCTTTATGCATTCCTGCTTTACCGAGTGAGGTGGCGGAAGGGTTAGCTCACTGGCCTCGCATTCGGGAGGACGACGGTTCAATCCCGTCACGGCCATCCTTATTTAGATTTTCCGTGATTTCCCTAAATCGTTTCAATCAAATGCCGGGATGGTTCCTTTGAAAGGGCACGGCCGATTTCCTTCCCAATCCTTCCTTAATCCGAGCTTGTGCTCCGTCTCTAATGACCTCCTTGTCGACGAGACGTTAAGCACTGATCTTTTCCACCTCCATTCCTACTTAGCCACTCTGCTCGTTCTGTCAATATCATTTTTAGTCGTCTGTATTACCTCCCAGCTGCTTCATTTGATGCATGTTTAATTTTCTATTTTCTTCAATTACACTCAATGTATCTGCGATATCCAAGGATTTCTACTGAGTCTTGAGTTTTTATCTTTTTGATCCTGTGCTGCTTTCATTATTTCATGTCTCAAGGCTAGCCATTCGTCTCCTACTGTATTCCCTTTAGTCCGTTGCATTCGATTGTTGCTTAATGCTTCCTCTGAATCGTTCAAGTACACTTGGTTTTTTCATCTTATACAGATCTCATCTTCTTAATATCCTACCTTTTCGCAGTTTAGTAACAGGTGCAAACATGTAACTCTTTTGTATCGGTTGTGAATTAATAGTTAACACTATTTAATTTCGAACCTAAGTATAATTCTTTTACCAACTGCCTAAAAGATATTCTCAACGACATCACTTAACAGAGTAAGATCTACGATTCACAGTCATAACTGGGTGAATAATAGCGTGGGTTTAGAAACGGCAGGTCTTACTCAGAACAGATTTTCAACCTGAAATCAGTAATTTTTTCCAGGCTGATACACTCAAAAGACATAGTTGTAACACTTACTAATTTCATAAAAGCCATTGACTCGTTCACACTGAAACTTTAGATAAAATAATCCGTGAATTTGGGGTCAAAACTAATTTGCAAACATAACCCGAGAAATTGTTACAGACACAATCACAAAAGTAAAATGTATGGATGGGATACCTCACCCTTTTAGAACAACTGCAGGCGCCAGGAAAGGCAATGGATTCTCTCCACTGCTTATCAATTGTGTCAGGAAGGAAACTGTACGAATTAAGAATGAAAGACTGAAAGAATCCAAAATATCACCACTGGTGCTATGGAGAAAGAACAAAGGTGTTGTAATAAACTGGTCAGTATTCGCACTTTCTGAAAACCTGAGAGAAGCAGTAGTACAAGTCAATTTTCTGAAAGAGACAGTCAACATGACAGACATAAGAATCCCTGAAGAGCAAACAAAATTCATGACTAAAAACTGATCCAGATACTTAATAACAGATATTTCACAGATAACAAAGCTAAAAAAATTCAGATATTTGGGGGATGCTATTCAAGGAAGCAGTTTAGTAAAATCTGATTCATTGGAAAGGAGACGGGAAAAGTGTGTAGCATAACTAAGAATACCTGTAACAAAAAGTGCTTATCTAAGAAACTTAAAGTAAAGCACTATAGCAAAGTAGTGAAACCATGCTGTTGGATGTCGAGCATCAAATGAAAATCTCGATAAATAAAAAAATTTACAAAAGTTATATGGAAGATATCGAGTCCTCAGAAAAATGCAGAATTTTGGAAACTAAGAAGAAAAAATAAAATTTATCACAACGTGGATAATATATCAGAACCTATTCGGAAGAGCACATTACTGTTTCGGAGACATGTTTACAGAACGGATAAGAACAGGCTCATCAAGCAGATCTTCAAATATCTTAGGAAAACTAAATCAACAGCAACCTGAATTTAGGAGGTTAGGAAACACTTTGAAAGGAATAATATAAGAGAAGAACTATTGGAGAGATTTTTAGGGAAAAAGTTTTATAAATGGAAAGATTCCAAGGCATGAGGGAAAAAAACCTGCCACAAAGTTGTATTACGACAGGAAAAAGAAATATAATGAAATAACGAAGGAATACTGAAAGAAAAAGGAAGTACAACAAGGGATTAAGAATGGAAGTTGGAACGTGGGCATTCGAAGGCCATAACGAAACAATAATAATCGACAAACATGTGTTTGTAGTTCGAGGCGAAACCGCAGTAAGCTCCTATCATTCGATTACGGAGTAAATACTCAAATAATACAGCAAGGAGCAGTCTGTGGCTCTCATTACGAATTTATTAACGCATTTCGTTATTGTCGTTACTACGTTTGTTCAATATCGACGGAACTGGCAAACTTACCGCGTTGTAGGTGGGTCAAGACTTTTCTGAATTATTTATCGTTTTCATATTTCGGCAGTAGATCCAATAAGTTAGTAGTCAACGTTCGTATCGACAGTGAAAACAACAGTTTTCTAGAAGCAGACGAACTGCCATGAAGAGAACTGACTGTGGCCTTTAATGGAAAACGTGTCGGCGTCGGACATATTAGCATTAGGTACTCCAGGGAAATCAAGAGCCCTAAACCACACGATTCCCAGAAAAGGACTGCTGTGTCACGTTTGTGTTGTTGGTTTGGTCATAGTCGCAGAGCGAATAAATACAACGGCGAAATGAAATCTATGTAAGATGACGTGTATCGTGCTAGGTAGAAGCTGAAAGACATACCACCAGGTTGTTATAATGAAGATATTCTGCAAACTATTCTGCTATTGCTGTTGTAATATACTTTTACACTCTTTGTAGTAACCATAATAATATTCTGTAAAGAAATGCTTTAAAAATTTACTGAAATATAAATGGTAGAAATGAGGGTATTTAAAGGATCGCCCTCCACAATTTGAGAATCCAGCAAATTTTTTTTATATTGTATTGTTAGTCGCGTGAATTATGTATAATAATCGTTCATTTTATTTTCATTGCTTAAAACGGATTTCCGATGTTACATATTAACACAAATAAATGCTTGCATAGTGGTGAAAACGACAAGAATTACGGTTTCCATATGAAAAGTTGCTACAATAAACTCTATTCCTTCCCGTGAGTTAAGCCTCGTTATGGCATATTTGACAGAAAAGTGAGGTAACATTTCGAATCCGTTCTGAAGCTAGGAATATTCCCACACTGACGCACACACTTGTTACACGGCCAGAAATTCCAGGAGTCGCCGAACTGAGGCATACTTCAAGGCTTTCAGCTGTCAGCCTCCACAGCTTTCGCCCGTTAAGCAGCAAAAGGGAGGGGTGGTCAAACTGCCAAGTGGAATTCTGTGTCTGTGGCCTTCCAGGATGTTAGCCTCCCAGAGGCTGTTGCAGATCGTCACGAAAATTCCACAGCTACACATCGCGCACTGTTTTCTAGTAACGCTAGCTTGAAACTGAGCTTTTGTTAGTATCATGCACAGTCATTCTCTTATTTCTGTTTTTATTGAAAAGAGCAATATAAATATTTAATCTTCTCATTCATTATAGACTAATTTTACGAGAATCAAATGGGTCCATACAGTTGGTTTCAGAATTGTTTTGCAATTTAATGTGGATTATTCAGATTGTGGTACCATGATTATTAAAAATCATGTACAGTATATTCAGATTTCGAAGCAAAAATATGACATAAATCCATAGTGTTTTGATGACGTTTACGGCGGATTAACAGTACATCGCTGGTCTAATCGGTTTCATAGTGGTCTGTTAGCATTCATGATGATTCAAGATCAGAGAGGTCGGAAACGTCAAACATAAACACAAAATTTGTGCTGTTGAGAAAGATGTTCCCATGATACGCAGAAAACTTCGAGAGGTGACAGAGATTTCGCTAGTATTTAGAACTCTCATGAATGAGAGTCAAAAAGAGATAAATCTAAAGTGTGGTTATAATTAAACTTTCACTTATGAGAGGGCTTCCATGAAAAATGAGTGATCCTAGGACAATGAAACTTAGTGGAAACATTTATAAGGACATTTGAAAGAGAAATAACGAATAAACTATTGAGAGAAACACATTTTAATTTCCACATGAGAGGGTTAAAAAGTCTGATGATCTGGGTGATTACGCAATTTGGAGCAATCGGCCAATGATATGGTTTGCTTCTGAGAGAGGCCGACAGCCACCTGCACCACAAATTGTTGTATAAATTACTATTGTCATGGCTGGGAATACTGGACGCAGTGCGTGATCTTCGGGCAGTGCGCGAGCTGTGTCCACCGTTCGAAAAGTGCTGCGAACAATAGTGAAATGATATCGAAACAAACTTCACATTACTCAAACTGCCAATTTTACAGCCTGTTTTACCAATTTACAGATTTGACGTCGTACTAGTTTACTAATTATACAGCTAATGTACCAGTATCCGGATTTGGTGTGCTACCAAACTGCCGATTTTACAGCCAAGGTGATGGACACAGACTAGCGTTCAGGGAACGTGTTTGCTGCACAGTCTCTATATTTGTGATACACTTACAGAAAAGTGCCGAATACTTTGCTTCTAGAAAAGAAAATCGTTAATAACGCTAATAGTGCCAATCATTCTTTTTAAAAATACACTCCTGGAAACTGAAATAAGAACACCGTGAATTCATTGTCCCAGGAAGGGGAAACATTATTGACACATTCCTGGGGTCAGATACATCACATGATCACACTGACAGAACCACAGGCACATAGACACAGGCAACAGAGCATGCACAATGTCGGCACTAGTACAGTGTATATCCACCTTTCGCAGCAATGCAGGTTGCTATTCTCCCATGGAGACGATCGTAGAGATGTTGGATGTAGTCCTGTGGAACGGCTTGCCATGCCATTTCCACCTGGCGCCTCAGTTGGACCAGCGTTCGTGCTGGACGTGCAGACCGCGTGAGACGACGCTTCATCCAGTCCCAAACATGCTCAATGGGGGACAGATCCGGAGATCTTGCTGGCCAGGGTAGTTGACTTACAACTTCTAGAGCACGTTGGGTGGCACGGGATACATGCGGACGTGCATTGTCCTGTTGGAACAGCAAGTTCCCTTGCCGGTCTAGGAATGGTAGAACGATGGGTTCGATGACGGTTTGGATGTACCGTGCACTATTCAGTGTCCCCTCGACGATCACCAGTGGTGTACGGCCAGTGTAGGAGATCGCTCCCCACACCATGATGCCGGGTGTTGGCCCTGTGTGCCTCGGTCGTATGCAGTCCTGATTGTGGCGCTCACCTGCACGGCGCCAAACACGCATACGACCATCATTGGCACCAAGGCAGAAGCGACTCTCATCGCTGAAGACGACACGTCTCCATTCGTCCCTCCATTCACGCCTGTCGCGACACCACTGGAGGCGGGCTGCACGATGTTGGGGCGTGAGCGGAAGACGGCCTAACGGTGTGCGGGACCGTAGCCCAGCTTCATGGAGACGGTTGCGAATGGTCCTCGCCGATACCCCAGGAGCAACAGTGTCCCTAATTTGCTGGGAAGTGGCGGTGCGGTCCCCTACGGCACTGCGTAGGATCCTACGGTCTTGGCGTGCATCCGTGCGTCGCTGCGGTCCGGTCCCAGGTCGACGGGCACGTGCACCTTCCGCCGACCACTGGCGACAATATCGATGTACTGTGGAGACCTTACGCCCCACGTGTTGAGCAATTCGGCGGTACGTCCACCCGGCCTCCCGCATGCCCACTATACGCCCTCGCTCAAAGTCCGTCAACTGCACATACGGTTCACGGCCACGCTGTCGCGGCATGCTACCAGTGTTAAAGACTGCGATGGAGCTCCGTATGCCACGGCAAACTGGCTGACACTGACGGCGGCGGTGCACAAATGCTGCGCAGCTAGCGCCATTCGACGGCCAACACCGCGGTTCTTGGTGTGTCCGCTGTGCCGTGCGTGTGATCATTGCTTGTACAGCCCTCTCGCAGTGTCCGGAGCAAGTATGGTGGGTCTGACACACCGGTGTCAATGTGTTCTTTTTTCCATTTCCAGGAGTGTAGAATAGCCTCCCAGTCACTCACTATTCGCTTAGTGGATGGCTTGAAGTAGCAGTTAAATTATATATGCAGGGTTATGGCACTGCTTAAATTAGGCCAAGAACACAAATGTCATGTTTTACAAATTGTAGTAGATGGAATGTTCATCTTCAGCAGGTTCTAACACGCTGGGGCTTGAACAGAAATACGTGTGCCTTGAGACTGACTGAGACTATACTCTAACATATGCGATCGGTAATGCATATTCGCAGTACCCGAATATTAAATGTATATGCATTACACATTCTCATACCTAGAATGGGTATTAGTGGAGTACTTGCAGGAGATGCGCAATACTTTGCTCCTAAGTGTGTTGATTATGATACGAAAGTCATTCATAACGGTAAAATTGACTATAGTATACGCAGGTGTGACTCTGTCAGATAGTTCAGATACTTTTGGGCACAGGTTTCCTCACTGGATTACGTGCCATTCGACTAACGTTTTTCAGACTATCTTATGACGTCTTCATTTAATACTACGTGCTTCTTACTAAAGTGTCACTTCGTTGGAGTAATAATAAAAATTTAAAATTAATTTGTTACACAAGTACCGGAACATTGAGCTACAACGGAGCGCACATTGCTGGAAAGCGGTGGGAGCTCATTGATCTTCAAAGCACTCACACACTTAATTCATAAAAACTAAAACTGCTCGACTTGGGGGGGGGGGGAGTTGGCTGAGCTAGCACCACTTTGTTGGATAAGACATCTGTGCTCTTGGGCCCAAGGCAGTTGGCTAATAGCACACACATAATGCTGCCATGGAGAAGCCTACCACACTGAAGTAATTAAAAAGGATACGGTAGGGGAGGGGGGGGGGGAGGGGTAAGCACGAACTTGAATTTTATCGGTCCAGGAGGGAGTGGTATGGTTTCCCACCATTATAATGCTCTCCCATTAAACGAGTGATGAGAGGTTGTCTACCAGTTTTACACCACAAAAGGGAGTGTGACCGTTATCGAGTTGTGTCCACACCTTAAATATATCCAGCACACTTTTCCCTGGTGATTGGATAGGGGGGAGTTCCCCTGCATGATGCTAAATGTACGTCATACGAATTCGTAGGCGGGGCTCGGGGAACGGGGGTGACCTTGAATATACCTCGCCCAATTGCCTCAGCTGTAACATGATACATCATCTCTAGGTCATGTATGAGATGGCAGTGAAATTCCTTATCAGTTCCCTGCGTGGGCGGTCTGGCGTGGGTGGGGGGAGGGGAGAGTGGTGACCTTAAATATGCGTAGCCAAATTGCCTCAGCTGAAACATGACACCTCCTCTCAAAGTAAAGTGTAACCTGACACCAGAAGTCCTTATCAGTGACAACCATGAGGTAAGGTCGTTACCTTTGCTTCAACTGGTACTGATATCCTACTATTGTATAGTAATTAAATTAAAACGTTATTCGTGTGCGACGATTGCTACTGTCTGTTCATTTTTCACTCTTCTGGTGAATCGCAAGCACCTTGAATAGAGCGCAGTTCCGTCAAACGACATGATATTACCAATGCAGTGCTGGGCCTGAAAGCGAGTTCTCATTCGGCTGGAAAATCATGCTGAAGTAAGCTTTGTGGGTGTATTTTGTCTTTAGCTGTAGGTCAGAAGCTGTTACGAGCAGCTTTCGTCTGCTGCAGAGCAGAATGAAGCTTATGCTGTCGTGGTCGGGCTGTCGCTCGGGACAGGGCGGTGCGTTTCGCTGGGCCAGCGGATCCGACAGCACAGCAATTATCGCGACTCGCTTAGTGGCCCTGCCGGCTGGTGCAGTAATCAGCACGCGTCGCACCTGCAGCACGGCCGCCACCGCCGCCACCGTCAAACAATTCCGCGTCCCTTGCCGTTCTTTACTTACACTTACCCTCAACATCTACCTTCACAGATATTAAAAATGAAATGTTTCCAAATATTTATAGAACTGGTTAATTAAATTCTCTGAAATGAAATAAATGGATTAGTGGGTATGAAACTAATGTAGCTACAGTGAAATTATATCAGCGCAAACTGTTCAGAGTTTCCAAACCTGATTGTTCAGCCGGTGGTAAGCACACCGCACTACCGGTTGTTGTCGGCTTTCCTGATCAGAGAGCCACTACTTCTCACTCAATTAGCTCCTAAAAAGGGCATCACCAGGCTGAGGGAAGCTACGTACTAACCCTTTCGCCGAGGAAAAATCCCTGCCATTATCGGGTATCGAATCAAGGTCCCCAGTATAGCCTCCAGACACGCTGACCACTGAGCCAGGAGGCCAACAGACAACGTTAGAGTAAAACAAAAATGTTTATTTCACGTACGATAAATCTGACCCCATAACCACGTTCATGTACTAGGGTAAGGAAACATTTTGCACACTGATAGATATAGAGGCGCAAGTTATGCAAACTGGTTTATATAAATGAGGCAGAGATATACAAGAACTTATAGAAAATTGGGTGAAAGGACCGATATCTAATCGTTATCTGTTGGAGATAGGTGTGTAAACTGCTCACGAGAGATGGAACATACTAAGGTGCAGCAAATGAGTTCAAACTCATTCGAAGCGGAAAGGGAACTTTTGGTGTTGCACCACGTTTGGGTTGACCGTACACGAGCACAATCATTGACGAAACCGGTAGAGTCATACAGATGCCAGTATACAATCTGTGAAGTCTTCGACATTTATATCGCGGGAATGTGTTACTGCAGCCATTTAGAAAGATTTTGGTACTTGGATGATATTTACCTGTTTACCTGATTTATGTTGCACGAATGTAACTAAAACCTGAAGGCAATACAGTTGGAAATAGCTGTAGTTTTTCATTGCAATGTATGACCTAGACTAATGCCTTGTGTAAGTCATTGTTGTAAGGGACGACACGGAGTAGGGTGCGAATCATCATGGGTGCTGTGTACACCTGTTTGCATGGCACTAAAGGACATCCAGAAACGAATGATATCTATATTGGTATCGCTTCCAAAGGAAGCCGTCAGTAATAGCTTCGGACAGCATCAAACGAATACATGTTACCAAAAGTGTACGTTTTCAATGTAGAGTACTTTGAAAGAGAATATAGGAACTTGATTGTATCTTCGGGGTTCTTTTTTTTTTTTTTTTGTATGACACCAACAATTGAACTTCTTACACGCGCACAATATGTGATTCGCTATAGCTTTGTCATCTGCCATTTCTCAATAACCCCGTTAATACCGCAATCTGGAGATACTGAGAGGAAATAGTTTACAGTTATTTACTTGTAACGAGTGCAGTATATGGTTTTGTGAACAAACGTCAGATATAAATCATAAGGTCTCAGACTGAATGATCAGTTGGTTGTAGGATTTTCTTCTCTAAATTCACGATTGGGTTCCTTGTCAAAACTTGATATACTACGACCCCTCTAGGACCCTTATATACAGATCTTTATAAATCGATATCTCTCCAGAAGTCTTTAAACTACCCCTTATAGGTAATCCAGAGCACCTGAATTAAAATGATTGGCCCTAAGCACTATGGGACTTAACATCTGAAGTCATCAGTCCCCTAGACTTAGAACTACTTAAACCTAACTAACCTAAGGACATCACAAACATCCATGCCCGAGACATGATTTGAACCTGCAACCGTAGCAGCAGCGCGATTCCGGACTGAACGGCCTAGAACCGCTCGGCCACAGCGCATATGTTAATTCCGCACAGACAGGAGCACCTGATAACGGCGCGTATTTCCTAGCGGAATGGGAACCAGGGCTCAAAAGTGGAGCAAAAAACTACGGACATCGAACAATCGTATGTATTAAAAGAGACAAACATACGCGTATAAATATATGCAACTTCACGACAATGAATGTTCAATCAGTGCAGATGCACTCTTCGTTCGACCTCTTGCGGAATTCAGCGTGAGTCTGCGAGCAATAAGAGTAATGGACAGGGGACACTACGTATGTAGTGGGCGACAAGTTGGAAATTCGGATTTGTCGTGAAGCGTTCTCGGATAGCCGAAACGGTTAAGGTGACTGCTCGCGTAAAGCGGGAAATCAGGATTCGAGTGGCGATCCGGCCCAAATTTTCACTGGTCGCCTTTAAATTTATTTCAATGCCCGATTGCGGTTACTGTTGAAATTTCAGTTTCGTCATACTCCTTTTTGATACACAATGAATAGCAGGAAATGAATATTTGGCGTTATTTAATTTATTTCATTTTAAATTTCTTTACGTAATAGTATGTCCGTCTTTTATGTGAGCTGTGCTTGTCGTGGGTACGGTATTTTTCCGAAAAGGCCTTCCTGTTACTATAGTGACTTCTCACGTAAGCAGAGAAAGGACCTCCTGTACGTAGCCCATCAGCGAACTGCGTAAACTGTTTTATATAATGAACAGGAAGGAAAATGCAAGAAACTAAAAATATAGTTATAAATGAAGTCAAAATCAGGCGACTCAATCAGAAGCAACAAAATATTTGTAAAAGCTCGATAAATTGCGAGAAATTCGTGAATCAGAGAGTCATTTGCTTGTGTATAAGGTCCGTAAGAGAAGCTGAATGTACGTTTGCCCTTTTAACCGGTATCTGAACCGATACCTGCTTCTGCTGTTGTGGACTGGGGTCAGCAGAAAGAGAAGGCTGTGCCACCTATCCAGCGCTGCGGCTCCACTCTGGCGAATATTCCCTGCGAGCCGTCACTGGAGTCTGCCAGGGAAACTGCGGCGATAGACTGCCAGTCACTTCTAGCACTACCACTCCGTAAGATGAGTTGCGGCAACAACCATTCGTGACACGTTCATGCTGCTTCAGCAGCATGTCCGAGTTTTCCTGTCGTTTTTCAGGGTGCAGCTCCATGGAAAATACATTCTGTAAGTAAGTCGAGTAATGAACAAACGATTTGACCTGTCCAACCTATTGTCACCATTAAAGATCCTGTGTTCTGGTAATATCTTTACTTTTTAATATTTAGTTGCATGATGTTGTGAATGATAGTTAGTTCTTAAGTGAAGATGGCCTAACAAGCTGAAAAGCAGTTAGTAATAAATAAAAATTGTTGGAACAAACGGGGTGGCTGAGGTCCTGACAACTCTTTAAAACATTATATCCTAAATACAGTTCAGTTTTTGAAGATGCTGACTGCCACAATTTCTCTGAAAGCCTGTTGCATATATGTAGAACAAAGCAGCACAGTCATTTATAAACAATCGGGTGAACAAGAGATTCTTATGTAAATTGTCTACTCTCTCGTGTTCATAAATGCAGATGCAATAGCTCCATATTTAGCAATTATGTACAACGGCTCGCTTACAGAAAGAGCCGTACCTAAAGACTGGAAAGTTGCTCAAGCCACGCCAATACCCATAAAGGGAAATAGGAGTAATCCGCTGAATTACAGGCGCATATCACTAATGTCGATTTACGATGGGGTTTTGGAACATATGCTGTATTCGAACATTATGAAGTATTTCGAAGAAAACGATTTATTGACATATAGTAAGGACGGATTCAAAAAATATCGTTCTTGCGGAACACAACTGCCTCTTTATACTCATGAATAATGAGTGCTGGTGGCAGGGAATGTCAAATTGACTACATATTTCTAGATTTTCAGAAGGCTTTCGATACCGTTCCTCACAAGCGTCTTCTAACCAAACTGTGTGCCTATGGAATAGCGCCTCAGTTGTGCGACTGGATTCGTGATTTCCTGTCTGAAAGGCCACAGTTCGTAGCAATAGACGGAAAGTCATCGAGTAAAACAGAAGTAATATCCGGCATTCCCCAAGGAAGTGTTATAGGCCCTCTATGGTTCCTGATCTAAATTAACGACATAGGAGACAATCTGAGTAGTCCTCTTAGTTTATTTGTAGATGATGCTGTCATTTAGCGTCCTGTAAAGTCATCAAATGACCAAAATTAATTTAAAAATGATTTAAATAAGATATATGTGTGGTGCGAAAAGTGGCAATTGACCCTGAATAAAGAAAAGTGTGAAGTTAAGCACCTGAGTACTAAAAGAAATCCGCAAAATTTCGATTACGCGATTAGTCACGCAAGTCTGAAGGCTGTAAATTCAACTAAATACTTAGGGATTACAATTACAAATAACCTTAATTGAAACGATCACATAGATAATGTTGTAGATAGAGCAAACCAAAGACTGCGATTCATTGCCAGAACACCTACAAGGTGCAACAGATCTACGAAAGAGACTGCTTACACTACACTTGCCCGCCCTGTTCTGGAGTATTGCTGTGCGGTGTGGGATCCGCGTCTGGTGGGACTGACGGATGGAAATGAAAAAGTTCAAAGGAGGGCGGCTTGTTTTGTATTATCACGAAGTATGGGAGATAGTGCCGCAGTCATGATACGTGAATTGGAGTGGTAATCATTAAAACAAGCCGGCCGCTGGTGGCCGAGCGGTTCTGGCGCTACAGCCTGGAACCGCGCGACCGCTGCGGTCGCAGGTTCGAATCCTGCCTCGGGCATGGATGTGTGTGTTGTCCTTAGGTTAGTTAGGTTTAAGTAGTTCTAAGTTCTAGGGGACTTATGACCTCAGCAGTTGAGTCCCATAGTGCTCAGAGCCATTTGAACCATTTGAACCATTAAAACAAAGGCGTTTTTCGTTGCGACGGGATCTTGTCATGAAATTTGAATCAGTAGTTTTCTCCGCCGATTGCGGAAACATTGTTTTGGTACCCACCTACATAGGGAGAATAAAATAAGAGAAATCAGGGCTCTCATCGACATATTTAAGTGCTCGTTTTTCCCGCGCGCTGTTCGAGAGTGGAACGGTAGAGGGACAGCTTGAAGGTGGTTCATTGATCCCTCTGCTGGGCACTTATTTGTGAATAGCAAAGTAATCACGTAGATGTAGATGTAGATGAATGAAGGAACTGCTACTTGCAAGAAATATTGTTATTAATATATCTCCTTGGAAGGGAGATCTATTGCAGTGTCGGTGCAACAGTAAGAAGTAGTTGCGTATATGATTCTTGTAAATTATCACCATGTAAGGACAGAAGAAACATTGCTACGTGTCAAAAGTATCCCTGGTAAGATCTGTCCCTCGTGTAGTTTGGGTGTCATCATGGATACGTTTCTCTGCTCCTCCGGCGTGTAGGTTACACATATTTGAAAAGTTCGACGCCTCTGTAATATAAATTGCATTATAAATGTCGGAGAGGGGGAAGTCTGAGTGCGGGAGGAGTTTGTGTGATCGATGTTTTCCTGCTCGTGTGTGAAGCACTATTGAAAATACACTCGCATGCTTGCTGTCGCGCTGACGACAAGTCGGCCGCAAGCTACGCGTTCGACCCGATCCTGGGATTGTATCCGTGCGGGGATTCCAATACAACCACGCCGCGCCTCCTGGCATCCAAAGAAACGTGCGTGCCTATAGCCGAACGCGGCCTGTGCTCGCCGCCTCTGCGACACTCATCACATTTAGAGGTAGGATGCAGGGCGCCAGCCTCTGACCTACCCGACGATTGTGATACGGAACCACTTCTTCATCAAATGACGTAGGGAAAGGAGAACGGTTTCCGAACACAAAAGTACAAACTTATTTAAAGCAAGTTAACTACCCATTAGACAAGAAAGCGTACTGGCTGGTGAGAAAGACATTAATGAGAGGGATAATTTAGGTCATAGCATGTTCAGTAGCTCACTTGCATCTGTAAGAGCAGATAAATATTTTATATTTATGGATGTCTATCCTACTGCATGGACGAGGGACTTCCACTGATGATATGCACTTCTGGCCATTAAAATTACTACACCACGAAGATGTGCTACAGACACGAAATTTAACCGACAGGAGGAGGATGCTGTGATATGCAAATGATTAGCTTTTCAGAGCATTCACACAAGGTTGGCGCCGGCGGCGACACCTACAACGTGCTGACATGATAAAATTTCAAACCGATTTCTCATACACAAACAGCAGTTGACCGGCGTTGCCCGGTGAAGCGTTGTTGTGATACCTCGTGTAAGGAGGGGAAACGCGTACCATCGCTTTCCGACTTTGATAAAGGTCGGACTGCAGCCTATCGCGATTGCGGTTTATCGTATCGCGACATTGCTGCTCGCGTTGGTCGAGATCCACTGATTGTTAGCAGAATATGGAATCGGTGGGTTCAGGAGGGTAATACGGAACGCCGTGCTGCATCCCAACAGCCTCGTATCACTAGCAGTGTAGATGACAGGCATCTTATCCGCATGGCTGTAACGGATCGTGCAGCCACGTCTCTATCCCTGAGTCAACAGATGGGGACGTTTTCAAGACAACAACCATCTGCACCAACAGTTCAACGACGTTTGCAGCAGCATGGACTATCAGCTCGGAGACCATGGCTGCGGATAGCCTTGACGCTGGATCACAGACAGGAGCGCCTGCGATGTTGTACTCAACGACGAACCTGGGTGCACGAATGATAAAACGTCATTTTTTCGGATGAATCCAGGTTCTGTTTATATTATCATTATGGTCGCATCCGCGTTTGGCGACATCGCGGTGAACGCACATGGAAGTGTGTATTCGTCATCGCCATACTAGCCTATCACCCGGCGTGATGGAATGGGGTGCCATTGGTTACACGTCTCGGTCGCCTCTTGTTCGCATTGACGGCACTTTGAACAGTGGACGTTACTTTTCAGATGTGTTACGACCCGTGGCTCTACCCTTCATTCGATCCCTGCGAAACCCTACATTTCAGCAGGATAATGCACAACGGCATGTTACAGGTCCTGTTCGGGCCTTTCTGGATACAGAAAATGTTCGACTGCTGCCCTGACCAGCACATTCTTCAGATCTCTCATCAATTGAAAACTTCTGGTCAATGGTGGCCGAGCAACTGGCTCGTTACAATACGCCAGTCACTACTCTTGATGAAGTGTGGTATCGTGTTGAAGCTGCATGGGCAGCTGTACCTGTACACGCCATCCAAGCACTGTTTGACTCAATGCCCAGGCGTATCAAGGCCGTTATTATGGCCAGAGGTGGTTGTTCTGGGTACTGATTTCTCAGTATCTATGCACCCAAATTGCGTGAAAATGTAATCAGATGTAAGTTCTAGTATAATATACTTGTCCAATGAATACCCGTTTATCATCTGCATTTCTTCTTGGTGTAACAATTTTAAAGGCTAGTAGTGTATGTCCAATAGCGCACTTGCATCGGTAAGAGCAAATAAATATTTTATATTTATGGTTATCTATCCTACTGCGTGGTCGAGGGACTTCCACTGATGATATATACAAGAAAAAGTTCCGCCAAAGTTGTATCTTGAGTACGTCTTTATTGTTTCACACGACTAGTTCGGCGGCGTATTACCGCCATTCTCAGACCCCACTAATGCCAAAAGGCTCATGTCGCATTTATTGTGGTGTCCATGTTGCTAGTACACGTCGGATAGCTTTCCTCACAAGTCTCTACTCGCCGTCGTGTCGAGTAGAGGACTCGTGAGGAAAGCTAGCGCACGTGTACTAGCAACATGGACACCACAATAAATGCGCCAAGGAAGTCTAATACTCTAGAAAGTTGTGGGAAATGAGGATGGCGGTAATGTCCCGCCGAAACAAGTCATTCTCAAGATGCAGCTGTAGTGGTATTTTTTCCCACATAAATAATTTATGTTAACAGACCATCAAATGTTGAAGTTAAGCAAAATAGAATTAAGATCGAATTCAAAATGTTTCAGTATTTAGGAACAAAATGTGGGTTGGGATCCAACTAAATTTGCCTCGAAATTTCATTTTAGCCAATATTTAGGTGCAGGTTGATGGGGCGTAATTGCGTAAATGGGGTAAGAACGCTTAACGAATTATACGTTCCATACACAAGGTTTCTGGTCATTTGCAGTATGGGGCTGAGGAAAAGAAAGAAAAGATACTGAGGTTAATACTTTGTAATTGGCAGCCTCTTCCTATTTTACGTCATTTGTAATGAGGTACTCCGTTGCTTTTGTGTCCTTCCCCATCTCCCAGCGAGATACTTATTTTCAACTTCTCCTCTCGCTTTCTGTCTTTCCTAGACTACTGAATTTCCAAATAAATCGTAGCAGTACTTCAGTAGTGTAACGTGGTCATATGCAAAACAATAAAAAATGTTACATTTTACTGTGAATCAAAATAACATTAATAACAGTAATAAACTCGGCTTGCAGCATCCTCTACGATGCAAGGCATGCACCAACACCAACTAACAATTTAAATGGAGATATGTTTTTAAAGTCCCTTCAGCAACGAGTCAGTAGACAGTGAGTATAAACTTAGTTCAAACAAACTACCCCAAAATTTACCTCAACCGATCTCGCGAAATCCCGATAAATCTATATGGGGACGGCGAGACTGGGACTTGTAAGCCTGAATTCAAGTCCAGTGTTTTAAACACTGTTCCTCAGAGAACTTTCGATATGACAATCTGTACAACATCATTAAAGAACTACTTTATGTTAAAGGAATCATTTGCAACCGAAGAAGTGTGTTTATACAAAACTATTCAGAACGCATTGGTCCGTCGTTTGTCTTTATGATCCTAACATTTGTCTGTGATTACACTTAACTTCGGGTTCCATCACTATCGTTCTGTGATTAATCATCATAATGATAATCGTAGAGGACCCTAGTACCCTATTCACCCATCAACAGACTAGTATTATTTCATTGTTAGTATTGAAAACCTGTATTTTACTCTTGAGTCACATGAATATCACAACTTAAGAATTTGAACTAAAGTTGTCGTTGGTGTAGAAGCAAGTTCTAATTTCCATATGAAGAAATGAAATGCACTATCTCTGCTGTGTGATTTACTGGTCTGTGTGTCATGGGTAGCCATTTGTAAGATACGTGGTAAGTACCCACGACGTAGTGTAGCAAATATAATTTTAGTGTCGCAATGCGATTATTACTCAAATGTGGATTCATCGTCATACCGCGCGAGGAATTTTAAACGGGGCGGGGGCAAAATCGTCCACGACTAATTACAAATGATTCTGAGCACTATGGGACTTAACATCTATGGTCATCAGTCCCCTAGAACTTAGAACTACTTAAACATAACTAACCTAAGGACAGCACAAAACACCCAGTCATCACGAGGCAGAGAAAATCCCTGACCCCGCCGGGAATCGAACCCCGGAACCCGGGCGCGGGAAGCGAGAACGCTACCGCACGACCACGAGCTGCGGACCGAGTAATTACAGCTAGGGACGATTGTTACCTTGCGTCCGCAGTTCGTTGGAATAGGTGGCAGTTGCAGCATAGAGAATTTAGCCAATTGTCTCAAATATGATGAGCTTTCAGACACTCACTGTGTTCCCCTAAACGATTCTGTTATTGCTAGAAGTTCTTCTACCTTTTTCTCTGCAGTATGTTGGCGCCATCGGCGATTTTTCCTTTTTAATGGAAAACAGTACTCACCATATAGTATTCAGAATCGTACTGTAGCTAGGTGATGTGTAATTCGAATGCAGCCAGATTTACGCTTTTTATGTCACTCGAGACGCCGTAGCCATAGTGGCAAGCAGGCGTGGTTACGATATCAGAAGATTTGCTGGAGGTCAGTATCAAGGATACTGAGTATTTACTCCACTACTGGTAGAACAGGTTTAAAGCTCCACTCGATATAATTATCGTTATCCCAAAAAAGGAAAAATCAAAATTTTACACTTTTCATTGCGATAAAAGCTTCTCAAGCGTTGCTGCTACGACTGGTAATTTTACTACGTCGTATTTACAGACAAAACGCAAGGATCCGGAACTAACTGGCCGGTTTACTCAGCGGCAGGTCTAATACACTTAATTACAAAATTAATTAAATTAATTTAATCCCAGCTCTGTGCCATTCGCCTGCCCCAATGCCACAAATCCGGTTGAGAAGCCTCTTATGTTGCCTGAGTACGTTTCTGACCACTAGCGGAATTATGCGAGATGCGCAAACCGTTCTGTCCCTATAAAAAGACACAATAGGAGGCCACACCGCACGGTGCGCAACACCACACAATTAGTGAAGCGCGGGAACGTGTTCAAACGTTGTCAACACTTGGAAAGGAATAATATGAATGGAACAGATCCGAAAGGTCTCTGTATATAGAGCGTATCATAAATAACGGCGAAACCTGACACGGGTGAAAGTGTGCGATAATAGAAGCAAAATCGCTGCAGGAAAAATCCCTCTGGAAACGAGCCGCTTTCGAGATCAAAGAGAATCAGTGATTACGAACAAATGTGTAACTGACAGAATCGTACTCAGGCTACATAAGAGGTTTCTCAGCCGGAATTGTGGCATAGGGGCAGGCGAACGGCACGAATAAAATAAAATATTGTCCATCAGTACAAATGTATTTGAAATGTAAGCGTTTAGATTAAGTTACCAACTAATTCGGCTTACATTTCACCCATGGCGTACCTTAACAAAAAATACAATACTATTTGAGCACGTTACATTTTACGATTTACTGTAGACTACTACACGTTTAAGGATGTGCTGTACGTGTCTTCCCCGCGTTTTGACGCAACGCAGCACTCGTCTCTGATGTGGTAAACTAATTCGTTCAAACACTCCGGCTCATCTCGTGAACCTATACAAGGCTGCACAATTCGCCGCTGTTGTTCAGCCTAACAACGCGATTGCTGATCCCCGACCTTTCAGGTGAACCTAGACAGAAAAATCCAGAGAACTGAGCTATAGGCTTTGCTGTTGCTGTCCATCCTGAAACAGGTTTGAACGTTACAGGCCGTCTTACATCTGTAGCAGAGTGGGCACGTGCCTCGTGATGTGTGTACCGCATTCTCCAAACCTGGGCTACGTGTGAAATTTGAGCCCAGCTTAACCCAGAATTTTACGTTAAAATACATTTGGACTAACTACGAAAATATTTCATGAAAGGATCCTTTCTGGAGCTGTGTTTACAGCAACGTTTTTGCTGCGGTGGTCTGGTCGTATATTTTCACACGTGCCAATTTTCGCTATTACTTATGATACAACCTATATTTATACACAGGGAAATCATTGTGGGGTTGTTGCACGTCGCAGAATAAATACAAAGTCATCATGGAAGAAGATGTAAAAAAAAAGGATAGCGTTTAACGGGATCACTAGCATTATTAGAGTGTCTGTATTTTGCAGTGTCTATGTAGCCTGATGAAAAAGTCCTGCAGACATTTATGCATGCATGCATTAACAGGCACTGCTGACGATCTACAACAGTTTTATATACATGGAATATATTTGCAAATTACGAATACGATTATACATCAGCTCTACCATTTACTAGAAACGCATGTAAATTTTTGTCGGACCGGGACTCGAACCCATATTTCCCGCTTGTCGTGAGGGGTCGCTTTATCTACTTCGGCTGCCCCCGCACGGCTCCAGGACCGATCCAAACCTTCATATTGTGTGGCGGCGGCGCCGTCTTTTACGAGAGGCTGAAAACTATTTTTGTGGTGAGCTGGTCAGCCAGAAGATGATGGAGAACATATTGACCATAGTTTCCGGTCCGCAAGACCACATTCTTGTCTTGCCCACTGAAAGAAATGTTTCTACTCTCTGCTTCCTCAGCGGGATCAGGATCTATGATTACAAATGAAAATTTTGAGTTCTAATTGATAGACATACTTGATAACTTTCACACACAAAACATAGTAATATTCCTGATGATAATAAGAGTAACGTTGTGTCTGTCATAAACAGCACAATGAGCAGTTCGGAGGCGACATCTACGGTAAGTTCCCAACAAATGGTCTTTCGCCCTGACTTCTACTAATCCAAGGTAATTGCTCGCTACGAAAATAATATCACCACTTGCCACATGGTTTTGTTAACATCACGGGCGGCGCACAAACAGTTACTTCCGCGAAATCTAAGCGATCAAGGACGGTTTACAGTCCTCGCGAGTTCACTTTCCATTATTACCGAAACATGCGTTTAGTAACAATCTGTCTCTGACAGCCGAGGCATAGCGTACTCCGGCGTTTGGCTGGCGCGGATCGTACGATAGCTGGGTGCAAAGTGAAATGAAGTCACTGCCTCTCACACTGTATTTACAGTATATATGGGTGCAGCGGGCAGCCAAGGGAACACCTGCCGTCATCCGCTCTATGCCCCGGCAGTAGGCTCTAAATGGCTGATTTCTCGGATACACAATATTTTGTAACACTGTAGTGTATTAATTTAGAATCTTCGTGATTTTTGTATGAATGGAAGTAAGTTGGCTAGACCACAGAACAAGTTTTAGTTCGCCAGCATTTAAACTTTGCATTCGGAACTGACAGGAGAACATGACCTCGGAACTACAGTTTTAAAAGACCTTGTACTGATTGTTACTTACATCAAATTCTTAAAACTTGTTATAGCTATATTATTTAATGGGTTTAATCACGTATTGTAATCATAATTTTCTAGCATTAACATAACTGATACTTAATCTTCTATAAGTAAGGACGCTTTTGTTGTAAATATAATTTTCAGTAAATTACTCGAAAAGTATTAGACGTAGCTTAATGGGGGTCATATACTTCAGGTTTTCATGTCAAACTGAGGCTTCATACGAATCTTTGGATTTCTAGCTTCATTATTAAGTGCCACTTATTTTTCGTAAAAACGTGGGTTCTGACTAAAATTTTGTTCCGATCAAGCTGAAACTTGTAACACTTGATTTTGATATACATTTGCACATTCTGACCGATTTTTGACTTTATAGCTTTATTATTCAGCGCCACTTTTTTTCCCTAAAACCATGTATTTAGGGAAAGATATTCATCTGATCAGTCTGAGATTTGACAATTTAAACATTAATATACTAAAGCACATGCTGACAAAGTTTGAAAAAGCAACTTTGATTTTCAATTTCATTCTATATTTATGGTGCAGTACTTGGGTGCTACGCGCTGACGCGTTGTGGTGACGTGGCGCTAGTAGCAGTGAACGGGGTTAAGTCCCGGCACGCTCGCTCGCCTGGGTATCTCTCAAATGACAGCGCTTGTCTCGTCACAATATGTCTTGGTGTCTGAGCCCCATACTGCTCACACATAATGTGATTTCCGCACCGGGAGAGATAATGTTTTACTCGCCGGTCTGTCTTTATTTTTCCATGAAACCCAGTTATTGCAGTGTTCCTACAGACGCTACACTAACTGCCAAAGCAAGGCATCGAACTATACAGACACTGTAAAATACAGGCACTGCACTAACTGTATTTCATGCCAAAGCAAGACATAGTAAGGAGAAAACATTGTCTCTCCCTATGCGGGTATCTAACAAACTGTGAGCGAGCACCTTGGGACGTAGACACTATGAAATGTGGAAGTTTGGATCCGTCACGGAGACGTGCTGGGATAGCTGTGGTGGTTAAGGCTACCGCTCGCGATGAGCGGGACTCCCGTACAGCTGATGTATAATCGTATTCGCAGTTTGAGAATATATTTCATGAGATCACTAGAGGTGGAGCACAAGCTGGGATTGCGGTATGATAGGGCAAGATATCGACCTTACCCTTTCCGAAGGAAAGCGATTTAGAGGAACCACGTGAATCTAAACCTGGTTGTCCGGAAGGACATTTGAATTGCCATTCTCTCGAATGAAAGTCACGGCTCGACCCTATCAGCCAAAATGTAGTCAGGCTAAAGTATTTTTTCGAAAGACAGTTTAATAATTCCTTCATTCTGCTAGAAAAAACAGAGATAGACTACAGAGCATACTTAATGTCTCAGTACCAGTTTTTCCTTGGTGCATCCTGAGTGTTTCCATTACAGCGGAGCAGCTCCAAAAAGAGTTTACATAAGATGATGCCTAATCGCACATTTGAATACCTGGATTACCCTTCCACGACGGTTTAGATACATTCAGATCTTACCCACCTCCGTGCATCTTATGTTTTGCATTAACTATTCTGATGATTGAAGGAAAGCGACCAGTGCACACCAGTACAAACAAAAATTCCAGTTTAGGAAGTTGGTATATCATCTCCTCTGCTGTTTAAATAATAAATATTGCGACAAATATTATTGTATGTGGCGGAGTCAGTATTTCCTTTGCCAAGTGATTAATAAAAATTGGACAGAGAGGCCAGAATATAAACAAGAATCACAGCATAACTCATAAAATCTTCATACAATTCCTAGAGATGCTGACAGGCTGTCTCACTGTAAACGATTGCGTTACTAATAAACCTGATAATCGTCATCCAAATACATTTCTGTCTACAAGCGTAACCACATTTCCAATAGACAACAGCTGTTTCTGTCATTGCGAGGGAGTGGAGCACAGCTGTAGAATTCTGAGACGAAATTGTATTATTACATTTTTTCGAATGAATGGCGCATATTGAATGTAATTCATATTTATATACATTTGCTTTTATTTATTTAAAAAAAATGAACACTGATCGCAAGCAATTATGTCCTCCCAGCGTTTAAAATATTGCCTTATTTTTATGTTAATCAGTGTAAACGTACTTAGGTATGTTTTTTAAAAATACAGTAACAATGCCTCCGTAAACATCTTCCATCATTGAACTAAAAAAATAGAAAAAAGCATTCCATTCGTCAACTTAGAGTTCGCGAGTAATACACCGTATGCGTGTTATCTAGTGACAAAATACCAAGCTATGCAGATAGATGCTGCCGACCGTGCGTGACAAATACAGGACTGGGAGCAACGCTGTCAGTTAACACGCATTCTGACTTTTAAGTGCTCGAATAGTGTTGGTAGAGAGCGATGTTCTCAATTAAGGGGATCAAAGTACCTTTAGTAGCAAATAGGAACAGATGCAGAAGAACTGACGCAATAAAAAAAGAATGCAAGCGTAAACATGACCAACTTTTCACCCGACAACGAACGACGTGTTACTGATATTTTAACATTCAAAGGTGAAAGTTGGTGATTAAAATTTCGTCAAAAGATCTTGCCGCGACTACAAAAAGCCTTTAGGTCTCGCAGCAACTAAAAAAAGCCTTTGGTTTAATGATAGTCATCCCAAATAGCTTATCATATCCGTGACACTCTTTCCCTTATTTCGCGGTAATACAAAGCGAGCTCCTCCCTTCGAACTTTTTCGATGTCCTCCGTCAATCTTACCTGGTAAGGATCCCATACAGCACAGCAATACTATAGCGGAGGACGCACAAGCATAGTGTAAGCAGTCTCTATAGTAGACATGATGTATAATCGTATTCGCAGTTTGAGAATACATTTCGTGAGATCACTAGAGGTGGAGCACAAGCTGGGATTGCGGTACGGTAGGGCAAGATATTAACCTAACCCTTTCCGAAGGAAAGCGGTTTAGAGGAACCACGTGAATCTATATTTGATTGTCCGGGAGGACATTTGAACTGCCATCCTCTCAAATGAGAGGCACTGCTCCACCCTATCAGTCAAAATGTAATCAGGCTAGCGCATTTTTTTGAAAGACAGTTTCCTGATTCCTCCACGGCATAATAAAAAAAAAAAAAACAAAGAGGAATCGAATGCAAAGGATACGTAATGTCTCAATACCAGCTTTTCCTTCATGCATCTCGAGTGTTTCTGTTACTGCGGAGCAGCTCCAAAACTATTTTAAATAAGATGGTGCCTGTTCGCATGTTTGAATACCTGGCTTATTGCCTTCCACGACGGTTGAGATACAGTCAGATTTTCCACCGTGCATCGTATCTCTTGCATTAACTGTTATGCCAATAAAACGTAGACTTCGGTTTGCCTTCTTCACAACATTATCTGTTTGATCGTTCCTACTTCAGTTGATTTATAATGTAATTCCTAGGTATTTAGTCGAAACGATAGCCTTTTAAAAGTGTGTGGTTTATGGGGCAATCGAAATTTAACGGATTTCTTTTTGTACTCATGTGGAAGGCCTCACAGTTTTTCTTATCGAGAATCAAATGGTTCAAATGGCTCTGAGCACTATGGGACTGAACTGCTGAGGTCATCAGTCCCCTAGAACTTAGAACTACTTAAACCTAACTAACCTAAGGACGTCACAGACATCCATGCCCGAGGCAGGATTCGAACCTGCGATCGTAGCGGTCGCGCGGTTCCAGACTGTAGCGCCTAGAGCCGCTCGGCCATCCCGGCCGGCTTATCGAGAATCAATTGTCATTTTTCTCACTATACAGATATCACGTCTAAATCATTTTTCTGTCGGTTTAGACATTCTGATGACTTTACTTGAAGGTAAATGACAGCACCATCGGTAAACAACCTACTAGGGGTCCTCAAATTATCCTCCTAAACTGTTTATATGGATTAGGAGCAGCAGATGGCCTATAACACTTCCGTGGGGAACGACGGATATCACTTACGTTTTTCTCGATGATTTTTTGGGACAGGAATAAATTTCTTAACGCTTGTGGTGATTACTTTTGAATGGGCCGATTCCATGGTCCTGTTGTAGCATTTGACTGTCCCTTGTATTTTCATAGCAACGTCTGTCCACACTCTAAAAATTCATATACCTAGGGCCTGCTTTTCATAATACTATCTTTACTGTACTTCGCATACGTAGACGACTACATAACCTTATGCAAAATTTATCATATGTAATGCGTTATAGAAAGTGTTGATGAGAGATGCACCGTACACCGCGACAGATAGCAGGGTTTTATTTTCCGTTTTCCTCCGCTTGCTCTCCTCCCCGACAAAACATAAAATAACTGAGGTTCGAGGACGTAAATACGCGTCAGAAACTTGTTTCAATTTTGTTTTATTTTTATGTTCTTGGTTACTGTTGGAAACTAGGATATGGTGGCCACGGGAGCTAAACGTGTATTTGCTATTATACGTGTACTGAGGGCTGTAAATGTGGATGTAGACGAGCACGCGGAATCTTGCACAGTCTGGCGCCCAGCCAGAGAAGTTGGAGCTCTGCTGACAAGGAGCTACGCCGTCCAGTACGCTCGTCTGCGATGGCCAATGTTATCGGGGTTCTCTGACACCACTGCAGCTGCATTTCCCGATATCTCTTTATTTTCTGAACACCAACCATCAGCACGCACAAACTCTTCGTCTTCACCTCTTTCTTCTTAGATTTAATCCACATCAGTGGAATGTGTTTTCATGACTGCTGCACCGAAACTCTATTACTTTCCTTTTTGTCTTTCCTTGCTTCCCACCTGTACAAACTTTTCTCCTATGGTGGCGGCAAGTTATTTTACTTCCAGCCTTGTTGGTTAAATGTTTTGGTAAACTCTACTAAACAACAGATTACCATCTTCATCATCATTAGGAATTTAATATGCAGGGTGTTCTGAAATCCCCTTTACAAACTTTTAGGATTTGTGAAGTGGAGTGAGTACATTACATATTGAATGAAACCCATGTCCGGAAGCGTACAGTGTCCGTTCTACGACGGTTTCAGTTCAAATGTTTAACCCATCCACTTCTGCATGAGGAATTAAATTAGGGGACATTCACCGCAATTATTAGGTAACAATTCGAAAAGAAACATAACGAAACATACATTTATCACTTAGGCACATTTGTTTGTATTGACACATGAAAATTACTTTTACTGTATCGGAGACGCACAGTCATTGAATAGGTCTCGTGGCAAGGCAGACGTTATATGACATCAGGTGACCGTCTGACATATTACACGTAATTAACGTTCTGAAATCTTTGAGCATCCATGCTGATTTTTCATATTTTGAGATGAGATTTCATCGTCTAGGTTCTTTCATATTTGTCTGGAATCAAGCTAAGAACTTCCTTTCGCCATCTACCATCCATTCAACTAGCTAAATTTTGCTCATTTCATTTTAACTACCGTAACAATTGCGTCTTGTTCTCCAGTCTGTTCACTGGTCGATTCATTTATTTTCCTGTCTCTCCTACAGACATTCAACATATGTCTTTAAGTTTCTTAGAAATCACTCTTTAGCGTTTTGTCTTCTTTTTTTTTTTTAAAAAAAAAAAAAAAAAGGCCAGCGTCTCACTGCCTTAAGTCAGAATTGCTAACACTCAAATATCGAGAACTATCAGAATCAGTTTGTTTTGGAAATTCATTTGGTTAACATATGGTACTCCACGATCCTTTTTCTCCTGTCATTATTTCTTTTGCTGTCCATGCAGTGGTAGTGATCAACGCTATCATCAGTTATAAACTCTTCTGAATACCAACTCACAAACTGCATATGCGAAAACTGACTTTCGAATATTGTTGCAGTGAAAACAATAGGAAGAAATCCAATCAACTTCCATCAAAGATTACGATGTTCAATAGCTGACAGAATTCTTAGAATTAAACGGAAAAAATCGTCTTGCTGATTCATTATTTCACGGTTTAGTGAAAATCTACAAAGTACTTGAGCTTTATTTGATGTAATGTTAATGAAATATTATTAACATTTTTGTCACTTATTTTTCCCATTGTAAAGTTTAGTTAGGTGCCAAACATTGTTGACGGTATTAGCTGATGTCTGGTCTCGTTCAGGAGCAACGGTTTTCTGGACCTATTGCGCTGTGTCTGGTGCCATAACAGCATACATAAATCGCTGAAAACAGTCTGCTAAACTCAGTACTTGGAATAATATATAAAAGAAGTAAAACGGATTGATAATTCTAATGTATAACTAACATAAAAATGACAGCTGAAGGTAATATATGTCAATAGTGATTATGGAAAAGGCGCTTCGCGAACTCAATAAAAGAACTTCCATGATAAAGTTGCTATTAGCAAATCCTTTGTTATCTGTGCTTCAAAGCGAAAGGAGATTCCAGCGTGTTACAGGGATACACACCGCGGTCCCGAAAGTCTGCTTGTACTCTGTTCCTACCACAGGACGTATTAACGTACACACAACGCAAGTGAACGTTTGGAATCCTGACTAACGTAGCACTGAATGCTAAGGCAGTAAATTTTATTAAAACGTTTTGATTACTAGATTCATTCACTTAAGCTGAGATGTTGTCTATTGCAAGGTCATGATGCCCTCACTCATTTTACTATAGCTGTCGAAATTTATGTACAAGGATACAATGAGACGTGTTAACTCGTCTCTAAAGTCGCCAACTTTGAATATTATGGAGGGATTTTTGACTACACGAAAATAAAAATAAAATAGTTTTGTTCCACTACCTTCCTTCAACATGCCTCTAGGTATTGGGGCAGTTTCATTCAAGGAATGATACTAAATCCTTGTATACTAGGAGCCCAAGAAGGGTGTATGAGACTAAACGATATTTAGTTGATGTTCATATTACTTTAGGCGAAATCTGATTTTGTTCATTTCGTTCCCACGGCTGACAGTAGCACTTCCCTGGCCTAAAACATACATAAGCGTTTTCATCTTACAATAAATTAGATCGGAAGTTTAAAACTCGTCAGATACTGACAATGTCTTATTGTGAGAACTTTGTTCTTACTGATGCACCTAAAGCAACCACGCAATGCCGTCCTAAAAAGTAGCTTTCCATTGAAAGTAAGAGAGGAGAAACAGATTAGGGTATAGCATATCGTCGACAACGAGGCCATTAGAGACGGAGCACAAGCTCGGATTATGGAGGGATGGGTAACAAAATCGGCCGTGCCCTTTTTAAAGGAATCATCCTGCCATTTCGCTGGAGCGACCTAGGAAAATCACGGGAACATAAATTTGGATGACCGGCCGCGGATTAGAACCGTCGTCCTCCCGAATGCGAGTCCAGTGTGCTAACCACTGCGCCACTTCGCTCGGTCCGAAAAAGTGTTTTCGTGATGATGAAGACCATATTTGTCAATTTAAAGCGGGTAATAATTGAAATACTAGGTATCACAGAATTTCTCCATCCTTTGGACGCACAGATGTTCCATAGCACATAATATTGTAGAAGCACAATATTGAAGTCCTACGGTCTGTCTTTTTACTCACCTCCATACAACAAATAGGCGCAGCTCACGTCACAGCGAAGACGTCAAACGGCGAGCTACACCCATACGACAGATGCACTAAGTTTGCGCCATCAGCGTATCCGAACCATACGCTCGCCCTTTTACGTTGCACCACTGAAATATGCAGTCTTAAAAGTATGAAATCAAACTAGAAGATAGAAGTGTGAGGCAGGACGTCTGATAAAGAATGTGAAATATTCGTATTTACAGAGAATCTGGTTGCGCTCTTCTTTCCGTTTTTCACTCTGGAGCTGGATGTAAGAGCCCCTGCCCTCACATGCTTTTCTTTGGACACCAGTAGTCCTAGTGCTGTCTTTATTGAGTCGCTATACATGATAACTTCTATAAAAAGCTTAAAACCACTAATATATATGATATTGAGTTAATAATTGCTTTGCTCATGATGCAACGATTTAAATTGTTCTATCTCTATAGCAGAATTTGTCACTATGATTGTAGACGTTTATTTAGTCATGCGACAGCTTGCCGTCCCACCATTTGGTCCTATCGTCAGACTAGAAAATATGCTAAAAAGAAGCCTTTTAGTAGTGCTATGTTGTTCCCCGATTGACTGTCACTTCCTTTTCATGAAAATGTAGGCAAATAAACTTTCGAACGGGGTATCATTCTAAAAACTGTGAAGCATGGTTAACGAACGGAAAAGATGCATAAATTCATCAGCAGATGGTCATTTCCGAATTTTCTGGGACAGTCGATATCGGAATCAAAAATAAACTACTGGCTATTAAAATTGCTACACCACGAAGATGACATGCTACAGACCCGAAATTTAACCGACAGGAAAAAGATGCTATGATATGAAAATGATTAGCTTTTCAGAGCATTCACACAAGGTCGGATTGTAGCCTATCGCGATTGCGGTTTATCGTATCGCGACATTCCTGCTCGCGATGGTCGAGATGCTATGACTGTTAGCAGAATATGGAATCGGTGGCTTCAGGAGGGTAATACGGAACGCCGTGCTGGATCCCAACGGCATCGTATCAAAATGGTTCAAATGGCTCTGAGCACTATGGGACTCAACTGCTGAGGTCATTACTCCCCTAGAACTTAGAACTAGTTAAACCTAACTAACCTAAGGACATCACAAACATCCATGCCCGAGGCAGGATTCGAACCTGCGACCGTAGCGGTCTTGCGGTTCCAGACTGCAGCGCCTTTAACCGCACGGCCACTTCGGCCGGCGGCATCGTATCACTAGCAGTCGAGATGACAAGCATCTTATCCGCATGGCTGTAACGGATCATGCAGCCACGTCTCGATCCCTGAGTTAAGAGATGGGGACGTTTGCAAAACAACAACCACCTGCACGAACAGTTCGACGACGTTTGCAGCAGCATGGACTATCAGCTCGGAGACCATGGTTGCGGTTAGCCTTGACGCTGCATCACAGACAGGAGCGCATGCGATGGTGGAATCAACGACGAACATGGGTGCACGAATGGCAAAACGTCAATTTTTCGAATGAATCCAGGTTCTGTTTACAGCATCATGATGGTCGCATCCATGTTTGGCGACATCGCGGTGAACGCACATTGGAAGCGTGTATTCGTCATCGCCATACTGGCGTATCACCCGGCGTGATGGTATGGGGTGCCATTGGTTACACGTCTCGGTCACCTCTTGTTCGCATTGACGGCACTCTGAACAGTGGACGTTACATCCAGATGTGTTACGTTCCGAGGCTCTATCCTTCATTCGATCCCTGCGAAATCCTACATTTCAGCAGGATAATGCAAGACCGCTGGTCCAGTTCCTGTACGGGCCTTTCTGGATGCGGAAAATGTTCGACTGCTGCCCTGGCCACCACATTCCCCAGATCTCTCACTAATTGAAAACGTCTGGTCAATGGTGGCCGAGCAACTCGCTCGTCACAACACACCAGTCACTACTCTTGGTGAACTGTGGTATCGTGTTGAAGCTGCATGGGCAGTTGTACTTGTACACCTATCCAAGCTCTGTTTGACTCAATGCCCAGGCGTATCAAGGCCGTTACAATGGCCAGAGGTTGTTGTTCTGACTACTGATTTCTCAGGATCTATGCACCCAAATTGCGTGAAAACGTAATCACATGTCAGTTCTAGTATAATATACTTGTCCAATGAATACCCGTTTATCATCTGCATTTCTTCCTGGTGTAGCAAATTTAATGGGCAGTAGTGTATGTGTGAATCTCTGTTAATGCTTGTAACAAATGTCACATTAGCTTTTTTATTTCATAGTTCAGTCTGGGTTCTATGTTGACATTTGAACTACAGTAATACTACACAATGAGCAAAGAACTGAATCTAGAATGGGATAATCCTGGAAAGAGTATAGTTAAAATTCACTTTTACTTAATTTCTCGTTTCAATTTTTTCCGTAGTCCTTGACTGACAACGATAGAAGCTTCAATTACCATCAAAACAGCCTAAAATTGCGGTGTCGTTTTTGTCATGCAAGTTATAAAGACGAAGAGATGTTCAGTTTTCGAGAAATCAGTCCTTTAAAGAATCGAAATTTTGTCGGCTGTGACTTTGACACGACGTGTACGGTTTTTACTCCACTTTAGAGTATGAAAAGAAATTTTCCGTCACCTTAAATTAACACCGCTTCGCCTGAATGCGCATATATGAGGATGGATGCCTGGGCGGGAGGTAGAGTCTGGGTAAAAGAATGCGAAGCGGGAAGCTGCCAACAGCGGCGCAGGCATAGCCACACGCGTCGCCACGCATTTGTTTGCGCTTTAAAAGTTCAGACACGTACAATTGTTGAACACGGTGCGTCACGCGTGTATTAGATACGTGATGTGCGTGCGCCGACAACAAATACAGCGCAAAACACGGCGCGGGCTTCTCTTCTTTTTACCTAAACAGGTTACATTATTCAGCAGCTCAGAAAACTCCGCCTGCGGCACATTGTTTAAAAGAATGCAAATTTAGGCAATAACGTCAAACCTAAATCCCAACTGAATTAAGAATGAGGAAGGATAGTGGTGATTAATAGCTGAACTGCTACATAAGAAGGAACCAGAATGGGATTCGTTTATTAATATCAGGTGCGGAAGGAAGAACCCCATTACGAAAAAAAAAAAACCCCTTAGGTAAATCCCGACGTAACTTGTACAGGGAGGAGTACCGCGGTATATGTCCGAATATACTTGAGGGTACAAAACGAAAACGGCATGTAATACACGATGTAGTTAAGAAGTGTGACTTTTGAACCTTACAGTTATCGTGTAGGACTGACATGAGCTACCTCCAGCATTTGACAGACGTGTGCAGTTGACATTTTCGCCTAAGAAGTACGACTATCTAACAGCATATTTCACGATTACTGAATGTAATCTCTTCTGTAAAAATTTCTGCTGATATCTGAAGTATTTAAAGACAATCTTTATTTTGACGATAGTGTTCGTTGTCACGGAAAATACATTAAATGGACTCTTGAGAAATGCGCACATTGTTAGGAAACTTTTGTTAGGACCTGAGGAAACAGTTCAAGGTTACAAACGAGGAACCTCAAATGGAAATGTTGCAGTGCTTGAAATAGCGTAATTTTATCCACGGTTGTGAGTGTTATCAGCGTGATTCTATTACTTTTGTAGAAAACGAAACAAACCTTCTCCTGTCGCTAATCGAAATTTTTGTATGAATTCACCATGCATGTCGAGACCTCGGGGCTCATATTCGGACGCTTCAACCGTTACCATCACGTTTTAAATTCAGTTACCATTTATCCTGCTAAGCTTACATTGATGTATTACAAGCTGATATACTGATTAAGAAAGCGCCTAGTTTCCGTCACCATCATTTGGATTTAATTTCAAGCGAATGCTGAAGCGATCTTATTGAGAAGGTCGTGTCCAATTTTTTTTTTTTTTAACGTCGCCCAATTGAGGTCAAGCTCGGTTACAAGCGGTACTTGCAGCATTAATGTTTCTTTAAATGGTTCAAATGGCTCTGAGCACTATGGGACTTCTGTGGTCATCAGTCCCCTAGAACTTATAAGTACTTAAACCTAACTAACCTAAGGACATCACAAACATCCATGCCCGAGGGAGGATTCAAACCTCCGACCGTAGCGGTCGTGCGGCTCCAGATTGTAGAACCGCTCGGCCACTCCGGCCGGCAATGTTTCTTCCTTTCTAACTTAGAACTTCGAAACTGGTATTACGTGTTCTCATAGACAACGCAACAAAAATGTTAGATGTAGATATTGACACCACGGAGGTGAAAGAACTTTATGCATCACTAAGAGATACAACGAATAGAAAAATTTCTTGACTGGGCACTGTACCGTCTGAATTTTCCAAGCATTCCGGACACCATCTCAGACTGAGAATACTCATTTTTCTTTAAATTATTTTGGAGGGAAATTGACATCTCATTTGTAAGAATCGAATGTGCTGTTATGTCTTTCTTTTAAAAAGGGACAGAAAAGCTTCTTTCAACCATCAAGGAATTAGTTCATTGGGTTCAGGATATAAATTATATCTCAAGTTTATAATAAAGATCTGAAAGAGCAATAGCAGATTCACTTTGGGCAGAAGAGCAATGCGGGTTTCAGGCGTGACCCTCCTGCATATATAATGTGCTTTTCTCTCTCTCAGCTGATTGAAAAGTGGCGAGAATACCAATTAAAAATTCACATTGCATTTGTGGACGTTGAAAATGCTTTCGATTATGTGAAGAGTGATTCACTATTGAAAGTACAATCACGAAGCGAGATAATAATCTTATACAGTTATTCATTTTTTAAATGCTAGGAGATCTTGACGTTAACTTGACTGCTAGAATGAAAATTTAAGACGGTATACACTTACATTAAAACCAATTGAGGAGTTAGAGAAAATGTATTTTATCGCCGGTTTGATCCACATATTGTGTCTTTGTTAAAGAAGGGAAGAGATAAAAACCTTTGAGTGTAAGGATTAACAGCAAATTTTTGTGACACCTGAGTTTCTCCCGCAGGCATACAGTGTTCAAGTAAGTTACTGGAATGCAAATGGATGATGTCGTCGACAACCGACGATATTTCGACAGGTGCACACCGTGTCATTCTCAAGGCAGAATTGCAGCTGGCAAGCGCTGTGCAAGGGAATTTAAAACCTCGATTTCTAGAGAAATTCCGGAAAGATAATATGCGCACACACACACACACACACACATACACACACACACACACACACACACGCACGCACGCGCGCGCTCATACACGCGCACACACACACTCACACACACACACACACACACACACACACACACACACACACACACACACAATGTAAACACTAGCGCCGCTACACAACCAAAGATGACCGACATTAGAAATAATCGATAGTGAAAATTAATAATCAACTGGTGTGATAGCACTACCTTTGTCCCTCTGTTTTTTGATGTGGGAGAGAGGAGGATTGCTCGTAGAATTTAAGAAAAAACTTCCACCTCTATTTTTACGGTTACTTGCTAATTTAATTCTGCTTCCGTTATAACATTATCCCAGTAGCTAGAAGTGCATGCCAGAATCTCCGTGTTGTTACATTCCATAGTATTACCAGTGCCAAGACAATGTTCTTTGATAGCGGATTTGCTCGGATGTCGTAATCGTGTCGGAAGCTTATGCTCACGTTCCTCACAGTCGGACCACTACGATACACACCCACCTTAAGCAAAGCATGATCGTCCATTACGGAACCTGGAAGGACCGTAATCTTAGATGCATGTCTGAAAACACATTCCTCTGTCTGATTCGCTATGATTAATTGAAGTTTGTCTTGGTGTCCAGTTAATGAAACCGTTTCGACAGTTGTTGACTTCCACTTACTTTCTATGCAATGACCAGTACTATGAGCAGACAGATGGAGTTGCAATAGAAAGCCAGTTTTCACCTGTTATTGCAAATATATGTATGGAAGACTTCGAGGAATGTGCCGTGGAGTCGTTGGCTTTGAAACTGAGGGTTTTTCTTTTTTTCTTTTTTTTTTTTAGATGTATAGACGATACTTTGGTTGCTTGGCCTCATGGCAGTGGGAATTTGAAGGACTTTAGAACACCTGAATTCAGTCCACCCACATGTACATTTCACGATGGAGATGGAAAAGGATGGTTGCCTTTCCTTCCTTGACACGTTGGTCAGGAGGAAATTTAATGTTACGTGGACATGCCGTTTGTAGAAGGCTTGGCACTAACTTGTATCTACAGGCTGATATTTGTCACCATCCGGCTCGGCTTTAAGGGGTACTTCGTACCTTGGTTCACAGGGTCCACGTAATCTCAGACCCTGAGAGATAGTGACGTTGTGGCAATTCTAGATTAGGCCGAGCAGACCTTACAACGACCACAAATTATTATATCACTTAAGTAAAATTTAAACGAGATAGAGTACTTGGAAATAACCCACGTCACTACATGTATGTTACTGTCGCTGAACAGTAAAACTTATCACTTGGCTTAATACAGAGTGACATTCATACCTCACTGTAGAGTTGACTATAAATTTCGATAGACAGTCTCGCTTCTAGTACAACTCTCACTGCTGGATATGAAGTAAGACGATGCTGCTGTCGTAAGCGTCTATTAAAGAATGAGGTGAGCGGCGCTGCGCCTTCACGAAAGTAAGCATCCAGCATCGGTGGCGTATGTAACCTCTTGATGGAGTGTGTACGCCCACGTCTCCCATTCGTTGCTGCGTCAGGCAGCAGCTGTACTTGTGGTTTCGTTGTGAATTAACAGCCTAGACATGGGACCTCGTTCTTCGGGCGACATCACAGAGAGTTTGTGAACTGAGTTATCCCATCTTGAGGTCACCTTTCGTCAAAATCGTTATAGTGAAAAATAGATCAGACGTTTGTTGCGCTACTGACCACTCTTACACAGCGTGAGTGGTAGCGATACCGTGGTAGCACCAAGAAAGCCTTACATAGAGGACATTTCCAACAAATCTGGTCGTATTTTGCGGAAATATGATTTGAAATGTGGGTTTCGACCACCGTTTAAGATTAGGATGTTTTTAGATTCCGTAAAGGATGATTGCAGTTTGCGTAAGGTGGTGGTCTATCGTATTCCTTGCAGCTGTGTCATGTCATATCGGTGTCATATCGGTCAGCCTATCAGTACCGCTGAAGACCGGTGTGCTGCGCATAAGCGTCAGATACGCCTAAAACAACTGAGCAAATCTGGTGTCGCAAAATACTGTCTTGGCACCGATAATTCTGTGGAATATAAAAACTCTGAGATTCTGACCTGCACCTCCAGTTACTGAGACAGTGTTATTAAGGAAGCAATTGAAATTAAATTAGCAAGCAACCTCACAGGTAGAGCTGGACTTTTTTTTTTTTTTAATTCTGCGTGGATTCCTGCTCTTCGCCTGGTCAAAAAACAGAAGGAATATATCTGAAAAATTATTGCAACTATTTGGTAATGACTAGCTAATTGAGTCACACAAACTGGATCTTCTAAATATTACACCCGAACATGTAAAAGACGGAACGAAATAGTTTATCTGCAGAAATGAAGGGCTTTGAAAGTCCGTTGTTGATTTGAGCACATAAGAGTGATCAAGGAAGCTCAAAAATGAATGCTTCGAAACGACACACATACACACACATACACACACACACACACCCTCCCTCTCTCTCTCTCTCTCTCTCTATCTATCCCTATCTCTCTCCTATTTCGCGCTAATACGAAATATGCTGCCCTTCTTTGATTTTTCGATGTACTCCGTCAGTCCTGTCTGGTAATGATCCCACACCACGGAACAGTATTCTAAAAGAGGAAGAAGAAGCGTAGTGTAGGCAGTCTCCTGAGTAGATCTGTTACATGTTCTAAGTGTCAAATGGATATGTGCTCGAGTGTAACAGTAACTCTAAATACGACCACTTCCGCAAATAAGTTTGCTTTCTGAATAAACATTATCCTAACCAAATCGCAACTGTGTGGCCTACGTTATTTATGGGTCGTTAATTTAGCTCCCGATCCTATCATTACTGTTGTTATATATTACATTAAAGTTGTATGTTTTATACAATTCGCAAACTTGCCATCAGCCAGACAATTTAACCAAAGGGTCACCAGTGTCTAATTTAGGGCGTGTCATGTGACACGTGCGGTTCAACCCCTAGACGAGTTTGAGCCAAGACATTTCGACGAAGAGGAACCGCATGCGAGCCCAAACATCTTTGAGATGTTAGCTCGCAAGTTGTGGGCAACCGGATGCCACTGAGAAATCAAAGTACATGCCACTTGGTTTTATATGCAAATTGATAAAGGCCGTAACGATAACATGACATTGCGAAGACTATAGATTCACAGCTAATCAGTTTTTAATGTAATTGAAATACAAGAAAGGTGTATTACCTCGTCCATAATTAACTATGGAATGTAAATGTGGGTTTAATTGTTGATGTAAGATACCATTTTTAAAACCATTTCTGCTGTTAGTCCTAATCATACACATAATTTGAGCAACAGCTAGAAATCGTCTCACTGGGATCTATAGTCCCGTTATTATCTCGAGCTTTTCGGTAACGACGATAACGATGAAACTGAAACCTTGTGAGCTGCCACCGAAGTGCAAATTAAAACTAATTGGAACACGACACCGTACGTTGTTATTAGAGCTGTTAGCATTAATAACTGAAACGTGGCCTGCCAATTCCATGACAAATAACAGCGGAAGTAGGGAAATAATGGAAGTCCTTTCTGCGCTAATTATTTGTGAAAAATTGAGTATTGCTAACCATCATTAATTCTAAAATTTCTTAGAGAAATGTCGCTATCGGAGCAACCCGCAGAAGAATACTGATAAATTGCTTCTATTTAATTGATCCTCCGTTTTGACCTACGAAAATCTTACGAGCACTTTGACAGAGTCCCACAGTTCACTCATGAATTTCTGACTACAATCTCTGTTATGTTTCGAACCTGCCTCTTTGTTTCGTATCATTACAAGTTGAAACAGTTATGCTGATGAACAGGAGTTCATGGAAGCTACCAAGGCAGAATCTTTCGCGTTTCTTTGCCTCTGCACGATGTTTTTTTAGAGCTTTCTCGCAGTCAGGGCGACTCTGTTACTTTCTTTTCCTGAAATTCCATTTGTGTGGCCGTTAAGCTTGATAGCCACGCCTCACAACTGAGTAGGCTCCACAATCTCCGGTGGCCTGTTTTGTAAGTTTTAATAGAGCGCTGCTTCATCCTAATGTTTGTCCTGATGGAGTACCGTGTTATGTTTCGTATTTGCCGTTGCTGGTTAGCGTTTGTATCGGCATTCAGAACTGCAGCAGACTGATAGAAAGTTTATTTTATTCAATTTCTGTGGAGTGTCTAGCATCGTCGTTTAAGCCAGTTACTCTCATCAGTTTTGCGTTTGGCCATAAATATATGCAAATACTGCATAAGTAAACAATTTCACTGATATCGTCGCAATACTCAAAAAATAAATCATATAGTTTGGTCAAATATTATGAATAGTTCCTTGAAAGTTATACGAGATGCCGTGAATCCTGTAGTATACGAGTCAAGAGCGGTACATATCATAAGGAGAGTCCTGAAGAACCTCGATGTATCGCTGAAGAAACTCTCTCAGAACTCTCGCACAGCTCTTTCTCCATCGTTTGTCTTGCATCTGGAATCCTTATGGTGTAGTACTGAGTAATAATATTGAGTAAGTTAAGTACCCAGTTTTACAGAGCTTTCTTTATACAACAAGGGGACGTAGTGAAATGTTCCGAAAGTCTAACTGAAGACACTGCACGAATAGGTGTTATGCATCATACACAGTATAACGCATACACTCGTATTTTCGGGGAAGTGGCTTCGAGCAATACTACAACAGAACTTTTCGCGCACCTCTGTAGATAAATTTCAAGAATGCAATAACATAATTAAACAAAATGCAGTGATACTCGAAATTTGTGGTCGGTGTTTATGGATGCTTTAGAATAGGGAGAGATTATAGGGGTTACATGATGCATTGTAAGGACGATAGCATTCCTGCAGTTGCGTGTGGGCTGAAAAAGTGAGTGAGATTAAGAATATCTCCAAGTATCTTGCTTTATTCCATATACATGTGTTGACGAATGGTTACTTTACTTCAATACTAGGAAACAGTAGACTACCAGGTCATATTAACACGAGAGATTCTTGGATTATCTACTATCGTTGTATAGCAAGTGAATTTTTTTCCTTGTAGTGAATTACTACGCAATTTGAACTATTCATGAATGTACAAAATTCAGAAAAATGTAGACTCAAATAAATGATATCATTAGCAGTAACGGGAAGAGCTCAGTATATCCTCGGTATAATAAGTGAAATATCTAAAAACTAACACTTTGTTTCTTTGATAAGATGAGTTTGATAAATTAGTCACTCACTTGATGTGTCAGAAGCAAACATCATAAAACCAAGACAAGTTAAGTAGTGGGTGGACAAGTTACACCTGTTCCACACTCCAGATGGAAACAAACTAGGAAGAAAGAAAGAAATTTGGATTCTATGACAGTCACTTCGCTTGAAATGAGAAGAGGCTTGACACAGAGAAATATCGACGTTCATTAGGGGGACGTAACATTGTATTCTGTCATATCCTCATCTGCTTTCTTTTTTAGTGTGATACACTTATTTTGCCGGCCGCTGGTGGCCGATCGGTTCTGGCGCTACAGTCTGGAACCGCGCGACCGCTACGGTCGCAGGTTCGAATCCTGCCTCGGGCATGGATGTGTGTGTTGTCCTTAGGTTAGTTAGGTTTAAGTAGTTCTAAGTTCTAGGGGACTTATGACCTCAGTAGTTGAGTCCCATAGTGCTCAGAGCCATTTGAACCATTTGATACACTTATTTTAAGACTGATGCGATGAAATGAATCAAATGACGACTTTAGATGATTTAATTAAACGGCCCCCAGTTTATTGCAGCAACTGCTGCTGGACTGTGTCCAGTAAGCCAGACGTTTAAATAACGCTGGGACGTTAACTGTTCAACCACTATGTGTTTCACATCTTTGTCGACAGGGGGAAGTAAGTCGACTATATTATCACTCAGTACCTGCCATTTTAATATCAGCACAGACAAACGTTATACCGTATTAGAAATGTCAGTTTAGGACTTTGGATTACGAGGCGTATTCGTAAAATAAAGCCCGATTAGGCGCGGAATGGAAAACACTGTGAAAATCCGATGGAACTTTGCACAGATGTGTTGGTCAGTGTCTTTAATGTGCCTGTCGATCGCTTCACGTCGCTCTTTTCAGTTCAGAGCGCAAAGTGATCAGGTAGAAGTGCCTAAAGCAACAGTGTCTCCCGCCAAGTATGTGGATCTGGTGAGAGATTTCGCCTGAAGCTATGCAGCCCACATAACATAAATGTCATGCGTTTCTTTGGGTTGGGTTGTTTTGAGGGAGGAGACCAGACAGCGATGTCATCGGCCTCATGCGTTTCTTTCTTAAAGACAATTAATTTTCAGCCTCGTTCTGCAGGTCAATGAAGACGCTCCTGCAGCTTTTCTGATGGGACGTGTCTTATCACCCACAATATAGCCCTTAATTGGCTCCCTCCGTTGTTCATCTCTGCTCTCGTGAACGGCTGGTTACGAAGACAACATTTTGGCACAAACAGCGAAAGGCAGACCAGCGTAGAGAATTGGCGAGAAGGACAGGCGGATGCTTTCTGTGACGAGGGTACTGGAAAGTTTGTACACCACCACAAATGTCTAAGCCGGAGAGGCGACTATTTAGACAGATACTGGAAGATGCGGTTCACTGTTGCGAATAAAAAATTTTTGATTTTCGCTGCAGTTTTCATTTCGCGACCGATCTGACCTTACTTTCCGAATAACCCTCGTACTTACGTAATATATACGATGTTACAAGTGCGACGTCAACGTAGGAACCTTTAGCACTGCATGGAGGCTGGTGTCACCATGCGGTAAGGTAGGATCTATCCCATCTTACAACACACTTCGTAATTTTGTCACAGAAGCAATGACGGTGTGTGTTCTGGCGTTATCCTGTATCAGATATCTGCTAGGAATTTTCAATAATTGTTAATTCTCCGAACAAACGTTCCAGTATTTTGATCACATATCTATGGCAAGTTAGGGTTTGGTGAAAAGAGATCCGTTCAATAATTCATGTTATTTTAATTGCCCACCGCGCACATGGTTTCACTCATGTAGAGATTATTCTTTATCCGATGACATCTTCAGAAGTTCAACACAAATTATTCTGTGAGTTCACATACCCGCATAAATACACCTCTGCTTCATCAGCAAAGAAGAGCGTTTCAGCATCAGCCTCACCATCACACACAGACTACAATAGCTTATCACAGTATTGACTTCGTACAACGGTATCGAGTTTCTAAGGTGATGTACTTTGTAAGAATCTAAGTTGAATCGGAATTATTTGTAGTACTTGTCGTAGCGTGATAATGGGGCTCTAAGACAAATCCAAATCTCTGATTGCGGTTAGTACATTACTTCATCACAGACTATTTACGTGCCGTCATACACAGCGTGTTTTAAAGCTTATGGTTCTGGTCTCGCAGCTAGCTACCAATTCCTGTGGCCCGGTTAAAATATATTTTGAAGCTATAAATCGAGAGAACAAATATGACAAACATGTAATTATGATTTCAAAACATTTTCAGGTTTATTATATGTACTCCTTTGCACACACATATCCAGGTATTGCTAGTGTTATACCTTGAATATGCAGACGAAGCTTCAATTTAACATAATCATAACAGAAAAAAAACAGAAAACGAATTATACTATTCAAATATGTAAGCAAACACGTTATCTTTCTGTTTATATTGCTCTTACAGCCAGGTTACATCTAAACAAACACAAAATGTGAGATCAAAACAAAATTTTGCATACAGATACATAGTCCAACGTGAAATTCACTGGACTCTTATTCTCGCGTTCATTTTCTGATGTATCTGAAGGAGAATCCGTAATAACAACACAATCTGTGACAATAACACTATAAGCGCATGCAGCAACTCAAGTTCAAAAAAGCTTAAAATTGCTACAATTTTCAGATGACGTGTAATCTGGATCACCCTCAGAAACTTCATTTTCATCACCTGCAGACTAGTCAAGGGCTTTTTAAATCATTTACCATTTTATCCAAACGTTTATCTTCTTCACTGCACGTTTTGACCACAAAACCAACGTAAAAGCAAACAAAACGCACAAAACAGAGAGTTCTAGAACGTCACCTAATGCCTACCACACAAGATACAATATTTGTTCAAGTGATACAGCTACTCATCTACGAAGCCTACAGATCTCACAGATGATTCTGGGACACGTAAAAATATGTTTCACACCAAGGAAAATCATTGCAACTGACGCGACGTTATATTACGTCCGCCGCACATTCCGATTTCCCGTAAGCGCCGTAATGCTACGCCGGCCGCACGCTAAGTGTTAAATGATTTTCGAATTCTGAAGAGTGTATTTTCAACAGAAATGAAGAAAAAATGTGGGCGAAATGTTATCTCACACAAAGACTACCAAGTTTTCAATTTCAAAAGAACCATGGGGTACTACGTGTGTATAAATTTAACATGTATGCACATAATATGTTAGAGTACGAAGTTTTTATTTACTTTCCACAATTTTTCAGTGTGTGCATCCACCGAATGCACGACAACCATCCAGAAAATATTCATGCTCCTCCCGTACTTCTGAGAACATGTAATAAGTTACTGCATTTACTGCTATTACTATGAGGTGCTGCATTGTTGGAAACGGAAGTGCAGTGCCGTTCTTCTCGGCGAAAGTCACGCCACACAGTTGCGGATGAATTTCACCTGTTCAAACGGAGAATTCGGATGGCCTTTGTTGCTGTGCTATCTCCATCTCGACTCGACGCACATTGGCTAATGAACGAGCCAACGATCTAGCTGGCCCAGGGAGTCCCTACCGGCTACTGGCAACTGACGCCAAAGTGAAATTTTGCCTTCGATGTGTAAATTGACATTCTACCTTCAAGGAATTCTCAAGCTATATTCCACTTTTCAGATAAACAGTCCAGTTCCAAAATTTCATGAAAATTCAGCTTATTAATGTCAGTTCCTTCCTGGGACTACCATTTACTACTAAATTCAGTAACTTTACATTCCTGCCAGGCCGAAGCCTCCTCGATAGTCACTGAAACAAAGCACTGTGGGAGGTTAATCTCTCTTCGAAGTACAGCTCTTCATAAAGAGCGTAACAGCTCAGTTCGTGAAGGATTCCTGATGGATTTAGGAAGCAGCTTTCTTGAAATACGAATCCAGATGTTTGCCTTAAGTGATTTAGCAATTGAAAATGAGATGAAATGAGAAACATCGGGCAGTGTTTTGATCCCTATCCTTCTCTAATTGGGATCCAGTGGTGTATCAATTGCGTACTCCCACTCGATCGCTTCTGAGAGAAATGTGATTCTTTGATAATGGTATTAATGCGGATGAGGTATTAATTTGTGCTTCTCCACAATACTTTATGATGAAGGACACGAGAAATAAAGCTCCACTTTGATTTTAACTCGAGATCTGTGGCTAACTTGTTGAAGATGCCAAGCTAAGATTCACTGAGAATGGACGTCGCACATGGGTTTGTCAAGGTCGCCATTTCAGTAAGACACTATCAGAACAAACCTACTAGTTTTATACAGTGTTAGAAGGACACAATAAACAAATTGGCTACATGTCGGTGCTTATATCCCCGGATAGGTGTCCAGATGAATTGCATATAAGCCGCAGCAACGCGCTCAAACGGGAAATTTTGATCGTCCACCATATCTAGGAATGTTTCTTGGTGTATTCCACTCCATTTATAACTGATCTCGAACTTGAAATTATAAGTTCTACCACTTTTTCTGAAGTCGTTAGGGATAGCTAATGTAGCTAAACGTCATACATTCAACATTAAATCTATATTACTGAAGCTCGATTCGTATTTTTAGCATTACTGATATGAGTTGAACTATGCTTAAGAATTATTTAACTGTGTATCAAAGAGTTCAGTCTCAATCTCGACTCGATCGGCTTTCTAACAGGAAGTTCACGTGTTTAGACAACTTACATGAATGAATTGTACGTCCACAGGGATTATAAACGCTCCCCAAAAGTGGGAGAAGATTAGCTGCTCGTATTACAAGGTTTCCATTAGTAGTTTAAGCAATATGTAAGTAGGTGTACAGTGTGGTTTCCTCTACTAGTGGAGATATCATTTACATAAATATTCGCAGTATTCCTTTATACAGAGTGATTCCAGAGTCCGATCCCGGCTCCCTGCTGTAAGTGGCCTAGATTCAGTTGCCTGATAATCCTGCATGAGATTAGGTTTTTTGGAGTCGATCCCTGAAGAACTAGGAACGATGTGATATTATTCAGTTTACACTAACGATATTTTTTAATGTGTCACGGTCAGTTGCAGTCAGCTGCACCAATGGTGAATTCTCTATGGAAACTCTAGTCGTAGTTACTACTGAAAATTCGGCAGTGCATGTAAGTAGAATAATTAATATCACAGGATATAACAATGATATATTTTTCAATTATTATTTCCTTACAAAGCAGTAAGATCAATTGACATGGAATTTTCGTAAATAAGTAATGTTTTCCTAAAGGTTAACAATCTTTGTACTTTTGAATATCTTAGACCTGAAAAATGCCAAACTCATTGCTGGGCTGGAACCCAGCCCCATCACTTAGAAGCCCAATCACTTAGACGCGGAAAAGTACTGTGACTGCAAACGATGATAATCCAGAATATAGGCTACAGTTTCAACTTTTCGGAAAGGGAACGAGTGAAACGAAATTGACTCGGACTGAATGTGAATGGAATCGCCGTTATTCACGTGAACCGCTGTATCGTGGACAATAATAGCGAGCAGTCTGTCTGTGCTTCCAAAGCTCCCACAATAGTTTATAGAGGCAAGAGGCGTGCAACCGGAGTTCCCGTTATTCCCCGTAAGCGTTCGACGTGGCGACTTGCCCGTTCCAGATCGCAGTGAGATGTCACTACACAGGTAAACCGGAGTTGGCCACCTTTCTAGTACTACTATTAAGGCGTGAATTTCGACTTTCAGATTTACTGCATAATCCTCCCTAACACTCCCTGCCAATTCGAAAATCTTCAATGCCTGTACTGCTGACGATGGACGAGGAAAAGCCCAAAAGGGAAAAAGGATCCCCTCTTTGTGGAACATTAACACAATTGTGCCTTTAACAGCACTTGTACTTCGTGGTTACCTGACACGAACAGTTGGTGCAAGAGGTGAGCTATAAATCTGCGCCGGCCGAAGTGGCCGTGCGGTTCTAGGCGCTGCAGTCTGGAACCGCGAGACCGCTACGGTCGCAGGTTCGAATCCTGCCTCGGGCATGGATGTGTGTGATGTCCTTAGGTTAGTTAGGTTTAAGTAGTTCTAAGTTCTAGGGGACTGATGACCTCAGATGTTAAGTGCCATACTGCTCAGAGCCATTTGAACCATTTATAAGTCTGCACTAAAGTCCTCTCAAGGAAACTTTTATTTATTTGCCAAGATCGCTATACTCACACGTTAATGGATTACCAGTTACGCTAAATTAAATTGCAATCTTCATATCTCTAAAACAAAACATGTCCAGGATAAAAGCTTAAAACAGTGTTAAAAGACAGTAGGGCATGTATAAAAATTCAGGAATTCAACAAAAACGTGCTACAAGGCCACTTTTGTAAGTTTTTCTTGAATAATTTGAAAAATAAAATCTCTAGCGTAAACGTATACCTGTACAAAATTTAACCACAGTAAATTTCCTACAAATATTAGCTTTCCATTTTTTTCCGTATGTAAGAAATGGTGTCTAATGGTTGTGAACCAGTTAGAGTTGTTCCCTCATATGGTGATAGAACATTAACGTAAGTATGTAAATGTTATAAATAAAATTATATTTTACATATATCTTGAGACTGGTGCATGTTTTTGAGAAACATTAATACATGAAATATACTTTATATTACTATTCTACGTTGTGTGGTAGCTTGTTTTACAGTTTCCTATTACGTAAGTCTCAATTATTGTTATCCTTCGGTAGCAGTGAAACCAACCAATTTGGTTTCCTTGTAAATGTTGACTTTTCAAATGGGTCAAATAGCTTTAAGCACTATGGGACTTAACTTCTTGGTCATCAGTCCCCTAGAACTTAGAACTACTTAAACCTAACTAACCTAAGGACATCACACACATCCATGCCCGAGGCAGGATTCGGACCTGCGACCGTAGCGGTCGCCCGGTTCCAGACTGTAGCGCCTAGAACCGCACGGCCACTCCGGCCGGCTGTTCACTGTGCAGTTCTCCTCTAATGGCATTTATATTAATTATTTTGTATGACGTAATTTCTTAATGTTGCATGTACTATATTATGTCAGCAATACGTCAAAAATTGTTTTCGGTTAATTATTCTTACGTTGTGGGCCACTAGCTATGACACTTCACAGTACGCTGTGTCTCCTTACTTACAATATGTGTAATTTTGCATGTACGATTACTTGGTGCATACTATTTTGATGTTAAATTACCTTCCTTAATTCTAGTTATGTACACGTAGGACACTATTAAATTACATCTAGTTGACGTCATACTTTGTGGACCGCCATCTGGTGGTACCTCTCAGCACTTAACTTTACCGTTGTACACTAGGTCTTGTGGTTAGTTACTCTATCGTAGCCAATATGGCTTTAAACCATGAAACGCCATTATGCGGTATGTATCTGTTTTGTTCGTGCCATACAAATTCTAAGTTGTACATACTTTATGGCAGCATATTACGCATGTTATTGTAATGCCTTTATTTTCTGTTGGTATGTTGTTATTTAATTTTATTTATTATATGTATTCATTATTGTATTTTGACTTTGAATTGCGTCCGTGAATATGAACAGAATTTTATGGGCTTTATTATCGTACAGTATGCTGTATGTTCTTCTTGTGGTAGAGTGGTTTAAATCATTGCATCGGGTAATTGCTATCACTCGGTTTTATGGGTACATAATTTCTTATCTCAGAGTTTTTGTATATGCCATACTGCGCTTTTATATTGCCTTAAGCCTGTAACCACAGCATATTTTCTTTTATAGATTTGAAGATGGCAGTTTATTTAGCCCTAAGTGATGTGTTAACGTAACTATGTTGGCAAATGAATAAAAGATTTCATGAGAAGTACACTTGTACTTCGTATTATTCTCATAAATTAACATCCTATTCATATTTTGTCTAACATAAAACAGTGCTCATTGATACTGCTTCATGAAATATCTAAAGTGACATATTAACAAGGGCCCTAAGGGCGACTGTTCGACATGAGAAGCCTAAATATGAACACTGGAGATGCAAATAAGCTGCGTGATTGATAAAGTTTGGCTTATCTTCAGATCTCCACGGCTCTTTAGAGAACATGTCCACAAGAAACGAGACAAAAGAGATTTCTGTTGTGAGTCTCAAACGTGCCCCTTTAATCCTTTAATTTCTGACGAAGTGTAGATTTTTGCTGATGGGATTACAAAATGAAGCGTTGATTATCAATTACGGTTAAACGAAGTTAGACGTAAAATTATACAGTTGATCAAAACAGAGCAGATAACCATATCGAAACAATTGCTGCTACTAATTATTTCACACGGACGTTTACGGCGAGACTAATTTCGGGCTCTATAGACGACTCACTCCTTTTTTCTCTGCAAAAACGATACGAAATATCTGCTGCCTTGCAGTTCGTGCGATTTTTTGTTCAAATGAAATCAGAGCTGTGAAAATGAGAGAGAGTGGATTTGTGATACAGTGATGACAACACATAGGAGAGGCAGTAACAAAGGAAGGCTTACATGATTCATGTGACGACTGGGTGAAACCTGAGAACATTGGGTGCATGTGGTGTCTGCACGGTCTGTGGAACTAACAACTGCAACAGAGATTCGCTACATGTTTACATTTTGATAGAGAGACACAGAGTCATCCGGAGCAGCCTGCTGCACCAACATTTGTCCTCTATTCGCGGTTTCTAGGCTCGGCGTTATTTTTCTGCGATTTAACACATACTGCCGTAACTATCTTCTCTGCCTCGGTACTGTACGTTAACTTTCACCGATCCACTAGCTTGTGTTTACGCCATTCGTTTGCAGCGTATTTACTGTCGTCAGATTCTCAGTATTGGGCCTTATAGTATTCCACGGGGTAGGAAAATACTTTTACTGACTCTTTGTCTTACATTCGTCGCCTTCTTTCAGTTAGTATTTTGGGCAATCCATAGATAGAGGTCAACCTTTGTGATTGAGTAAAAAAGTTTGTCCATTCTCGAACTGTGTGATAGCTACGTGAGGCTCTACTGGCGTACATCAGACAATTTTTACTGATTGGAGGCAAGTATTACAGGTTTACTGGAGGTGTCCGCCAACGCTCAAGTAAGTGAGAACCTGCAGGTGCACCTTCGAGCACTTCAGCGGCCTTTAAATTACATCCTTCTATTTCCTCTACATCCTACGGTGAGTATAGCTAGGAGTGACGCAGGACGAAAGATATTCCATACATTGTTTCTAATGAAAATTACTGCGTGTGCTGATCAGACTGTTACCATCAAGTTAAACGGGAATTTTCGACACGGTCTTCGAGAGCGAACCAATTCATAAAGAATGGTTTCCGACGAAATGCTACCAATAAAAATTAATGTTTCGAAATCTTCACCTGAAGCCCGGTTTAATTCTGAGATTTCCAAAATGTTCACTTATTCATTAAAATGACTTCTGTTAATACTGAACTTTACAGAACGCACTGTGCTGTCCCTTTTTAATGAAGATACTTAGGCTACAAGTTTCACATTTTTGGAGTTCAAGCCCGCAGTGACGATAAAGTAGCAAGTACATTATTATTCTTGATTGTATTTATGTTCTGTCGATGCAACTACAAAAATGCGTGATTTTTTCACCAGACGTGTTTCGCTTTATTTAGGTAAAGCATCATCAGTGATCTGTAATTAAATTATTTACATTTTTATTTGCTTTTAGATGCTTGGTCTTCTGAAGAACATCTAAAATTAGACAAAAATTATCAGTGTCTAACACAGAAAAACAACAAAGTAAGCGAGAAATCACCTCCAGTAGAAATCAACCTATTCTTAACGAACTGTTTTGGATCTAAAAGCAAATCAAAATGTAAATAACTTAAATACAGACCACTGATGATGCTTTGCCTCAATAAAGCGAAACGCGTCTGCTGAAGAAATCACGCACTTTTGTAGTTGTAACGACAGAACAAAAATATCCTTAAGAATTATAAAGCAACTACGGACACTATTGCCACACAAATGAAGACTTTATTATTTTATATCTGAGCCTCAGATCACACAAATGATCTCTTTATCGTTTTAAACTTATTACCAAATTAGTATCAGATGATCTGTTCGAAAAGAAAGAAATATTACACTACGATTACTCTTAATCTTTTGTTTGCGAATTATGAGTTAACAGGTCTGAATTATTCCGCAGTCGGCAATAGCCTTCAGTACCCACAACCAGAGAACACATATGTTTGCATTGTTAGCGTGTCTCCGGACTTCTTAAGTTGCTCATTATTACGTAACATTTTCAACTCTGCATCTACATACATACTCCGCTGGCCACCAATCGGTGTGTGGCGGAGGGCACAATTCGCGCCAAAGTCATATTTCCCCCCTCTGTTCCACTCGCGGATCACGCGAGGGAAAAACGACTGTCTGAACGCCTCAGTAAGAGCTCTAATTTCCCTTATCTTTGAATGGTGATCATTGCGCGATTTGAAAGTTGGTGGTAATAATATATGCTCTACATCCTCGGTGAAGATCGGATTTCGGAATTTAGTGAGCAGCCCCTTCCGTTTAGCGCGGAGTCAATCTGCAAGTGTGTCCCACTTCAAACTTTCAATGAAATTTGTAACGCTCTCGGGATGGCTAAAGGCACCAGTCACGTATCTAAGTATGGTTGTGCACAGAATTTAGCTTTATTTGCAATGCAGTCTCCTAGTGTTTCATTATGACCTTTTTCTTTACGTTTAAACAAACTTTCTGATGATAGGTTGGTAATAATTCGAAACTTCTAATGATAAAATTTGTGTAGAAATGTTCGGTTTCCATAAGGAAATATATCTAGTCTGTGTAACTAACGTTTAACTTTTATTTGTAAATATTATATCCCTCGTTCTTAACGTGCATCTAAGTTCAACAAATTCGAAGACTGTGTCGGTGTTATCGTTTGTCGTACTTTTAGAGTAAGTGTTGTTGCTATAGTATTTAGAAATAGTTTGGGGATTTATGTTCGTAGAACCAAAAACCACTGACAATAAATTCATCACTTGTGAACTGTCTCAGACTTGCCTCCACCTGCTAGTAGAATCGAGCTGTCCAAGGCGTGTCTCCATCCACCATAACTATTAAGTTACGCCTGTGTTGTACAACTGATATCCTCACAACGCTCTATTTTTTCGCACTTTACGACAGCCCAGAACTTGGCATCTGTTCGTCGTCAAGCGCATTTCGTGTACTTTAAAGCTGCACATGTCGCAGGGAAGCAATCCGTTTCAGCTGGATCCAGTTAAATACCAACATTAAATCAACCTTAGACAGAAGATACTGATTCAGAATATTAAATAATTTGAGTTGGATTGTTCTACAATGTTAAATATTAAGCGCTGATTCTAGAATTTAAATCAGTAAAGAAAATTATTTAATGAAACTTTGAGTATACAGGCTATCCAATGGTTTGTTATCCATCTCTATCCTTAGATGCAGTTTAAATGTGAAAAATCACAGAATTAAAGTACGAAAATGTCTGGCGTTGCACAGGCCGCTCGAGTTAATTCGTTATTGGTTACAAATTTGTCCCTCGAGTACGGTGAAGTCTATTTATTTCTAGAATCATCAATGTAGTGTCGGTCAACGACAAAGACAGCGTTTTCTGCGGTTTGTCCTTAGTCGCTATGGGAACATAACAGAGCTGTCTATTAGACCTACAAGGGTATGTGTTATATGACACCATTTCTCACAACCAGAACAACGTCTTTCCATATTTGGAAAATTGGTCCTGAGAGAAGAGTCACGAAGTATAATTCTGCTCCAAATGCAGGGTTCGATTAGAGTCTGTGTTCCTTAGACATGAGAAATTAGGTAATACAAGGTAGCGCTTCAACACTTTTTCTTCACGTAGGCTGCACGTTTCCGAACTGAAAATGTATTTACAAAGGAAAATTAATCATCCAGTAGAAATTTCTTAATCTAACTTCAAAATTTAGCTTTGATACTTGTCATGTATATTTAACTCCTTAAAAATGTGACAAAACGTTTTGGATTCAGCATTATTGATGACTTTGCTAGCTATTCGTAGTTTTAAATAAGAGTAATTGCCGTTATTTTCATTGAAATATCATAATTGTGGTTTCTCCTTTTCTTCTGAATTGTCATAAATTATTTACAAAATAAAAAGCAGGAGAGAATGTAGATAAACTTCCGCTGTAGTTGAAACACATACATCATGATGCAGCTGTCTGCAAGATGAACATCGGCGAGCACCTCGCTTGTAGAGTGAAGTGGCCCAGAGGTCAAATCACAGGACTTGCTTTCGGGAGGAACAGGAATCGATTCTCAGTCCGGCTAGCCATATTTGGGTTTCCCATGGCTCTGCTAAATAGCTTACGTTAAATGCTCCTCTCTATATACATAACTGACTTGGCGGACAGGATGAACAGCACTCTGCGGCTCTTTATGATGATGCCGTGGTGTACGGTAAGGTGTCGAAGTTGAGTGACTGTAGGAACATACAAAACGATTTAGACAGAATTTCCAGTTGATGTGATGAATGGCAGCTGGCACTAAATGGGGAAAAATGTAAGTTAATGTGGATGAGTAGGAAGATCAAACTTGTTATGTTTGGATATAGTATTACTAGTGTCCTACTTGACACAATCACGTCGTTTAATATATGTGGGTGTAACGTTGCAATGCGATATCAAGTGGAACGAGCATATGAGAATTGTGATAGGGAAGGCGAATGGCAGACTTCGGCTTATTGGGAGAATTTTAGGAAAGTGTGGTTCACCTGGAAAGGAGGCCGCATATAGGACGCTAGTGCGACCCATTCTTGAGTACTGCTCGAGTGTTTCGGATCCGTACCAGGTCGGATTGAAGGAAGACATCCAAGCAATTCAGAGGCGGGCGGCTAGAACGGTAGGTTCAAACAACACGTGTTACGGAGATGCTTCGGCAACTCAAATGGGAATCCAAGGAAGAAAGACGACGTTCTTTTCGAGAAACATTATTGAGAAAATTTGTAGAACATGTCCCACTTCCTTCCACATGCCTGTCCTACCGGAGCTTGTACTCCGACTCTGTTGTGGTCATTAAAGACGGGTCGTAATATCCTAACCTCCCTTTATTTTTCATTCTTGGTTGTCCGGGCTACTTATTCACCCCAATCTTATATTAGATAGGGAAAGGACTGTGACATGCCTGTAATGCGAAAACGAACTGAATTCACTTTTTTATTGAATTTTTCCGTGTAAGTATATTCTTCTTAGAAAATCGTCATCTCATTATCTGTTTTAAAAAAGAAAACGAAAAAGGGTGATGATAAAATACTAGAAAACGTCTACACCTACATGATTACTCTGCTATTCACAATAAAGTGCCATTCAAAGGGTTCAATGAACCACCTTCAAGCTGTCTCTCTACCGTTCCACTCTCGAACGGCGCTCGGGAAAAACAAGCACTTAAGTTTTTCTGTGCGAGCCCTGATTTCTCTTATTTTATCGTGATGATCATTTCTCCCTGTGTAAGTGGGTGCCAACAGAATGTTTTCGCCATCGGAGGAGAAAACTGGTGATGGAAATTTCATGACAAGATCCCGTCGCAACGAAAAACACCTTTGTTTTAATGATTGTCACTCCAGTTCACGTATCATGTCTGTGGCACTATATCACCTATTTCACGATAGTAAAAAACGAGCCGCCCTTCTTTGAACTTTTTCGATGTCATCCGTCAGTCCCACATGATGCGGATCCCACACCGCACAGCAATACTCCAGAATAGGACGGACAAGCGTGGTGTAAGCAGTCTCTTAAGTAGACCTGTTGCACCTTCTAAGTGTTCTGCCAATGAATAGCAATCTTCTCTGGTTTGCTCTACCCACAACATCATCTATGTGATCATTGCAATTTAGGTTATTTGTAATTGTAATCCCTAAGTATTTAGTTGAATTTACAGCTTTAAGATTGATTTGTCTTATCGCGTAATCGAAACTTAGCGGATTTCTTTTAGTACTCATGTGAATAACTTCACACATTTCTTTATTCAGGGTCAGTTGCCACAAAACTGAAAATCGAAATAACTTCAACTCACGCCCACACAACCCTGAATATGTTAGTATACCTCGTCTAATGAACAGTCCAGTGCACATATGTTTGGTTTGACTGTTAGCACGAAGGTTGCCGTTAACTATCTAATAGTATAAATCTTTCACCTCTCAGATCGGGAGTGTAAAGTTAAATATAAGCCTTCTCAAAGTGAAAACTGGGACTTGTGGTGCAGGAAAGCTACATATACCCTACAAGCGAGTTAAATTACGCCTCTTGCAGACACAGTCCGCGAGTGTGTACTAATTTAGTTCCTGTCAGAGTACGCTGATGCAATAGCACCATACTTAAAAATCGTATAAAACTGCCCGCTCGATGAGAGATCCGTATCCAAAGACTAGAAGGATGCACAGGTTACGCCAGTATTCAAGAATGGCAATAGAAGTAATTCACTAAATTACAGGCCCATATCATTTACTCCGTCGCTAAGCTGAACGTGACGATCTTGATGACATGTAACACTAGGGATGAGAACGACCCAGAAAAAGGGGAGACTCTCATGACCCATCAGCTGGGAACGAGAATCTCGTAAACGGCGAAGCCGGTGGGTTATTCTCTTGCTACTTGTGCTTAACACTATCAAGAGGGTCTACGCAATGTGGTGTGAAACCACAAGTAGGCGCCAAGTTGCTGGTCGTCCAAGTCTCGTAACAGAATGTAGGGAGCGGAACCTTCCTCCTCATCACCCACCCTCTGTAAAGAAGGATAGGCTGCTATCTGAGGCAGATCTGTCTTCACCGTACAATGCTCACACAGGCAGCACACCTTTCAGCGCACGTTGTTGGACAGGGGTTCTCCGCACCGGAGCACCGCTACTATTGCACCGGGCACGAAATTAACTAAACTGGACCTCAGTGACGTGTTACCTGGTCGGATGAATAAAGTTTATAGCTATTTCAGGTCGATGGTCTTGCATGAGACCTGTGGTATTAATCGAGGGCAGCTGTCAACAACGAGAACATAGTTGTGGACAAGTTACGTCCCTTCATACTTGATGTCTTCCCCCACGGCAATGGAATCTTCCAGCAGAATAGCTATCTGTGTCACAAACCCAGATTCGTGCTACAGTATGTTTGAGGAGCATGAAAATCATCTCGCACTGATGTCTGTGCCACCAAATCCGCCTGATCTGAACCCGACAACTGGGCACTAGTTGCGCGCTCACAAACCAGCGACCCGTAATTTACGGGAATTTTGTGACCTGTGAGTAGTTGTCTTTGGTGCACACCTCCGGGAACCCGCCAAAGACTTGTCGAATCCATGTAAGCAGAAATCACCATCACGCTATGAAGCAAGTTGGGGTTATAATGTTTGGCTTATGGGCGTATCGCATTGCTTTCTCCTCACGTAGAGGACATTTGGTCCCACGGTAATTGTCTCACTGGGGAAACTGCACCACTCGTTCCAGGATTATGCTGGAGGGCGCTCAAACGTACGTTCACAAGCACACACGGACGACTTTTTTCTGTGGGGCAACAAAAACATTTTTCATCAATATAAGGCACCCCAGAACGTGTACATCTCCATAGCCGCGTGGTCAACACGACAGACCCTCCTGTGGGGGACCTAGGTGCGATTCCCGGTAAAATACTGCCAGACATTCCTTGGTGGGACGACTGGACCGGGTTGCACTCAGCGTATTCAGGTAGTGGCTACAAGGACGAAACGTCTTCAACGGCTGGGAGTGAGGTGTGCTGACTCCATGCCATCCATACTGCGTCCGTTGATGAATGACTGAGAATGACAGCATTCGGTCGATTATGGCGTTACCTTCAGGGCTTGATCACAGGGTTTCTTCTTCTGTATCTGACTGTAAGTCCGTACGAGATGTTCGAGTCAGAATAAGGACAGTACGTTAATTTACTCTTTTCTTTTTCTTCGCAAGATTTGCCAGTGCAAATGCTGTCGAGTATAGAAACACGACAGAATTACAGGACACACTAGCAGATATCAGGCGCGTGATTCTGTATTCCTACTGGTGGACATACTCGTATTCTGTCTGTGCAGCGTGCGGAGTGCTACCTCACACAGGCAACGGGAAAAAGGAGAAAAGGAGTGAATGGAATTAGTGGTGCACTGAGCCACACTGTGATAACATGCTAAGCACACAAACTGAGACGAGCGTTTCCTAAATTATGCCACTAGATATTTAGCGGGAGAGGCCGTGTGATAACGACCCGCGTGTTCGTGTCACATTACACGCTATTCTGTTTGGAATATCACGGAGCATCCTGCCACGAAGCACTCACTGTCTTATTAGAGCGCTTATGCCATGAGAGCGTATATAAAACATAAGTGGTCGATGAAGGTCGCTTGCGTGGAGCCCGGCTGTCAGATACATTAGTAACGGCACGCGCCTCAGGCCCACGCCAAACCTTGCGTGATATGCCCTTCATTACTAATCACATCACCAGCTTCACCTGCTTTATATTCCCCGGTCTCAAAAACAGTCACATACTATACATTTTTTTGAAGCAGTAAGCAAGTTTCTCTGCTGGAGAAATCAGCCACATTTGAAATGGCAACTACTGTAGCTATTTTTAGGTTACAAAACTCGACATCGAAAAATAGCTGCTGATAGTGATTTTAACAGATTTTGAGCAATAGTTACCAGTCGGTATAACGCTCTATTGACGAGGAAAAGGCATGATGAATGTAAGTTTAGAATTAGTTGCAAAAAGCTGTTCAGTCAAAGTCTCGGAAATGAGTGCAACGTCTTCATTTCTTTCAGAATGCATAGACATTTCTTTTAAAAACTTCTAGAATGTGCAAGAGGTAAAATAGAAACCGCTGTCCAGATAGTACAGCCTATAAAAATAATCAAGAAACATTTAAAAGTACACTGAAGAGGCAAAGAAACTGGTACACCTGCCTAATATCGCGTAGGGCACCCGCGAACGTCCAGAAGTGCCGCAGCACGACGTGGCATGGACTCGACTAATGTCCGAAGTAGTGCTGAAGGGAACTGACACCATGAATCCTGCAGGGCTGTCTACAAGTCCGTAAGAGTATGAGGGGGTGGAGATCTCTTCTGAACATCACGTTGCAAGACACCCCAGATATGCTCAATAATGCTCATGTCTGGGAAGTTTGGTAGCCAGAGGAAGTGTTTAAACTCAGAAGAGTGTTCCTGGACTACTCTGTAGAAATTCTGGAGATGTGGGGTGTCGCAGTGTCCTGCTGGAATTGCCCAAGTCCTTCGGAATGCTCAAGGGACTTAAATGGATGCAGGTGATTAGACAGGATGCTTAAGTACGGGTCACCTGTCAGAGCCATATATAGACGTATCAGGGATCCCATATCACTCCAACTACACACGCCCCACACATTAACAGAGCCTCCAGTCCGTGATGACATGCAGGGTCCATTGATTCATGGGATTGTCTCCATAACCGTACACGTCCATCCTCTCGATAAAATTTGAAACGAGACTCGTCCGACCAGGTAACATGTTTCCAGTCATCAACAGTCCAATGTCGGTGTTTACGGGTCGAGGCGAGGCGTAAAGCTTTGTGTCGTGCAGTTATCAAAGGTACACGAGTGGGCCTTCGGCTCCGAAAGCCCATATCGATGATGTTGCGTTGAATGTTTCGCACACTGACACTTGTTGATGGTCCAGTATTGAAATCTGCAGCAACTTGCGGAAGGGTCGTACTTCTGTCACACTGAACGATTCATTTCATTCATCGTTGGTCCCGTTCTTGCAGGATCTTTTTGCGGCCTCAGCGATCTCGGAGATTTGATGTTTTACCGGATTCCTAAAATACACGGTATACTCGTGGAATGGTCCACTTCACCGCTACCTCGGAGATGCTGTGTCCTATCGCTCGTGAGCTGACTGTAACACCAAGTTCAAACTCACTTCACTCTTGATAACATGCCATTGTAGCAGCAGTAACCGATCTAATAACTGCGCCAGACACTTATTGTGTCTGTTTTCGTATCTCTGTTTTTGAATACGCATACCTATATCAGTTTCTTTGACGCTTCAGTGTATGTGTTCCATCGTTTCGTGTCTCCTGCAAGAAACATTTAACATTATGTTTTCTATCGTCCCGCGTCTGCTGCACGAATGCTCAACAGTAATTTACTAAAACTCAGGTCATTATTTCATTTGTATCCAACTATCTAATGCGCTTACTATTACCTACGCTAGCCACATTTGAAGATGATCGATGCACGAACCACCGGCTGAATACGAGTCACTTTGTAATCAATGTAACCAGTAAGTACTGTAGCTCTCGCGTAAAACTTACCAATGGGCATGGTGAACATATCACTCAGTTGGCTTCAAATGTAGCATATAATAGAGTTACTATAAATTACTGTCTTTTATCGAGCAGATATGGTAAAATTGACCACACTCTTTAGTATCGTCGCCGGATTCGGACATCATTACCGGGAAGACCGCTTTAGAGTTGAATGGTTTCACGGCCGCACATCGAGGAGCGTGGAGTCATTTGGAAAGACCCTCTGGCGGCATAGGCTACGACGAAAGTGCGTGCGTTTATCTCGTCCAATTGTGTTGACGTATCCCAAGCTTTCTGCTCGCACACAGTTACACGCTTGCTCTTCGTTATTTCCCCAAAAAAAAAAGTTCAAATGAGTGTGAATTCCTACGGGACCA